>NC_143562.1:13752500-14352500 GCF_054136105.1 Typopeltis vanoorti
AGACGGTATGTAACAGAGGGCTCACGAGGATTAAGGGTCTTAGATTTGGTCATCTCATGTAATTGTAAATGAGGTGTCAAATCATCCACCAGTTGGTGAAAGTGACCATGAGGTGATTACCTGGGTGGTTGCCAGCAGTGCAAGGGTATATGTGGAACTACAAGGGGGGTGATTATGAAGAGCTCAGGAGACAGCGTGCAGGTATAGCATGGAATGAGGAGTTAGCTGGAAAAGAGATCAATGCAGCTTGGGGTGTGAGATGGATGAATAAAGATATTCAGCATGCAATACAGAGGAAAAGGGCATTGTGGAGGCAGCATAAGAGAAGTGGAAGTAACCAATTTCATGAGGTCTACAAAGACCAGGCAAGGCGGGTGACTTGGTTGGTGAGAGTAGCTAAAGAGAGGTATGAACAGCAGTTAGCTAATGAAGCTAAAAAGAATCCTAGGGAGTTCTTTCGATATGTAGCCAGCAAAAGAAAGAATGATTACGGAAGGATGACATTGATTGGAGGAAATGGTATAAAGACAGCTGTTGCAGAATATGTGGTGGAGATACTTAATGAGCAGTTCATAAAAATCTTTCAATCTTGTGAATGTGACTTCATGGAGAGATTAAGGGCAGTTGATGATGGGGAGGAGAGACTGACTGTAAGTGAGCAAGAGGTGTTTGGGGAGTTGAGTAAACTAGATGTAAATAAGGCTGTGGGACTTGATAATATATCACCGCGTATTCTGAAGGAATGTGCCAGAGAGTTGACACCTGCCGTGACATATTTTTTTAATACGAGTCTTGCACTTGGTCAAGTCCCTAAAGAGTGGAAGGAGGGCAAGATTGTGCCACTTCATAAAGGAGGTGATCGAACTCAAGCATCAAACTATAGGCCTATCTGTGTGTCAGGTGTTGTGGTTAAGTTGTTGGAGAAGCTTGTGTGAACTAGGATCCAGAGTTGGGTTGACAACAATGGTATAATCTTTGATGGACAGCATGGATTTGCTAAAGGAGGTGTCAATGAGGTCATGTTTTAGTAATCTACTTATTTATTACAATAAAGTGACTGCTTCCTTGGACAGAGGAGAAGGATACAGTAATATACTTGGATTTTGCAAAAGCTTTTGATAGAGTATCTCATGATAAGTTGACAGTCAAACTAGAGCAGATGGGGTTGGATATTAGATTAGTGCATTGCATTGGAGACTGGCTATCTGATAGGTATCAACAAGTTGTGTATGGGGGTGCAATATCCAGGAAAAGGAAAGTCACTAGTGGAGTGCCTCAGGGATCTGTTTTAGGGCCATTACTATTTAACTTGTATATTAATGATATTGGCGAAGATTTGGATGGAGATGTTCAGTTGTTTGCAGATGATGCAAAGTTGGGACGAACCATAAAGAGTAGTGAAGATGTTGTGGCCTTGCAAGAAGACTTGAATAAATTGAGTGATTGGGCAAGCAAATGGGGATGTGAGTTCAATGTTGCAAAATGTAAGGTTTTAAAATTTGGAAAACAAAGATGGGATGCAGAATTTATGCTTGGTGAGAATATATTGTTGGAAGTAGAGGAAATAAGAGATCTGGGGGTGATAGTGGATAAGAATCTAAAATTTAGGGGACACATTGCCAAAATTGTGAAAACAACACAAAGACTTCTGGGAATGATGCGGAGGACACTGACGTGTAGAAGTAGGGAGATTCTTGTTCCATTGTATAAGGCTTTGATTAGGCCACACATGGACTATTGTGTCCAGATTTGGTCACCTGGTGTTCAGAAGGATGAAGAGATGTTGGAAAGGGTCCAAAGGCGACTGATTAAGGTAGTTTCTGACCTCTGGAATTTCGAGTATGAGGAATGATTGAAAAGATGTAATTTACAGAGTCTAGTGGAGAGAAGGAAGAGGGGAGATATGATAGAGACCTACAAGTTGATAAGGGGTTGTTATAGGATCAATGGTGGAGAAGTTCTACAGAGAATAGTGGGAGATCAGGGGGAGAACCAGAGGTCATCCCTGGAAACTGTATAAAGAGGGTGTGAGTAGGGGAGTGAGAGGCAGATTTTTTTCGTGGAGAGTTGTGAGTGATTGGAATGCCTTGCCTGAGTGTGTGGTGTCTGCAAGGAGTTTGAATGTGTTTAAGACATGGTATGATGAGATGTGTGTGAGATAAAAGGACCTCCTACATGAGTCTTTGACTCCATGAGGTCTTGTTTAATAATAATAATAATAATAATATTTATACTTGCTGCGGTGTAGTAAAGTGGCTTTCTTCTAGCATGTTTTGTGGCAGGTGTCCAAAGCATGGTCATGGTCAGCAAGTTCTGTGTGGCTGTATTGGTGGAACCAGATATAGTCCTTATGTTCAGATATCCTGATATTATCTGTCCTGCCTGTTTGGCCTTAGTAGGACAGTTTGCAACTACAAGGCTGGTATACTCCAGGTAGGTCTAGGGAAAGTGGCTGGTCTTTGGTGGAGAGGCTAATTTTTTATATGGTTTGTAACAAGTTGTCAGGTCATATTTTTTTAGGATTTTTGTTAGCTTTTCAGAAGTACCCCGGTTATAAGGAATGGTGACAGATTTAGAGTAATTTCTGTTATGAAGGGGGAGTGTGGTTAATTGGTTTTAATATTTTTTTGGGGGTCAGCCTGTGTAGCTCACTGGATGTGGCGTTTGCATACCACGGCGCTTGGCCGCATGAAGGAAGACTTGGTTTCGAGTCTAGTCGTGACTAGAGGAAATTTTTCTAAGCCTTTTTTCGACCGGTTCCCGAGTTAGTCGATCTCTGGCACGGGCAAGCAGGTTTTTCCTCCCGGAAACTCGTGTTTTTCGTCCTGTAAACTCAAGAAAATCGACCGTAGAACCCACATTATTTCAGACATTAAATATATTGTGTTAGGGTTAGTGACCACGAGATGGCGGCACATTTGAACCATCTCTCTTCACTGCATACCGCTTAATTAGTGATAGCCTTGGGCCATCTATCTCTGATTGGTGCCAGTGGAGATTGAACTGCCCACTCAGTCTCCAAATGTTAGATAGGGCTAAATGGCCTCGCCTACTCCTGTATACGGGAATAAAAAGGCGTCAGCTGATTTTTTTTTTTTTTTTTAATTTTTTTGGGGTTGTAGCTATTGGCTATGAAGGTGTTAAGAATATGGTTAAGTTCAGTAGTTAGGGCATTATTATCTGAACAGTTATAATACCATTTGTTGGGAGGGGGGTTAATTAAAGTTTTTAATTAATATTCTAGTATATGTTGTCTTTCCCTAAAATATGACACTGATGATGGTAGTTGCAGATTCTGTAATTGGTGGATTGAGTGGTGGAGACAGAGAGCTGTGGAGTGGGTGCCCTTCCTTGACGATTCTTTGGACTCCTTGGAGGTGTCACGTAATAATAATAATAATATGCTTCTTGAAGAGTTGGAGGTTGTATGTGGAAGACTTTCAAAGGACAAAAAAGTATAAGGAATAAAGGAAGAGAATGAGAAATATGTTCAGTGAATATAGAGCTGATCAGTATGGGAATGTTGACCAGCAGCTGCTCTTGTTCACACATGATTAGAGGGAAGTGGAGGAATGCTAGTGGTAGCCAGTTTAAATGAGCAGCATCCATGGAAACACCTATAGAAATGATAATGCAGAAAGAGGGGGGGGGTAGGTCATCTATTAAGCAAATAACTCTCTTTCAGACAAGTCAAGCCTTCTGAGCAAGGTTTTGGTATACAGTCAACCCTCCTATAACGCGATTAATTCGTACCGTGTTATATGGAAATCGTGTTATAAGAAACTCAGATTTAACGTGCAAACCAGGTTAATTCGTGCCGCGTTATATGGAAACTGCGCTATAAGAAACTCAGAATTAGTACGAATCAGATTGATTCGTACCGTGTTATATGGGAACCACCCTTTAAACGATTTAAAATTTGGATTTTGTCCTCAAGAGATATAAACTTTCTTTTTAACTGTTTTCTTGTTTCTTTTGTGTCTGACATTATACAAACCTGGGGTTAACAATTATTTTATTATTATTATATTACAACAAATAAAAAATATTACCTACAGTATTGTGTAATGTTGTCCAATTACGATAACACAAATTAAGCGAGCAAAAGGCACTTTATTGAACACTAATCGTGATATGTATGTCTGCACGGATTTACAGACAGTTTCCTACTAAGTTGCACTTAAAATTGATGACAAAGTGGGTGGTTGCAACAGCGAAAGTTCGGCAGCGCTATTGGATAAAAAAATTCACGCAAATATGCAACAGCCAATCATGCGGTCTATTTTAAGCATTAAAACAGAGCACTGTGAACAATCTCGCATCGTTACTTCGCTTATAAGGGAATTCCCTGATAACTGAAATTGGAAAATGGTGATGTACCTTCATCAAAAAGAAGGGAATTCCCCGTTAATTTCAACTGTAAAAATTTAACACACAGATAAATTCATGCTATAGAGAATCTTCTTAAACCAATTAAGTTGATGGAATGTTGTTGAACGGAAACCGCGTTATAGGAGGGCTGTCGCAATTTTGGCTCCGCGTTATATGGAAACCGTGTTATAAGAGTACCGCATTATAGGAGGGTTGACTGTACCATCCCTGATGTGAGAATAGTATTCTAAGGTTGGGTAGATTTGGGATTTATAAAATGTTAAGAGTAATATGTCTTTTAAGTAGTGTATTACCAAGACATATCATGAAAAAATAAATGTTCTATTTTCATGCTCTTGTTCGCTTTTTTCAAAACTTTCAAAAGGCAGATATTGTTTGCTATTTGGCTCTGAAATAACAGTGGATTTATTTAGTTTTTCTTTTGATAACTTGTAAAAACTGTGCTATTATGAGCTCAAAATTAAATTAATTATAGTTTTGAGTTCATGATAATTTTATACAGTAATCATTCCCTGACTGGTGATCTATTGTTCTTGATTGTTAGTATTGTTCTAAAATGTAAATTAATGTTACTAATAACTAACTATACTATGATGTCTTTTTTTGAGTGCAACATGTTTAACCCTTTCTATCTTCTGTTCTAACAGGGCACTGATGGCATACCTGGGCTTCCGGTAACTATCCAGACTGCAGTCATCTGGTGATATTGTGGCATTGTGTCATATTAATGAAACATAAGAGTTGACATCTCTCTATCTCTCTCTGTCTCTCACACTCTCTCTTTCTTTGCTTGCTTTGCTCCTGATTTCTTTTTATTTATTTACTTTTTTTTTACAATTGCATGATTGCTAACAGCTTTTGATATGCGTGTGTGTGCACATATATTATGGATGTATATTTTATTTTGCTTTATTGCTTTTCATTTTGTATGGCTGCTGCGCTGGTGAAGTTGGGTGATGTGGTAGCAAGCTGTGGTGTGATGATTTGAGTATTTATCAACAGTTGGTTGTTAAGGACTGTTAATAATGATTGTAGAAACTAATTCCTAGTTAGATTTGATATGTAGTAGTAATTATCTAATTTCTTATAGCTTGAAGCACATTTCAGTCAGTAACATTTATAATTTCAGGGACCAAAGGGAGAGAAAGGAGATATTGGACCATTAGTAAGTCAGGTTTAAAAATTTATGAACTTTTTATTGATTTAGTTTTCTGTTTTTTAATTTTGTACTGAGCTAACTACCCAGATATTTTAGGATATTAACCATTATTTTTATATGGGCATTCAATTCCATTCATTACTGGCATCCAATTCCATTCATTACTGGCATCAATAGGGAAATTATGAGAACCATGTTGCTGATGTTACAGAGATGCATATCAACAGTGACATAGATGAACAGGAGGTGTTCAGCACATTCACATTAAAAAAATATGAATGCGAACACAGCAGTGGGACACGATGGCATATCAGCCTGTCTACTACATCAATGTGCAAGAGATTTGGTATTGCCACTGATGAAGTTGTTCAATCTAGGTTTCAGCTCTGCAGGTTTCTAAGTGAGTGGAAAGTGGATAAGATAGTATCATTGCATAAAGGTATTTACAAAACAGAGGTAGCAAACTACAGACCAATTAATATATCAGGAGTGGTCATTAAAGTATTGGAAGAGTTAATGAAAAGTAAAATACAACAGTGGGGAGATAGGGATGTGATACTCTATAGCGGGCAGCATGGCTTTGTAAAAGGTAGGTCCTGTCTTATTAACTTATTCACATTTTATAGTAAAGTGACAGCAGAATTGGATAAAGGTAATGACTATGCCATGATTCTTCTCGACTTTGCCAAGTCATTTGAGAGAATAATGGAAAACTATTACTAAAACTGGGAATGGATATGAGGCTGGTAGCATGGATAGGGGACTGGTTGATGGACAGACACCAGAGAGTAGTATATAGTGGATTGGAGTCTAGATGAATGATGGTGACTAGTGGATTACCTCAAGGTTCTGTACTAGTGCCACTACTCTTTAATTTGTATATCAATGACATAGGGAAAAATTTAACAGGGGGTATTCAGTTGTTTGTTGATGATGCAAAACTGGGGAAAGCAATAGTTGATAAAGGTAATGGAGAAAGTAGTGAAGGACTGTATACAGCATTGGGCAGATGAGGGTAATGTTATCTGTGAGAGTCAACATGGATTTGTGAAGGGGCACTCTTGTTTTAGCAATATGCTAGTCTTTTATGATAAAGTTACAAGAGCATTAGATGAGGGAAAGGCATTTTCTTAGACTGAGCGAAGGCATTTGACAGGGTGCCACATGATAAGCTGATATTTAAGTTGCAGCACATGGGTCTGGATGCCAGATTGGTCAACTGGATTCAGGATTGGCTGTCCGATAGGTATCAGAGAGTTGTGTATGGTGGGGCAGTTTCAAGGAAGCAGAGGGTTACAAGTGGGGTCCCACAGGGATCAGTACTGGGACCTATATTGTTTAACCTTTATATCAATGACATTGTCATGGATTGCAAGGGGATATTCAGTTGTTTGCGGATGATGCGAAGCTGGAAGGATTATTAGTAATAGTGCAGATGCGGCAGTCCTGCAAGAGGATTTGAATAAGCTAGATAGATGGGAAAATGAATAGGGGTGCCTGTTTAATGCAGCAAAATGTAAGGTCTTGAGGTTTGGGAAACATCGATGGGACACTGCATACTCTATGGGAGAAGTTATACTGGAGGAAGTATGGGAGACAAGAGATCTGGGGTTGATGATTGATAGATACCTGGAATTCAAGGGACATATTGCAAAGGTGGTGAAGGTAACACAGAGGATTGCTGCAATAATGAGAAGGACGCTGACCTGCAGAGATAAAACAGTTATCATTCCATTGTATAAGACTCTGATCAGACCACACTTGGACTATTGTTCTCAGATTTGGTCCCCAGGATTTGAAGGGGATAAATAACTGTGGAAAAGGTACAAAGGTGGATAACAAAGATGGTTTCAGGACTGTACAATTTTGGTTATGAGGATCGGTTGAGGGAATGTGGACTGCAGAGTTTGGTGGATAGAAGAAGGAGAGGTGGTTACAGGGTTGACACTGGGGAGTTCTTTCGCTTGGTTGAACAGTGTGAAGGAGTGATGACAAGAGGCCATCCCTGAAAGTTACGACAGGAAACTGTGAGCAAGAGGGCGAGGAGTGGTTTCTTTGCATGAAGGGTGGTTGAACCATGGAATGCATTGCCTTATGGAGTGGTGAGAGTGAGAATGATCAATGAGTTTAAGGAGTGGTATGATAGACTTTGTGTTTCTTAGGGGGGACCTCCCCTCGATGAGTCTTGATAGACTTTGTGTTTCTTAGGAAGGACATCCCACAATGAGTCTTTTGACTCCATGGAGGCCTGAATAATAATAATAAGGTAGATATCCTGCAGGATGATTTAAATAAATTGGCATTGTGGGCAAAGGATAATGATTATCAATTGAATGTTGCAAAATGTAAGGTTGTGGCACTTCAGGTTGAAAAGGTTGCATATGATGTATCATCAGGGGTGAATATTCAGGGTGTGCTAGGTGTGTGGTGCTCATCCACCAAATAGCACTACCACCGATATTATATTTTTGCATTTATTCCTGTTAAAGACTCTTCCGATTGTTTCCAGACTTCGCGTGATTCCCAAAAGTAAACATAGTATACTAATGCTTCATGAAGAGGACGCTTTATGATGCATAAACATTGCATCACATTCGCATTAATACTCCAGGTGTTTGTTCAAAATACATACACCTTTGAGCCCTTTGAAAAAATGTATAGATGGTGTGGCAGGCCAAATTCTTAGCATTCAGTAGTTTTAACTGCTCAGAAGGCGAGGCAGGATGAGCTCTGAAACAACAGCACCTAGAGGCTCTGATTGGTTATTGTGTCAACCAATCCAATTGAATGTTGTCATTTGTCATGAGTTGCTGTTTTTGTTTTCTGAGTTTCATCTGTTTTGCATGTGAACAGATGAAACTCAGATGTGAAGTGTGAACTGACATGGCAAGCAAGTTTTTATGTATAATATAGACAAGTTTTTAATATATAATTTTCGAAAAATTTATAACTTTTTTGCTCATATTTACAATGGGAAATAGTATTGTAGTCAAAGAAGGTAAGCCTCGTCTTCCTCTTCCAAATTTTATACCTTTGAGTAATTCAATTATACCAACCAAATATAGCATTTTCCTTCATTATTGTTTTCTAATATACATCATCATCATCATCATCATCAAATTCCTGCCATGTACCATCAAGGGGTGTACACAGTGGTGTGTCGGTAAATTTTTAACAACCGGCTCGCTTTATGAAAAATTTGATTCTTCACAAAGTTCTATTGTATCTTCAGATGTCTTTGTTTCTGCTTCTTCAAATTTTGTCCTTTTAATGTTTAAGAAGTTTCATTCTATTTCATTTTTTCAACTAACAGCTATCCGCTTTTTCGACCGTAAAACTCTAACCCTGATTAAAATTAGTTTAATTATTAAAAAAAAAAAAAAAACGAAATAAAAACATATTAAAGATAATTTTCCTATATTACCTACAACTTACCTATTATCAAATGAAATCCTGAACAAAAAAAATTTAACACTAATATTACCACTCGTAGTTGATCAAATGACCAGAGACTGTAGCTGTCGCAACGAATTTTTGTATTTATCGATAGTGCAACAATGTTGCATTTCCAAGAACTTAATGTTGCAAGTTCTTGGAAATTCGCCGAAAAAGAAGGCATTATTGTTTATTCAAATACCCAGTTCGGGAGTTTTGATAACGTGTTTGTGTTTTAATGAATACAGACATTGTTTAGTAAACAAAATCGTTTCCAAATTCCCGTTCATAAATTGAGTTTGTGTTTTGTGAATTCTCCTTTGTGCATTTAATTTTGATAATAATAATAATATATGTAAGTGTTTATTATACAATTTCAAAATATTTACGAGAAAAAGTAATGCCTTCAACAATCTCCCGGTTACAACAGCAACCGGGAGATTGTTGCTGGGCACCGGCGACAAGCTTCCTCAGCTATCCAGGCTTAGGTGAAAGTAAAGGGGGAACTCATCATTGACCTACGAAAAAGGTGGGGTCAGAGTGCCCCTGTAGAAAAGAGAAAGAAGGGAAGGGAAGTGACAGTGAGGTTGAGGTGGGGAAATAAGGGGGGATGGGAAAGGGGAAAAGGAGAGGAGAAGGAATAGGATGGGAAGGGCAGGTGTGTGTGTGGGGGGGGGGGAAGTAGGAAAAGGAAGTGTAGGCCTCAGCTCATATTTCACATCTTTCTAGCTCCACGCTATCAGATGATAACTTTTCACCCTCGCCCTCGAGCGCCCCTGGCTCACAAGATCGAAAAGACCACGGAGGCAGCCGGTGCCCAGGTGACCCGCCCTTTCAGGGCAGCCCGCCTCGAGTAGGCCTGCGCTGCCTGGGTTTTTCCTCCAAACTACCCCCATGGGAGACCAGGGAACGAAACAGACCTCAGGGGGGATGCAGAGACCAAGGAAATGACTAGAAGTGGAGCTGTTGCTGCAGATGGAGATCTTAAAGCAGCAGCAGGCAGAACTTGTTGGTGTTGTGTCTGATATTGCACAGGATTGGAGGTGAACACCACTTGATCTTAAATGTGGTGTCACCCAGAGCCTCCCTTTCGAGATGTAAAAACCTCCTTAAGGAACCGTAGAACATGTAGAGAACAATCCGAAAGAGATCCAACAGATTGGGAGGATTAGTAGGATTAGAAAATCTCTTTCTTACCTTCCAGATGTGGTATTTGAGCTCATTAATAATAAATACCACTAACTTCTGCTTGTTGTTGGCTGAGGGAGCGAACTGCAGGAAGATGACTTGCTCCTGCAGTAGGAGGGGGATGCAGAGCTCAACGCTTAGCCTCCTCCAGATGTAGATGGAAATGGGACACCTGTAGAAGGCATGCATCACGGTGTCCAGGCTTCCGCAGAAGTCACAAAAGGGATTCCGGGTGGTGTGGAACCACCAGATGTTGGTGTTGACTGGAAGGTGTCCGTATGCAATCCTCCATGCCAGGTCCTTTCTCGACGGGTAGCCTCGATGTTTGGAGAGGTGGCTGAAGAGGATCTCGTTGTTGTTGATCCCCAGATCCGGAACATCGGTACGAAGGATGTTGAAGAAATGGTCGTACCATGTATAACTGTTCCAGATCGCGGCGATGTTCACACCCAATGAGCAGAGTTGTTGCATTAGCTGGCACAGTCTGTTGTAGTCTTCTGGAACAATGTCTGCCTTGGGACCCTGGTGGACTGGGATCCCAAAAAGGGGAAGCTTGTGACTCAAGAAATACCGCACAGGATAGCTATGGGGATGTGTAGTCTGCAGTACCCTGTTTAGATGGAAAGCGGTATTGCTTATCTGATGTTAAAGGAGGGGAGGCCGAAGCCCCCCAGCTTCTCCAGAAGTTGAAGGATCTTAATGCCAACTTCCTGGCGTAGACTGCCCCAGAAGAACTTCAGGGGCTTCCTGTAAAGCCGGATTTCCTGATCCTCGCTGATGTTGGTAATGTTCAGGACGTGCTGAAGCGCAGAGCATATGATGGTCTTGATGACAGAAGCCCCAGAGGAGAATGACAGCTGTCTATTTTTCCAGTCCGTCCTTGAGTTTCTCGATGGTGTTGTTGTCGAGATGTTCTATGTTGAGCACGGGCTGTTCTTCAAACGGAACCCCCAAGATGGTGAGGGGGTTGACAGTAGGGATGAGACCTGCAGGGATGTTGTGTAGGTCCCAAACTCTGTGCAACTTGATCTTAGTTTTGTCAGGGTTGGCTGTTAGCCCCCGACACTTTAAACTTCTCTAGGATGTTGAAGAAGTTTAGTACGGAGTCATTGTCCCAAAGAGTGCCCACCACATCATCTGCGTAGGCGATTACCTTGGAATCATCCATGGTGAGAGGAAGTGGAATTCCTCTAACTGCATGAGAGTTGTTGACAGCCCACAGAATGGTTCAAGGGCTAGAGCAAAGAGCAGCAGACTGAGGGGACACCCTTGTTTGACCCCCTTTCTGGATGGTAATGGGGTCAGATAGGTGTCCATTGATGAGGAGGCGAGTGGAGCTGTTGTTATAGCCTCCTCCTCATCATCAGAGGAGGCTGTTGTTATAGCCTCCTCTGATGATGTTGAGGAGTCCACTGCTGACCCCGACCTTCTCCAGGATGTTGAAGAGAAAGGAATGCCAGACGCTGTCAAACGCTCGGTTGAGATCAATAGTCAACAATGCCATAGAGTAATTCTTGATGTTAACCAGACGTAGCACTTCTCTGATGAGGATGAGATTGAACTCCATCGATCGACCAGGAACACCATACACTTGTGTACTTTTGATGATGTACCTCATCCCGATCTTCAGTCTGTTGTTGAGAACACATGCAAGGATCTTGTAATCCGTGTTCGACAGACTGATGGAGCGCCAGTTTTTGATGATGGAAGGGTCCCCTGTTGGTCTTCGGGATGAAGATGGTATGGCATTCCAGAAATTCCCATGGCATGTTTCCGGTGGTAAGGAAGGTGTTAAAGATTGCCACGAGAATGGGGAGGATGCGGTCCCAGGCCTCTCGGTAGAGTTCTGTGCCTAATTCGTCTGGCCCAGGCGCCTTCTTTGTACGGCATCGCATGAAGGCTGATGTTATTTCGGCCGCTGTAAAAGGTGCATCCAACCCTGCTTGGATGTGTGCAGGGAAGGAGTCAATGTTCCAACAGGAGTAATCCTTGGGGGTGGGGGCACTGTTGTCTTGGTAGAGTTGACTGTAGTACCCCGAGAAGGTGTCCATGATGTTAGGTGTTGTGGTGTGATTACGCCTGCCTTCACTGATGGTAGTAATGGTTCGCTCCTGCCGGAAGTTGACGTATCGTCTGTTATAGAAAGCGGCCGATTGCCTGTCTTCTGAGCGGAGGTGGAGACGGATCTTAATGTTCTTTTCTTCCACCTGCTTTTGTTTCTCCAATTCAATGTCGAGATTAATGTCACGGATGGCGTTGTGACATGGACAGCCTTGGCATTGGCTGGCCACGAACCAGCTCCTCTCCTTATAAAGGTCCCGGAGCCGAGCTCTTCTGAGGAAGGCACGTTCCTGGCCCCATTTTTTCATGTTTTCTTGGATGTTATTCTTCAGTCGTGCCCAGGCGTCCCAGTCCCAGCCAGCAGTGCACCAGGTGGAGCACAGTTGGATAAGCTTGGCCGAGAACAGGGATGGGAAGTCTGATGGTAACTTCCAGGGGCCCGGACCAACATCTACAGCTTCTAAAGGATGATACCTGAGCACGACTAATTTGTGGTCCGAGATGGAATAGTTGACTGGAACGTGCCTTATTGTCTTGGCTCTGGAGACAAGGGATGGTGACAAATAGAGGCAATCGGTTCGTGTGCTGATGCCTCGGCCTGTCCAAGTATAATCCCGACAGTAGGGGTTGTGAGCCCTCCAGATGTCTGTCAATTGGAGGTTCCTAAGATAGATTTCCAATTCCCTGTAGCCAGCCGTACATGTGTTTGGAATACTCCCTACTTTGTCATAGGCCAGGTCTGCCACACAGTTGAAGGCCCCCATCAGGATGACACGATGGGCACCATATAGGTAGTTATGTAACAACTGGAAGAATGCATGCCTAGATGGTTGGTCTGCCGGGGCGTAGATGTTAATGTACCTTGTGGTACGGCCCCGGTACTTCCAGTCGATGGCAAGGACTCTCCCTTCTGTATCCCTCTGGATGTTATGGAAGGCTCCAAGGAGGGGGGGGGGGGCTAGCATAAGTACCCCGACCCCAGCACTGTGACTTGTGCCGAAGCTCCAATATGATTGTACAGGGTACTTATTGGCTCAGTTCCTGCATGTCCCAGTAGTGGAAGAAATGGGTCTCCTGCAGGAACAAGAGCTGGATGTTGTGGGCTAGCATGATTTTCCACACCTCCTACTGTTTAGATGGTGAACGCAGCCCTTTGATGTTGAGGGAGGCAACACAGAAAGGCGTGGCGACATTACGATGTTTTTAGGTAATTTAAACCCGGCCTAAGTCTTTATATACGTAGTTTTCGTACATATCTTGTGAGGTCTTCAATCTGTAGGGGAGAGGTAGAATATCCCGCATCCTGCAGACCGGCTTCCAGCCTTGTACGTGAGCTCGAGAGAACCTCGAACTCGTGCTGGGTATTGATGATCTTGAAGCTGGTAATTCTGTCGTCTTTGATTTTATAGTCGTACAAGCTAAACTGGAAGTCAGTCAGATTCTGGAGTTGATGCTTTTTTTGTGGGAAGAGGAGGTTTCCACCTCCATCTCGGACTCTGATGTTGTAGAGTCCTGACCTCCCTTGGGGCGACTTTGCTGATGTTTTTTTCTCCTGTTTTGGAGAAGCCGCCTCGTTTCTTTTTTTAGGGAGGTCCTTGGGGGGGGAAGAAGTTGTTCCTCCTCTTTGGTGTTCAATTCCTCTGCAGGAGGGATGCTGGCTACTGCAGGGGAGATCTGCATAGCATCCCCAGAAGACGCTTCCTCTGATGTTGATGAAAGTGGGATAGCTGATGTTGTGCTATCCATAGCTTCTTCTGCGCTCCCCTCGGCTGTGTGATGTTCTTGTCCCTGTTCCGATGATGGTGGTGGAATGATGGAACTGTCGGGGGGGGGGCTGCTTCCTCAGAGGATGTTGTTGCTGGAGGGAAAACAGTCTCTTCTGCTGGTGTTGTTGCAATTGGACACTTTATTTTACCCAGCAATGTTTGTGCAAATGTCTTCTCCCCAATGGTAGTGGGTAAAACCGGAAATCCACCAGCGTCTTTTACAGGTTGCGGAGATAGTGCCTCAGTGGGTGTCCCCGCCCTCTCTGCAAATGTGCGCAGAGAGCAAGATGTTACAGTATGCTTGGTGCTTGCGCACTTACGGCAGGGGTGTGGGCACTGATGAGATATGTGCCCGACGCAGTTGAAGCACTTGGCTCGGGGGGGGGGGACAGTCACTCCCCCAGATGTTCAGTTGAGCCACATCGCAGACACTGTCTTTGTACTCCGGGATATTGTACCAGGACATGCGACGTACCGATGTGGACAAGGTTTGGTACACGCTGCCGCATGTCCATGGTGAATGTGACTTCCCTGGAGAACCAGGCGTGGTCTTCCTTGGAGACACTCTTCTTGATGTTGCTCACGTTCCCCCACTTATTAAATGTTTGTATGAGCACGTCGTCTCCAGCTTCGATGTATTCCATGGGGAAGCGGCTGATTTTAATTTGGCACACTTGGGACCTGACCATTGTGGGGATCACCTGCTTCCCCTGGACTTGAAAACCCTCTAACAGTTTGTCCCTTGTCATCACGTTCTTTACGACGAACAGAAATCTATCCCCTCCATAGGAGGTGAAGGAGAAGATTCAGTGCTCCTACGGTCTCCTTTAAAACTTTAGTTAATACTCTGGGGTCTTCCAATCCTGGAATCTCCACTCCTAAGGTCGGGTCCTGGGGGGGGACGAGGATCACTCAACTCATTCTTGGTCTCTGCATCTGTAAAAGAAAAAAAAGAATTATAGTCCATAGACTCTAATAGTAATCCCATAGTGCTAAAAAGCGCTACCAGCAAGTTAAAAGTTAGTAAATAACTAACAAAGTTAGTAAATGTTAGGCAATAACACACACAAAAAAAAGTTAAATACAAGTAAAAAACCCTGAAATCTGGAAAAAAAAATTCGGGGTCCAGACTGGCACGGGAACACAGGAATAGAAAACAAGAGAGCGTTTGCGTCTGGTGCCACGCTTTATATCTCCCTTGCGAGCGTCCTCTCTCGTTGACTACATCATATACTTAGCTACGGCCGATTGGTCACCTTAACTCTGAACTGTTTTAACATGGTTCTAAAACATAGATCTTTAAGCACATTTAATAACAACAATTTTGGTCCTGAAACACAGTTTTCCTTTGCTTATTTTACAAGGACAATATTAGTTCTAAGCACAGATTTCCTTAGCTTATTTCATATTAATGATTTCAGTTGAGTTGATATAACTTTGAGTGAATATATATACAGTACTCCCTTAGCCCTGTTCTTGAAGGCATAAGCATGTCCTTATCCTTAGGTTTTCATTGTCTCTGTGTTGGGTTGGAAACAAATTGGCTTATGGATAACGAGTCAGTCCTTTTTCCGACACTACACTGTATTTTTATTTGTTGTTATTTTTAAAACTGATTTAGGGCAGTTTTAATTTTATCTGTAGGAAAATATGCTGTGCCCCCCCTCGGGGGTCGCACCCCACAGTTTGAGAACCATTGGTCTAAGGCACTTTGTACTGTATCAATCCACCTATATCTTGGTCTTCCTCTGGGTCTTTTTCCTGCCAACCTGGCAGAGAACACTTGTTTTGCTAATCTTTCCTCGTCCACTCTGTTTAAGTGACCATACCACCTGAGATTAGATCTGCTAACGCACTCCTGGATGCTGACAATGTCAAGTTCTTTCCTAATATCCTTGTTTTTAATATGATATTGCCATTGATGCCATCTGTTCATGCCTCTAATCTTTCTCAGGAATCTCATATCTGCAGTCTCTAGTCTTTGGTGAAGTGTTTTACTTCTGACCCAGCTCTCAGATCTATAAGTTAAAACTGGTGTGAACACTGTCTTGTACACAGCTAATTTAGTGTTCTGACTAATTTCTCTCTTATTCCATATGAATTTATTCAATTGACTTCCCACCATACCAGCTTTATTGATTCTGTTGTATATTTTCATATGTAATTTACCATCTTCACTAAAAATCGTACCTAAGCAGCTGAAATGTTTTACTTGTTCCGCAGGTTCTCCGTTCCCAAAGCAGTTGACATTTTCAATGATTCTGCCTATTTTCATTGTTTTTGTCTTTTTATTGCTGACCTTCATACCATATCTATTACAACAGTTATTCAATTTAGTCAGGGAATCTTGCAGACTTGCAGCAGATTTATTTAGAAGTATAACATCGTCTGCATAAAGCAAAGAGCTGACATTAGCATCTCCAATTTTGATATCATGTTTAATACCACTTTCCTTCATAATGTGATCCATATACATAATGAATAGCAGAGGGGATAATGTACATCCTTGTCTCACACTTGATTTAACATTAAACCATCTTCCTGTACTTCCTTCAATTCTAACTGCTGACTTACAACTCAAATAAAGACTAAGTATTGCTCGATATAACACCCCATTGACACCATATAACTAACGTATTAAATAGCTTCTCTTTTGGCACCTTATCATATGCCTTTTCCAGATCGACAAAACTTAAATACAGATTTTTTATATTCCCATGATTTCTCAACTAACTGTCGTAAAGAGAACTGATTGCTTTTGCCAGGTAACCGGGCATACAGTCAGCTACTGGAACAAATCTGAAAACACACCCCAACTCAACATCACCAGAGTTAAAGATCGGTACTATCAACATAAGAAGCTTGAATGGCAAATCCTGACAGCCTCTATTTGGCTTGAATTCAGCTTATTCTTCATCAAGCTTTTCTTCCAGAATTCTTCTCAACCGTTTCTCAAGTATACTTGCATAAATCTTACCAGGAATACTCATTAAGGAAATCCCTCTATAATTTTCACATTCAGTTCTATTTCCTTTTTATATATGGATACTATGGGAACTCTACTCCGATCATCGGGAATTCGTCCCTCTGGCCAGGCCTTCTGAACTATGCAGTGCAGCCACTATAAGACTTTTATATCACCATACTTCAGCATTTCTGGTCGAATATCATCTACTCCTCCTGCCTTTCCACATTTCAAGCCTTTGATGGCATTTTCTACTTCAAGTATGGATATGTATTCCTGATAAAAGTGGTAAAAAACAATGTTCATTGTTTTTTACCACTGTACTCTCACTGCTTGTTTCATTTGGCAACTTTTTGAAGTAATTACTCCATACTTCAAGAATATCTTTTTTCTCCCATTTTCATGTCACTTTTATCATCTCTAACTCCTTTTACAGCACTCTTTCCTCCATTCCGAAGCTTCAACAACCTCCAGAATATTTTGCCACCTTCTTGATATTTATTTTCTATGTTCTTGACAAAGTTCTCCCATGACTTTTGTTTAGCTAGTTTTACACAGTGTTTGGCTTTTTTACATTTGTGTCTGTATTCTCTAAGAGCACAAGCTGATTTATTTGCCAGGAACTTTTCATATGCTTTCTTCTTTTCCTTCACTGTCTCTTTAACTTCTTGTGTCCACTATGGAGTTCTGATTTTTCCATCCTTGCAGACAACCGCACCACATCTCTCTGGCTGAATGAATCATGGTTTTCTTCAAGACTTGCCACTGAATCTCTAAGGTTTGGTTCCTGTTCTCAAACTCTTTCATTTGTTCTTCAATAATCTTTGTGTATTTTAGTCTACAGTTCACATCTGAGAGCTGCTCAACTTTTATTCGCTTTAAAACTTTCTTACATGTTATTCTTTTCAATATGAAATTCAATTTTATCCTGCTCAAGACTAAATAGTGATCACTTCCAATTTGAAGAAAACATCACTATCAACAATAACATAGTCACTGAGACTTTTCTTATCCCTTGCCTCTTCTCTCCATGTGAATTTGTGCCCATTTTTATGCTGGATCATGGTGTTAGTAATAAGTAATAGCAATCCATGTTCTGAGCAGAAATCGAACAGGTATTTGCCATTATTATTAGCTTTGTTTTTTTCTCCAAATTTTCCCAAAATATTTTTGTTTGTCTGACAATCATTTCCTAGTCTGCTATTTAGATCCCCAACAAGGACCAAGTTTTCATTTTTCTTTGTCAGTTGCTTTCTCTAAAGCCTCAAAAAATTCCTCAACGTCTACCTTAGTAGAACCTTCTGTGGGACCATAAGCACAAATAAGTGTTATTGTTCAGTTCCCCATTCTGATATTTGCCCACATCACTCTACTGGAGACTGCCTGCCATTGAAGAAGATTAGCCTTGTATTTAGTTTTGAATACTATGGCTGCCCCTTCTTTTCCTTGATTGTCATTGCCTGAATATAACATTTTGTATTTATTGCTCAGAAAGATCTCACCAGTTTTTGTCTTTTTTGTTTCAGTCACCTCTATTGTGTCGATCTGATACTTATCTAATTCCTCAACTAGCTCCATTTCTTTGCCATTCAGGCATCTTATGTTGATGGTACCGATCTTTAACTCTGGTGATGTTGAGTTGGGGTGTGTTTTCAGATTTGTTCCAGTAGCTGACTGTTCGCTGTTCTCCCTGGTTCCCTGGCAAAAACAACAGGGGCCTTGTTTAACCGGGCAACGCCCCAGCCACCATGAAATTTTGTCATGTTGTACCATTATTTTGTATTTTGGTTTAAACCAAAGAATACAATTTGGTCGACTAAATCCCAAATTGCCAGCCCATCCTCGTTCGTTCAGTATCCAGGTAGATACTGTATATATTCAGTATCCTTCTTTTCCTTGATTTTCATTGCCTGAATATAACGTTTTGTATATATTGCTCAGAAAGATCTCACCCGTTTTTGTCTTTTTTGTTTCAGTCACCGCTATCACAACAAGGTGAGGATTGGACATTAGGTCATAAGCTCTGGTCGGTTTGCCGCATTCCTTTAAGGTTATGTGGAAATCTCCTCTGAATTATACAGTTTTGACCCTTAAGCGCCCCTTTCTAATGTACAGTATCTTAAAACAAACACATTGTTACCCACTCTGTGCAGATTTGGTTTAAATTAATTGATAAATTAAAGTATTCAAAGTTATCCTACAATTAATTTCCTTAGACCAGTTACGATGAGCACTGATGTGCTCATCATCATTTCATACATCAATAAAAATGCAATCATGTGGTCAAACTGATGTTAATTTTTTAGGGTGGGTTGCATAAACCACGACAGCACACCCAACCGAAACAGACACGCGAATGCCACTGTGTATCATATTAATGGTATTGGTTTGCAGGAAATTGATGAGACTAGAGAGTTGGGGATAATGGTGGACAAAGATTTAAAGTTGAGAGGGCATATTGCAGAAGTCAGCAAAATAGCTCAACGAATTATTTGGATGTTGAAAGACACGCTTGACGAAAACACGTTGTTTTCGCCAGGGAACCAGGGCAAACAGTGAAAAGTCAGTTACTGGAACAAATCTGAAAACAAACCCCAACTTAACATCACCAGAGTTAAAGATCGGTACTATCAACGTAAGAAGCCTGAATGGCAAAGAAATGGAGCTAGCTGAGGAATTAGATAAGTACCAGATTGACATAATAGGGGTAACTGAAACAAAAAACACCAAAACTGGTGAGATCTTTGTGAGCAATAAATACAAAATGTTATATTCAGACAATGACAATCAAGGAAAACAAGGAGTAGCCATAGTATTCAACACAAAATACGAGGCTAATCTTCTTGAATGGCAGGCAGTCTCAAGTAGAGTGATGTGGGCAAATATGAGAATGGGGAACTGGACAGTGAGACTTATTTGTCACATAGAAGGTTCTACTAAGATAGAAGTGGAGGAATTTCTTGATACTTTAGAAAAAGCAACTGACACAATGCAAAAGGAAAAGTTGGTCCTTGTTGGGGATCTGAACAGCAGAGTAGGAAATGATTGTCAGACATACAAAAATATTTGGGAAAATTTGGAGAAAAGAGTAAAGCTAATAATAATGGCAAATACCTGTTGAATTTCTGCTCAGGACATGGACTGGTTATTACTAACACCATGTTCCAACATAAAAATGTGCACAAATTCACATGGAGAAGAGGCAAGGAATAAGAAAAGTCTTATTGACTATGTTCTTATTGATAGTGATGTTTTCTCCCTGGTGCAGAACACCAGCGTGTACAGAGAATTTGAAATTGGAAGTGATCACTATTTAGTCTTGAGCAGGATGAAATTGAATTTCATATTGAAAACAATAACATGTAAGAAACTTTTAAAGCGAATAAAAGTTGAGCAGCTCTTAGATGTGAACTGTAGACTAACATATATAAAGATTGTTGAAGAAAAAATGAAAGAGTTTGAGAACAGGAACCAAACCTTGGAGATTCAGTGGCAAGCCTTGAAGAAAGCCCTGATTGATTCAGCCAGAGAGGCATGTGGGGAGGTTGTCTGCAAGGATAGAGAAATCAGGACTCCATGGTGGACACAGGAAGTTAAAGAGGCAGTGAAGGAAAAAAGAAATCACATCAAAAGTTCCTGGCAAATAAGTCAGCTTTTGCTCTTAGAGAATACAGAGACAAATGTAAGAAAGCGAAACTAGCTAAAGTCATGGGAGGACTTTGGCAAGAACATAGAAAATAAATATCTGGAAGGTGGTAAGATATTCTGGAAGTTGTTGAAGAAGCTTAGAAATGGAGGAAAGATTGCTGTAAAAGGAGTTAGAGATGATAAAGGTGACATGAAAACAGGAGAAAAAGAGATCCTTGAAGTATGGAGTAATTACTTCGAAAAATTGCTAAATGAAACAAGCAGTGATAGTACAGTGGTAAAAAACAGTCGACAGGCATACAGTCAGGAATACATATCCATACTTGAAGTAGAAAAAGCCATCAAAGGCTTCAAATGTGGAAAGGCAGGAGGAGTAGATGATATTCGACCAGAAATGCTGAAGTATGGTGGTATAAAAGTCTTACAGTGGCTGCACTGCATAGTTCAGAAAGCCTGGCCAGAGGGACGAATTCATGATGATTGGAGTAGAGCTCTCATAGTACCCATATATAAAAAGGGAAATAAAACTGAATGTGAGAATTACAGAGGTGTTTCCCTACTGAATGTTCCTGGCAAGATCTATGCAAGTATACTTGAGAAACAGTTGAGAAGAATTGTTGAAGAAAAGCTTGGTGAAGAACAAGCTGGATTTAGGCCAAATAGAGGCTGGCAGGATCAGATCTTCACTTTACGACAAATTGTCGAGAAAGCATGGGAATATAACAAAGATCTATATTTAAGTTTTGTCAATCTGGAAAAGGCATATAACAAGGTGCCAAGAGAGAAGCTATTCAATACGCTACAGTTATATGGTGTCAATGGGGCATTATATCAAGCAATACTTAGTCTGTATTTGAGTTGTGAGTTGGCAGTTAGAATTGAAGGATGTACAGGAAGATGGTTTCATGTTAAATCTGGAATGAGACAAGGATGTACATTATCCCCCTCTGTTATTCATTATCTATATGGATCACATTATGAAGGAAAGTGGTATTAAACATGATATCAGAATTGGAGATGTTAATGTCATCTCTTTGCTTTATGCGGACGATGTTATACTTCTGAATAAATCCGCTACAAGTTTGCAAGCGTCACTGACTAAATTGAATAACTGTTGTAATAGATATGGTATGAAGGTCAGCATTAAAAAGACAAAGACAATGAAAATAGGTAGAATTGTTGAAAATGTCAGCTGTGTTGTGAATGGGGAACCTGTAAAACATTTCTGCTGCTTAGGTATGATTTTTAGAGAAGATGGTAAATTAAATATGGAAATATACAACAGAATCAACAAAGCTGGTATGGTGGGAAGTCAAATGAATAAATTCCTATGGAATAAGAGAGAAATTAGTCAGAACACTAAATTAGCTGTATACAAGACAGTGTTCACACCAGTTTTAACGACATATTTTTTTAATACGAGTCTTGCACTTGGTCAAATCCCTAAAGAGTGGAAGGAGGGCAAGATTGTGCCACTTCATAAAGGAGGTGATCGAACTCAAGCATCAAACTATAGGCCTATCTGTGTGTCAGGTGTTGTGGTTAAGTTGTTGGAGAAGCTTGTGAGAACTGGGATCCAGAGTTGGGTTGACAACAATGGTATAATCTTTGATGGACAGCATGGATTTGCTAAAGGGAGGTCGTGTTTTAGTAATCTACTTACTTATTACAATAAAGTGACTGCTTCCTTGGACAGAGGAAAAGGATACACAGTAATATATTTGGATTTTGCAAAAGCTTTTGATAGAGTACCTCATGATAAGTTGACAGTCAAACTAGAGCAGATGGGGTTGGATATTAGATTAGTGCATTGGATTGGAGACTGGCTATCTGATAGGTATCAACAAGTTGTGTATGGGGGTGCAATATCCAGGAAAAGGAAAGTCACTAGTGGAGTGCCTCAGGGATCTGTTTTAGGGCCATTACTATTTAACTTGTATATTAATGATATTGGCAAAGATTTGGATGGAGATATGCAGTTGTTTGCAGATGATGCAAAGTTGGGACGAACCATAAAGAGTAGTGAAGATGTTGTGGTCTTGCAAGAAGACTTGAATAAATTGAGTGATTGGGCAAGCAAATGGGGATGTGAGTTCAATGTTGCAAAATGTAAGGTTTTAAAATTTGGAAAACAAAGATGGGATGCAGAATTTATGCTTGGTAAGAATATATTGTTGGAAGTAGAGGAAATAAGAGATCTGGGAGTGATAGTGGATAAGGATCTAAAATTTAGGGGACACATCGCCAAAATTGTGAAGACAACACAAAGACTTCTGGGAATGATGAGGAGGACACTGACGTGTAGAAGTAGGGAGATTCTTGTTCCATTGTATAAGGCTTTGATTAGGCCACACATGGACTATTGTGCCCAGATTTGGTCACCTGGTTTTCAGAAGGATGAAGAGATGTTGGAAAGGGTCCAAAGGCGACTGACTAAGGTAGTTTCTGACCTCTGGAATGTCGAGTATGAGGAAAGATTGAAAAGATGTAATTTGCAGAGTCTAGTGGAGAGAAGGAAGAGGGGAGATATGATAGAGACCTACAAGTTGGTAAGGGGTTGTTATAGGATCAATGGTGGAGAAGTTCTACAGAGAATAGTGGGAGATCAGGGGAGAACCAGAGGTCATGCCTGGAAACTGTATAAAGAGGGTGTGAGTAGGGGAGTGAGAGGCAGGTTTTTTTCATGCAGAGTTGTGAATGATTGGAATGCCTTGCCTGAGAGTGTGGTGTCTGCAAGGAGTTTGAATGTGTTTAAGACCCGGTATGATGAGATGTGTGTGAGATAAAAGGACCTCCTAGATGAGTCTTTGACTCCATGAGGTCTTGTTTAATAATAATAATAATAATAATAATAATCTGAGAGCTGGGTCAGAAGTAAAACACTTGACCAAAGACTAGAGACCGCAGATATGAGAGTCCTGAGAAAGATTAGAGGCGTGAACAGATGGCATCAATGACAATATCATATTAAAAACAAGGATATTAAGAACTTGACATTGTTGGCATCCAGGAGTGCGTTAGCAGATCTAATCTCAGGTGGTGTGGTCACTTAAACAGAATGGCCAAGGAAAGATTAGCAAAACAAGTGTTCTCTACCAGGTTGGCAGGAAAACGACCCAGAGGAAGACCAAGATATAGGTGGATTGATACGGTACAATGTGCCTTAGACGATAGAAATATGAGATCTGATAATATTGGAGTCTTAACAAGTAACAGACTGATTTGGAGGAAAATTGAAATTGTAGATAGGAAGTTAGTAATGATGTAAATTTTTCATGTTGTACTATCATATCCTGTACACCCCTTGAGGGTACATGGCAGGAATTTGATGAATGAAAAACATGCGAACAGGTAAAGATATGGAAATTATTATTCCTCTTTATAAGGTTATGATTCGGCCATATCTTGACTACCGCAGATTTGGTCACCTGGGTTTCTTGGGTAACAGGATGGTCGAAAGAATTCAGACACAAGTGACCAAGATGGTGACAGGTCTTTGGAATACTCCTTATGAGGATAGGTTGAAAGTTTGTGGGTTACAAAGTTTAGTTGTTAGGTGGAAAAGAGAGGACATGATAGAAAGTTATAAGATATTAAAGGGGTTTTATAAAATTGATGCAAACGAAATTTTTTAATATATGGTAAATAGTCAGACAACTAGTGGTCATCGATGGAAATTGTGTAAGCGTGTGGTTAATTAGGGTGTGTAGACTAGATCTTTTGCATGGAGAGTGGTAAATGAGTGGAATGGATTGGCAAAATTCCTTATGAGTACTCAGACAGTGAATGAGTTTAAGGAGGAGGTATGATAGGTTTTGTGTGTATAAACTCATTTCAATTTTGAACTGGTGAACAGAAGTTTATCATCTACTAATTAGAAATTAAATTATATCCATAGGAAGATGTAGATTCCATGTATAGGCAGATTAGCACCATAGTGTACAGGCCAAACAATTATTATGGGAGACTTCAACTACAGTGACTATGTCTATGTCTTTCCTCCTTCTGGTCATAGACTGGAGGGAGGGAAGGAGGCATGGAAGAATGGAAGTGGAATTTATAGAGTTGCTAATAGATAATTACCTGAAATAACACATTATGGGAGGGGGCAGGAATTTGAAAGTGCTGCATCTGGTAATAGCATCTAAAGATATATCCATAACCAAGTTCGACACCCTGTCTCCAATTAGGGAAAGTGATCGTGCAGTCTTGTTGTGGAAAGTTTCTAAACATATGCAATTCTCTTTCAAGAAAGGGTTTACATTGAACTATAAAGCTAAGCTGGTAGTTATGACAGACTTAGGAGGCATCTTGGAGCAGTACCATGGCTTGAAAAGCTACAAAGAAAGAATACAAGTAGTGCAGGGAAGTGGTCAGAGATTGTTTGAGAAGCAGCAACCTACTCATGATTAGTACAAAGTGCAAGCACGAAATGGATGACCAGTATGGTAAGAAAGGCCAAATCAAATTATGAGAGAAAACTTGCTAAGCAGACCAAAGTACATCCAAAAGAGTTTTTCATTATAACAAGTAAGAGGAATAATAAGTATGCCAAGGGGCCCATTTTAATTCATGGTGCTCAGAGAATTTGAGTGTGTTTAAAGTATGGTGTGATGAGCTGTGTGTATGATAAAAGAACCTCCTAGATGAGACTTTGACTCCATGGGGTCTTGGGTAGTAGTAATAATAATAATAATAATAATAATAATATAATTATAAGAATTCATCTGGATGACTGCACATAGATTTGATTGCCTATGTTCCTTGGGATAAGAAAGTAGTGGAAAGGATTCAGAAGTGCGTGACCATGATTGTGCAAGTCTATGGAATGCTCCTTATGAAGATGTATTGACGGAATGTGGATTAAAAAGGCTATTTTAAACTAAAGTTGAATGAAAATGCAATGAATCTGAAAGGGTTTTTCTAGGACTGTCACAGAAGAATTTTTTACAGAAAAATGTTTGTGGCAAAAGGGAGAAAACAACAGGTTACTACTCATTGTGTAAGAGTGTGGTTAGCAAGGTGTGTGAATTAGATTTTTTTGCCTGGAAATTGGGGTTCCAGAGAGGTAGTTGTGAGTTCTTTCTTTCTCTCTCTCTCTCAGTAAATGAGTTTAAGGAGCAGTGTAACTTCAGTGAGAGCATCTGATACAACTGTTAGATGTCAAACTAGCATTCTTTGAATTATTATGATTTCTAATGTTTTTTTTTTTTTTGACTCATATGATTTGACTTTCTAATAAGACATTAAAATAATATCTTCAGGGGACAAGAGGAAAACGAGGCAAGCGTGGTGAGAAAGGGGAAAAAGGAGATCAAGTGAGTTCCTATTTCAACCTGAATTTATATTTTTTTTTTTGCATTTTATTTCCATTTATTTTTAAAGCAGATACTAGCAGATTTATATTACTCTTGTATTATTAAAATCATTTTAGCTGTTGTACATCCTTAGAGTATTGGAGACTAAGGTTGTGTGAGTCTGCAACATAAAATTCAGTATTAAAAATATGAAAATGTAAGATATTAACTTATAAAGTAATCCATAACTATTTTATTTATTTATTCATTTTTATGTGGCTCCCACCTATGAAAGGTTTATTTCTAAATGTAGGTGCCAGAGCCCCCCCCCCCAGTATATATATATATATATATATATATACTGGGGGGGGGGGAGCTCTGGCACCTACGGCGCCCAACTCCCCGAATTCCGGGCTGGTAAGCTGGATCTACGTGACATAAAACGTTTCAAATTTCGGCTTATCTTTTTATATATATATATATATATATATATATATATATGTTATGGGGCAAGTGACTAATAGATCATTATTTGTAATGCCCGGCCATTATAAATAATGACTAAAACGGCCGTGCAGCCTGATAAATATTGATTAATTTATTAAATTGACCAGAGACATTATGAATAAAGCTACATTTCCTTTGGGAAATTATTCCTAGATGAGTCTTTGACTCCATGAGGTCTTGCTTAATAATAATAATTTGATTTTAAAAAATAAAGTACGCTTTTTTCATTAAGAATTTGACCAGACATTATGAATAAAGCTACATTCCCTTTGGACAATTTGATTTTCAAAAAACTCCTAACCTAACCTAAATTATGATCATCTCCCTTGTAATATTTTTATATTTCATACTTAATTCTTTTCCCATGCAGTTTCTGCCACCATAGCCAATAGCGATATGG
Source organism: Typopeltis vanoorti (assembly GCF_054136105.1). Classification (NCBI taxonomy): domain Eukaryota; kingdom Metazoa; phylum Arthropoda; class Arachnida; order Uropygi; family Thelyphonidae; genus Typopeltis; species Typopeltis vanoorti. The sequence continues at coordinate 13,779,319 of NC_143562.1, forward strand.
GCATCGTGCAATATCTGATATATTTCTTCAGTGTGAACATAATTTTTAATCAAATTGCCATATGCATATTACAATACCCATATATGATGTTTATATGTTATGGGCCAAGTCACTTTGGTTTTTGACTCTTTCACTTTTTCTATCATTGTCAAATATGCTGATTTTGTAAAAATTTGAGTGACCTAGGCAAAGCTCCCTTCACATCTCCCGACAAAAAGAAATCCAAAGAATCTCTCCTCCCTTCAACCCCTACCCCTTCTAATACTGCCAAAAAGATATCATTATTATCACTTTGCCTGACCAGATGATAGCAGTATTCATATTGACTTGCCAATGTGATAAATTATGATAAACAACATGAAATTTATTATAGCACCCAATTTTGTTTGGCATTATTCATAATGGCCGGGCATTATAAATAATGTCCATTAATCATTTAGTCCATAACATATATATACACTCATGAGCAGTTGAATTAGAGATACCTGCCTAGTAGCGGGTAGCACCCCCTTTTGCCTTGATGACAATGGTGATGTGACATGGTATGGACTCCACAAGGCACCGGAAGCGTTGGGGAGCCAAACTGATCCATGACAGCTGCACAGCCTCCCACAATGCATGGAGATTGGTTGGAGCAGAGTCCAGGGTGCGTATATCTCTCTCGACAGCATCCCAGATGTGTTCAATAGGATTGAGGTCAGGGGACCTTGGGGGCCAGCCAAGCATCCTCATGTCCGCGGAGTGTTCATCCACCTACTCGGCCAAAATTCGGGAGCTGTGGGCAGTGCATGTCTTGCTGTAGGTACAGGTCTCCTGCAGGGTGATGTAGGTGCAGAAATGGATGCACATGATCTAACAGCAGGTCCCTGTATCATTTGCCGGTGAGGGACGATGGTAGATGAACCAGGAGACTCATTTCATCCCACGTAAACAGTCCCCATACGAGGATACCACCACCACCGGCCTGAACTGTACCTTGCTGGCATGAGAGATCCATCGCTTCATGAGCTTGGTGATGCACTCATACCATACCATCGGCCTGTACCAATGTGTACCTCGACTCATCAGTCCAGGCGACCTTTTTCTACGCATCAAAGGTCCAATGGCAGTGTTACTGCGCCCATGTTAATCGTGCCTTGTGATGTGCTGTGAGCAGAGGTATCCTAGTTGGGTGATGGGTTCTGTACCCCATAGTGAGGAAATGGTTCTGGATGGTGTGGCTACTCACATGTCGTTGTTGTCCAGCATTGAATTGGCGAGTGATCTGCGCCGCTGTTACCATCCGAGCTAGCCAATGGTGTCCCATGTTATCGACACGTTGTACACCACGGCAGTTTTCCCTGGTATGGTTGTACCCGATTCCATGTACTCGTGGTACACTCTTGACACAGTGGCCCGTGAAAAGCCCAGTGCCTGCACGACTTCGGAGATGGAGTGCCCCATACGTCTGGCTCTGACTATCTGGCCTTGATCGAATTCACTGAGATCTCGAGTCTTCCCCATTCTCTGCTCGACTATTACTCAGACAGTCAGTACAAGGTCTGACGACATCCCCATCACGCGCCACTATTCCATTCGCTGGGACGACCACAGCACCATTTCGCCAACACGGCAGGTATCTCTAATTCAACTGCTCATGAGTGTATGTGTGTGTGTGTGTATTGTTTTGGATTTTTTTAAATTATTTTTTATACAGGCAGGAAACCTTGCTCTAGAGACCAAACACGGAACTTTTACAAGCTATTTTGGGCCTCTGATAAGTGGGATGATGAAATTCATCTCACACCTAAAGACAATCATCATCCATGCTCATGTTGGGATTCGAACCTGCAGTGTTGGTTGAGAAGCAGATACACTAACCACTCAGCCAACCAATCCAGCATTTAAATAATTATACCATTTAATCACAACTAAAAAGTCTTTTGTAAATTTTCTGTGGATCATGACTGCTGATCGTAATATGTAAACTGTGAGAGAATTGACAGAAGTACTCTTCAAAGAGTATAGTATAAATAACTTTTGTACTTTACTAAATTAAAATATAGCTGTTTGATGTGAAATTCAAATTACAGAATAACAGATTTAGTGAATGCCATTATAGACTTGATGGTGTAGAGCAAGCTGATCATAAAATGTTTTAACAGATTAGCTTGTCAGGTAACCAACTCTTCATCACTGTTATGGCAGATTTTTTGATTATAGAAGGGAAAAAAAAACTGCAGCAACCATATTTTTTGCAACATTTTTCCATAGATAAAAGAAATTTGTTAAGTTAATGAGGGTTAATTACCTTAATGATCATACACATACATTCAGAGTTCAGATTAGACGACAGCACTGGAAGATGTGACTGTAAATGAAATGTGCATTCTTCCCCCAGTCATGAGGATAATCATGTCATCCCAGGGTGGTTGGTAACTTAGCATGTAAGTGTTAGACAGTTAGAAATATGTTTGAAATCTATAGAATGAGAAACTGCAACAGATTCAGGGAAGCAACTTGAAAAAAATGACATATAATGTGGAAAAAGCTGTATGAGTTAGCTGCATCCTGGAGTCAGGAAAAATAGAGCAAAAGTAACAGTGAGAAATAATATAAAGGAATAATTTTAAAAAAATGTTATAGATTTATAGTCACATCTTCCTGGGTTTGCTTCATGTCCAGAAGCAAACCCAGGTCTTTCCAACCGAAGGACATCATTGAAACTGAGCGAGCTATGGAAGTTGACGTTAGATGTTTGAAATAATCAATAAATTTGATTAACAAAGTGATCAGAATGGATGAGATCATTATGTCTTTTAAAGTGCTGTATGAAGGCATTACCGATAACTTCAGTTGGTTTCAATAGAGAGTAGTAATTATTATTATTATTAAGAGAAACCTGAAGGGAATCAGGAACTCATCTAGAGAGACCACATGCTACACACACCAGCTATCATACTTATTCTTGAATTCCTTCATGCTGCTTGCACTCACAACATCCAATGGCAATCTATTCCAATCACACACCACCCTATGAAAGAAAAATCTAGTTCTCATCCCCCTTCTTGTGGCTTTCATTCTCAGCTTTCAAGGATGCCCTCTTGTCCTTTCCTCACTCTCCATAAATTGAAGAATTCCATCAATTGAAATCCTCTATGACCTTTTCAGAAGTTTGTGAGTCCCAGTCATATCATCCCTCTTTCTCCTGTTTGCTAGTGTCTGCAGTCCACAAATTCTCAATCTGCCTTCATAATCAGTACTCCACAATCCTGATATCATTTTTAATACTCTCCTTTGCACCTCTCTTCAATATGTCAGAATCACAACGGAAACCAAGAGACCAGACACTAGTCCAAATGAGGTCTTATCAAGGCCTTGTAAAGAGGCAAAATGACATCCTTATCTTTACATGTGAATGTTTGTTTCAGCATTGCAATTATCTTGTGACCTGTATTTGCAATCTTTGCTGCATGGCCCCTGAACTTCAACTTCTTATCTACTAACACTCCAAGATTCCTAGCCTCATCAGTTTCTTTTAGCATAATCCCACCAATACAATACAACATTGGATATCTAATCACACCAAAGTTAATGATTTTACATTTACTGACATCAATTTTTCCCATGCCCACAATTCCAGCCTATTCAAATCATTCTGCAAGTATACTGCATATCAGCAGTGTTCCTAATTACCATACCTATCTTTGCATCATCAGCAAATAGTAGTATGTTGCTTGTCAAATCCTTCCCAATATCATTAATGTACAGATTGAATAACAGTCGACTAAGCACTGATCCTTGTGGTACACCACTGGTTACCTTAAATCTTGCAGACTCACATCTGCCGTAGACCACTTTTCGATATCTGTTAGTCATCCTCTTATCCATGCTAATATTCTATAACCCAAACCCATATTCTCAAATTTATGCAACAGTCTGCCATGCTGCATTCTGTCAGAAGCCTTAGCAAAATTCAAAAGTATCATGGTGTATCCATTCCCATTGTCTAGTTCACTGGTAACATTGTTATAGAATGTGAGAAAGTTGCTAAAACATGACCTTCCCTTAGTAAACTCATGTTGCTTATTGCAAAGTAGATATTCACTGTCGACCCATTTCTGAATGCGAGCCCAAACCAATTTTTCCAAAGTCTTCACCACCACTTCTGAGATACTAATCGGTTGATAGTTGAATACATTGGTCTTTGCACCACAATTGTGCAGTGGAATTACCATTGCATTCTTTCCATTCCTGCGGAATCTTCCCTGTTCTTAGACTCATATTAAACAGCAGCCTAGTCAAAGGAATAGCCAGTTCAGCTGAAAACTCTTTTAGCACACGTGCTGATATACATCATCATCATCATCAAATTCCTGCCATGTACCCTCAAGGGGTGTACAGGATATGACAGTACTACATGAAAAAATTACATCATTACTAACTTCCTATCTACAATTTTCCTCCAAATCAGTCTGTTACTTGTCAAGACTCCAACATTATCAGATCTTATATTTCTATCGTCTAAGGCACTTTGTACTGTATCAATCCACCTATATCTTGGTCTTCCTCTGGGTCGTTTTCCTGCCAACCTGGCAGAGAACACTTGTTTTGCTAATCTTTCCTCTCCCATTCTATTTAAGTGACCATACCATCTGAGATTAGCTCTGCTAACGCATTCCTGGATGCTGACAATGTCAAGTTCTTTCCTAATATCCTCATTTTTAATATGATATTGCCATTGATGCCATCTGTTCACGCCTCTAATCTTTCTCAGGACTCTCATATCTGCGGTCTCTAGTCTTTGGTCAAGTGTTTTACTTCTGACCCAGCTCTCAGATCCATAAGTTAAAATTGGTTTGAACACAGTCTTGTATACAGCTAATTTAGTGTTCCGACTAATTTCTTTCTTATTCCATATGAATTTATTCAATTGACTTCCCACCATACCAGCTTTGCTGATTCTGTTGTCTATTTCTATATTTAGTTTACCATCTTCAGTAAAAATTGTGCCTAAGTAGCTGAAATGTTTTACTTGTTCCACAGGTTCTCCATTCACAGCACAGTTGACATTTTCAATGATTCTGCCTATTTTCATTGTCTTTGTCTTTTTATTGCTGACCTTCATACCATATCTATTACAACAGCTATTCAATTTAGTCAGAGAATCTTGCAGACTTGTAGCGGATTTATTTAGAAGTATAACATCATCCGCATAAAGCAAAGAGCTGACATTAACATCTCCAATTTTGATATCAGGTTTAATACCACATTCCTTCATAATGTGATCCATATAGATAATGAATAACAGAGGGGATAATGTACATCCTTGTCTCACACCAGATTTAACATTAAACCATCTTCCTGTACTTCCTTCAATTCTAACTGCTGACTCACAACGCAAATAAAGACTAAGTATTGCTTGATATAATGACCCATTGACACCATATAACTGCAGCGTATTGAATAGCTTCTCTCTTGGCACCTTGTCATATGCCTTTTCCAAATCGATAAAACTTAAATACAGATCTTTGTTATATTATATGCTTTCTCAACTATTTGTCGTAAAGTGAAGATCTGATCCTGACAGCCTCTATTTGGCCTGAATCCAGCTTATTCTTCACCAAGCTTTTCTTCCACAATTCTTCTCAACTGTTTCTCAAGTATACTTGCATAGATCTTGCCAGGAACACTCAGTAGGGAAATACCTCTGTAATTCTCACATTCAGTTTTATTTCCCTTTTTATATATGGGTACTATGAGAGCTCTACTCCAATCATCGGAATTCGTCCCTCTGTCCAGGCTTTCTGAACTATGCAGTGCAGCCACTGTAAGACTCTTATACCTCCATACTTCAGCATTTCTGGTCGAATATCATCTACTCCTGCTGCCTTTCCACATTTCAAGCCTTTGATGGCTTTTTCTACTTCAAGTATGGATATGTATTCCTGACTGCATGCCTGGTCAGTGTTTTTTATCACTGTGCTGTCATCACTGCTTGTTTCATTTAGCAGTTTTTCAAAGTAATTACTCCATACTTCAAGGATATCTTTTTCTCCTGTTTTCATTTCACCTTTATCATCTCTAATTCCTTTTACAGCACTCTTTCCTCCATTCCTAAGCTTCTTCAACAACCTCCAGAATATTTTGCCACCTTCTTGATATTTATTTTCTATATTCTTGCCAAAGTCCTCCCATGACTTTTGTTTAGCTAGTTTTACACACTGTTTAGCTTTCTTACATTTGTCTCTGTATTCTGTAAGAGTAAAAGCTGACTTATTTGCCAGGAACTTTTGATATGCTTTCTTCTTTTCCTTCACTGCCTCCTTAACTTCCTGTGTCCACCAGGGAGTTCTGATTTTTTTATCCTTGCACACAACCTCACCACATGCCTCTCTGGCAGAATCAATCAATGTTTCCTTCAGAGTTTGCCACTGAATCTCCAAGGTTTGATTCCTGTTCTCAAACTCTTTCATTTTCTTTTCAATAATATTTCTGTATTTTAGTCTACAGTTCACATCTGAGAGCTGCTCAACTTTTATTCGCTTTAAAACTTTCTTACATGTTATTCTTTTCAATATGAAATTCAATTTTATCCTGCTCAAGACTAAATAGTGATCACTTCCAATTTCAAATCCTCTGTACACTCTGGTGTCCTGCACCAGGGAGAAAACATCACTATCAACAATAACATAGTCAATGAGACTTTTCTTATTCCTAGCCTCTTCTCTCCATGTGAATTTGTGCACATTTTTATGTTGGAACATGGTGTTAGTAATAGCCAGTCCATGTCCTGAGCAGAAATCCAACAGATATTTGCCATTATTATTAGCTTTGCTCTTTTCTCCAAATTTTCCCAAAATATTTTTGTATGTCTCACAATCATTTCCTACTCTACTATTTAGATCCCCAACAAGGACCAACTTTTCCTTTTTCATTGTGTCAGTTGCTTTTTCTAAAGCCTCAAAAAATTCCTCCACTTCTACCTTAGTAGAACCTTCTGTGGGACCATAGGCACAAATAAGTCTCATTGTCCAGTTCCCCATTCTCATATTTGCCCACATTACTCTACTTGAGACTGACTGCCATTCAAGAAGATTAGCCTCGTATTTTGTGTTGAATACTATGGCTACTCCTTCTTTTCCTTGATTGTCATTGCCTGAATATAACATTTTGTATTTATTGCTCAGAAAGATCTCACCAGTTTTGGTCTTTTTTGTTTCAGTCACCCCTATTATGTCGATCTGGTACTTATCTAATTCCTCAGCTAGCTCCATTTCTTTGCCATTCAGGCTTCTTACGTTGATAGTACCGATCTTTAACTCTGGTGATGTTGAGTTGGGGTTTGTTTTCAGATTTGTTCCAGTAGCTGACTTTTCGCTGTTCGCCCTGGTTCCCTGGCGAAAACAACGGGGGCCTTGTTTAACCGGGCGACGCCCCAGCCGGCATGAAATTTTGTCATGTTGTACCATCATTTTTTATTTTGGTTTAACCAATAAGAATACAATTTGGTCGGCTAAATCCCAAATTGCCAGCCCATCCTCGTTCGTTCAGTATCCAAGTAGATACCCAACAGGGTGCACCACGAGAAGGTGAGGATTGGACATTAGGTCAGAAGCCCTGGTCGGTTCTCCGCATTCCTTTAAAGGCTATGTGGAGGTCTCCTCTCAGTTATACAGCTTTGACCCTTAAGCACCCCCTGCTGATATACATCAGTCCCTATTGCTGAATTCTTATTCAGTTCATACAACAGCTCTAATGTCCTCATACACCTGAGTTTCTTCATCCAGTGAAAAGGTAGCAGTGAGCTCAATGTCACATACACCAGGTTGATAAGTTTTAACAAAATGGGCACTCATTAGTTGAACGTCTTCTGCATCTGTAACCTTCACGCCATCTGCATTTAGAAGAGTTATTCTTTCATATTCATTGTGGGCATGAGAAAATGGGTGTCAGTTCAATGTCAGTAAATGTTAAAGTCAATAACCTCAGCATTATTAGATATTCAATGTCGTATTATATTGGTGGGATTAGGCTTGAAGAAACTGATGAGGCTTGGGATCTTGGAGCGTTAATAGATAGGAAGTTGAAGTTTAGAGGCCATGTGGCAAAGATCGCAAATACAACTCAAAAGATAATGGCAATGCTGAAACAAACATTCACATGTAAAGATATGGATGTTATTTTGCCTCTTTACAAGGCCTTGATAAGACCTCACTTGGACTATTGTGCACAGGTCTAGTCTCCTAGTTTCCGTTGTGATTCTGATATATTGGAGAGAGTACAAGGAGAGTGTTAAAAATGATATCAGGATTGTGGAATACTGATTATGAAGACAGATTGAGAATTTGTAGACTGCAGACACTAGCAAACAGGAGAAAGAGGGGTGATATGATTGGGACTTGCAAACTTCTGAAAGGGTCACACAGGATTTCAATTTATGGAGGGTGGGGAAAGGAGAAGAAGGCATCCTTGGAAGCTGAGAATGAAGGCCGCCAAGAAGTGTGTGAGGGCTAGATTTTTCTCTCAGAGGGTGGTACATGATTGGAATGGATTGCCATTGGATGTTGCGAGTGCAAGCGGTGTGAATGAAGTCAAGAATAATTATAATAGCTGGTGTGTGTAGTATGCAGCCTTCCTCGATGAGTCTCTGACTCCCTGGAGGTCTCTCTTAATAATAATAATAATATTCATTATTTCTTTTACTTCAGCATATCGATAGAATTCTTGTGGGTTGTCTTTAGCACGCAGAGCCAGTTTCTTTTCATATTTAGACTTTGCTTTCCATACAACTGTTATGATTATTCTAGCCTGCTTGCTTATAATTTTAATAATGGGCTGTCCTCTCTATCCTTCCACATCATCCTTTTCTTACGAATCTCTTGCTTAATAAGATTACACATCCATTTGACTCCTACTCTATTTATTCTTCGAACTCTCAGGATGCTTTCTGATATCGCATCATTTAAGTATTGTTTAAATGCTTCCCATGCACTGTCGATATTCTTTTCATCCAGAAACCGATCCCATTCCACTGAACTCAGTATACTCCTCAGTTGGTCATAATTTCTTGCTTTCTAGTTCAGCATGTAACCTTTCCTGAATGGAACATTCCTAAACTTAATCACTTCCCAAGTGAGTACCACATGATCACTCTCTCACCAACGGGAGGCAGAATAGTTATTATGTCTTTAACTGAAATACCCTCTGACACTATAATTAAATCTAACACTCTTTGACCTCAAGTTCTTTCTGTCACATGCTACTTGAGGAAGTTGTCCTGCAACAGTTTGATAAATGAATTTTCGTTCTTCTCATAAGATTTTATTGCTACCCACTCAATATTTGGATAATTAAAGACTCCCATTATGATCACTCTTTTCATGCTTGTCTTTTCTATTTGGTGATGCATTTCTTCATCACTAACAACTGATCCATCAGGTCATTAATAACACCCAACTATGTAATTGATCTTGTTAGATTCCATCTCACACCAGATGGCTTCAAACTCACTGCCACATGAAATACTGTTAGTAGTACTACAATCACAGGTCTCAACTCTAACTGGATTCGATTCATCCAACATCATTAGCAGCATGCTCCCTCCTCTGCTGTCCTCTATCCTTTCTAAAAATACTGTACTCTTTAAACTCTATATATGTCTGCTTCTGATAGCCATTTCTCACTAATGCCAATAATCTAAGATCACATATTGAATAATGTAAAAAAACTCTACCCCTTTGTTTCTGATACTCCTGGCATTTGTGTACAGACATAATAATCTACCTGCATGTTCTTTTGTATACTCTTGTCTGCATGACACAGTTAGACAACTTGCAGATCTCTATTCTTCTCTAGTGCCTTATACATGTAGACATCTTTACACATGTTTGATGAGTCATAAATGGACGAACACAAAGTTGAAATCGTTCTCTCCTCGTGAACATTTCCATGACAAAGCCCATTCCCATTATTAACACAGTTACATAACACTGTTGCTCTTACACTCACATTCTCACCATTCCTCCCTTTATAATTTAGTTTCTCTGATTCTCTGTGTTAGATCTCATACCAGTTATTAGTTTTTCTAGACTCCTGATACCAAACGCATTCAGGTGTAGGCCGTCCCTCTTATACAAATCCAATCTTCCTTGAAACTCACTCCATGAATCCAAAAACTCGCATCCATTCCTTCTACACAGCCTATTCATCAAATCGTTTTCCATCATAGCCCTTCTTCTTAATTCATTATTATGATATATCGAGGTAAATACTGATGATTTTCACTTTCTCACTCTTCGCTTTCGCCTCTTGCAATAACCGTTTCATGTCCTTTCTCATACTGAACTTATCGCTAGTTAAGTTGTTAGTACCTACTACAATTACAGTCTCGTTTACTTTTTGTTTCTGTTTTTGAATTGCTTATTATTATTATTACGGGCAACTCCAGGGAGTCATTAGACTCATCCAGGGAGGTTCCAAATCATATTCATCACAACTATTCGACATTCATACAGTATCTATCATACCTCGCCTTAAACTCATTCACTGTCACAGCATCCACCACAGACTCTGGGAGCACATTCCACTCATTCACCACTCTAAAAGTAAAGAACCGAGCTCTAACACCTTTACTAACCACACTTTTGTCCAGTTTCCATGGATGTCCCCTAGTCCTCCCACAACCAGCCCTGTTCTCAAAAATATCTTCTGAATTAATTTTATAGAAACCCTTCAGTAATTTGAATGTCTCAATCATATCTCCCCTCCTCTGCCTATCAACCAATTTTTGCAACCCACAAATCCTCAACCTGTTCTCATAAGGTTCATTCCACAGACCTGCTATCATCTTTGTCACTCGCCTCTGGATCCTCTCCACCTCCTCCCCATCAAGAAGAAACCTAGCTGACCAAATCTGGGCACACTAGTCGAAATGGGGTCTTATCAAGGCTCAAAACAGAGGAACAATAACCTGCTTGTCTCTGCTTGTCAACGTATTCTTCAGCAACCAAGTGATTTGATGAGCTGATTTGGCCACTTTTGCAATGTGCCCCCTAAACTTCAACTCCTTATCCACCAACACTCCTAAATCTCGTGCCTCATCACGAGTGGAACTGTACCTAGAGTACAGTTCCACCAATGTAGTAATCTGCTGCTAATCTTTTCACCACAAAATGTATAATCTTACTTAATTTATTTAAGTTAAGGGATATTACATCCCATATAGTTTCTTAGCCGAATAAGAAACTCAAAGAGTTTCATGCCGAATATACTAGAAACTATATATAAAGTTCGGCAATTCCAAGCGTAAGCAAATACCTGGATACTGCAGCACTGATCCCAAAGGGTAGTGCAAGCTGGGGCAACTCGTGGTAGAAGTGGAGCAAGCTCCGATCACTATTCTTGATATTTGCCCATAATATGAACTTAGCTCCTAGGAACTGTATTTTTGTTCACATTATGAGAGAAGGTCACTACCCAGACCAGTTTCGACCTTTATTGAGGTCTCATCAGTGAGTAGCCAGACCTAGTTAATATCAAGTTTGTAGCGAACAGAATTTGTACCCTTTCTACGAGTATTGCCGTGAGGTGCTCTAATAAATTATTAGATATGTGAAGAGCCAAAGGTTTCAATTCGGCAACATATAATTTGTTTAAGTTAATAGCACCTCACGGCAATACTCGTAGAAGGGGTACAAGTTCTGTTCGCTACAAACTTGATATTAACTAGGTCTGGCTACTCACTGATGAGACCTCAATAAAGGTCGAAACCGGTCTGGGTAGTGACCTTCTCTCATAATGTGAACAAAAATACAGTTCCTAGGAGCTAAGTTCACATTATGGGCAAATATCAAGAATAGTGATCGGAGCTTGCTCCACTTCTACCACGAGTTGCCCCAGCTTGCACTACCCTTTGGGATCAGTGCTGCAGTATCGAGGTATTTGCTTACGCTTGGAATCGCCGAACTTTATATATAGTTTCTACTATATTCGGCATGAAACTCTTTGAGTTTCTTATTCGGCTAAGAAACTATATGGGATGTAATATCCCTTAACTTAAACAAGTTATATGTCGCCGAATTGACGCCTTTGGCTCTTCACATATCTAATAATTTATTAGAGCACCTCACGGCAATACACGTAGAAGGGGTACAAGTTCTGTTCGCTACAAACTTGATATTAACTATTTTGGCCATGGTTGGCACTTCCAGACCACAGGTTATAGGTATTAGTGAAACATGGCTGACTGTAGATGATATAACTAGTGGGATTGAATGTGATGGGTATAGTGTGTTCAGGAATGACAGAGAGAATAAAATGGGAGGAGGAGTATTGTTGATGATAGCTGATGAGCTCCAGCCAAGGAGAATAGAAGTTGAATTGCAGGATAGAGAAAAGAGCACATTTGAGGCCATTTGGTGTGAGATTGTGGATAGCAGAACTAAATATACAATTGGGTGCTGCTATAGACCAGGTGATGGAAAAGATGGTGGTGACAGTATGCACAAGCAAATAGAAGAAATGGGTGGAAGGAGGGTGATTATTATGGGAGATTTAAACTATGGTCGCATTGATTGGAGTGAGGAGAGGACACACGGGAGGAAGGAACTGGATTTTATGCGGTTATTAAGGGATAACTATCTGCGACAGCATGTAATGGAAAATACTAGGGGTCAGAGAGTGCTTGACCTAGTAATTACATCTGAGGATTTGGCTGTAACAAATATGACCACATTGCCACCAATCGGTGAGAGTGATCATAGGGTCTTAACTTGGGAGGTGGCTAAAGGTGTAGAATTTTCAATTAAGACAGGGTACATGTGGAATTATCGGGCTGGAAAGTATGACATGCTTAGGAGTTTGATTGGTTCAGTGCCATGGCATGTACAACTGCAAGGACTAGAAGTTGATAGTGCATGGGAGGTAGTTAAGAAGTGCTTGCATGAAGCAATGGCTGACTGTATACCTAGAGTCCGAATAATAAATCAAGTAGGGGTTAAATGGATGAATAACACCATTAAGCTTGAGTTGCAAAAAAAGAAACAACTATGGAGGGAATTTAAGGAGAAGGGTGACCGGCAGGCACATGAACAGTATAAAGCGCAGGCCAGAAGGGTGACGAGTGTGGTAAGAAAAGCAAAAAAGGATTATGAAAGAAAATTGGCCATGCAGGCTAAAGAGAATCCTAAACAGTTTTTTAGATATGTAGCAAGTAAAAGGAAAAATGTACATGGCAGATAGATTTTAAAGAATGCTGATGGTAGGGAGGTAACTGAATCAGTTGAGATAGTTGAGTTACTGAGTGAGCACTTTGCAAAAGTATATCATCCAGGTGGTGACATTGCAGAAACGAATAAACCAGTAGATTATACGGGAATTGTGGTTAATGAAGTGGAGGTGAGTAGTCTATTGCATAACCTCAATGTCAATACATCTGTGGGATTGGATGTTATACCAGTTCGTGTTGTACGAGAAGCAGCTAATGAATTGTCAGTACCCTTGACCATTTTGTTTAATTTGAGTCTCGGGTCTGGGTTAGTCCCGAGCGGGTGGAAAGAGGGGAAAATAGTTCCACTGCATAAAGGTGGTTCCAAGACTGCTGTTGTAAATTACCGACCGATTAGCATATCAGGAATCATTGTCAAGGTCTTAGAGAAATTAGTCAAGAAAAGAATACAGGATTGGATAGATGAAAATGGGATATTGTATGGGGGACAACATGGTTTTGTGAAGGGTAGATCATGCCTCAGTAACTTGCTCACGTTTTATAACACAGTGACGGCTGAACTGGATAGGGGTAATGGGTTTACAGTGATACTACTGGACCTTGCCAAGGCCTTTGATAGGATACCACATGGAACCCTAATCAGTAAACTGGAGCAGATGGGTATAGATATAGGGTTGGTGAGATGGATAAGAGGGTGGTTGAAGGAGAGATATCAAAGAGTGGTTTATTCAGGAGTGGAGTCTAAAAGACGTCTTGTGACTAGTGGAGTGCCACAGGGCTCTGTTCTTGGACCACTGCTTTTCAATTTGTTCATCAATGATATTGGAAAGAATCTGAGAGGAAGTGTTCACTTGTTTGCTGATGATGCAAAGTTGGGTAGAGCAATTGTGAGTGCACAAGATGTCAAAATTTTACAGGATGATTTGGATAGTTTGGAGGACTGGGCTAGGAAAAATGGATGTGAATTTAATGTGGCAAAGTGTAAGGTTATGCACTTTGGGGGTGAAAAGAATAGCAGCAGTATATCGCATTGGTGGAATGATACTCCAGGAGATTGATGAGGCCAGGGATTTGGGAGTGTTGGTGGATAGGGAGTTGAAGTTTAGGGGGCACATTGCAAAAGTAACTAAAACAGCTCACCAAATCACTTGGCTTCTGAAAAATACTTTAACATGCAGAGACGAACAAGTTGTTGTTCCTCTGTATCGAGCCTTGATAAGACCCCATCTGGACTTCTGTGCCCAGCTATGGGCACCAGGGTTTCTTCGTGATGGGGAGGAGGTGGAGAGAGTTCAGAGACGAGTGACCAAGATGATAGCAGGTCTGTGGAGTGAACCTTATGAGAATAGGTTGAGGATTTGTGGGTTGCAGAAATTGGACGATAGGCGAAGGAGGGGTGATATGATTGAGACATTCAAATTACTGAAGGGTTTTTATAAGATTGATCCAGAAGATATTTTTGAAAATATGACTGGTGGTGGGAGGACTGCGGGCCATGCATGGAAGCTGGGCAAGAGCGTGGTTGACAAGGGTGTTAGAGCTAGGTTCCTTACTTGGAGAGTGGTAAATGAGTGGAATAAGCTTCCAGGGTCTGTTGTGGGTGCTACGACTGTGAATGAGTTCAAGGCAAGGTATGATAGATACTGTGTGAATGTTGAATAGTTGTTCTTGACATGATGTTAGGGCCTCCCTCGATGAGCCTGTCGACTCCTTGGAGTTTCCCGGAACAATAATAATAATAATAATAATAATAATAATAACTAGGTCTGGCTACTCACTGATGAGACCTCAATAAAGGTCGAAACCGGTCTGGGTAGTGACCTTCTCTCATAATGTGAACAAAAACACAGTTCCTAGGAGCTAAGTTCACATTATGGGCAAATATCAAGAATAGCGATCGGAGCTTGCTCCACTTCTACCACGAGTTGCCCCAGCTTGCACTACCCTTTGGGATCAGTGCTGCAGTATCGAGGTATT
Organism: Typopeltis vanoorti; assembly: GCF_054136105.1. NCBI lineage: Eukaryota > Metazoa > Arthropoda > Arachnida > Uropygi > Thelyphonidae > Typopeltis > Typopeltis vanoorti. Next base: position 13,794,503 of record NC_143562.1, read on the forward strand.
TGCTTACGCTTGGAATCGCCGAACTTTATATATAGTTTCTACTATATTCGGCATGAAACTCTTTGAGTTTCTTATTCGGCTAAGAAACTATATGGGATGTAATATCCCTTAACTTAAACAAGTTATATGTCGCCGAATTGAAGCCTTTGGCTCTTCACATATCTGGATACTGCATTAAATTGACATCCATTCACCTTAGCCCAGACCTCCAATCTATCCAAATCATCTTGCAAAATTTTGACGTCATCTGCATTCACTATTGCACTACCCAACTTTGCATCATCTGCAAACAAATGAACTGTTCCTCTCAGATCCTTTCCTATATCATTAATGAACAAATTAAACAGCAGTGGTCCAAGAACAGATCCTTGTGGCACACCACTAGTCACAGGCCATCTTGTGGACTCTACTCCTGAATAAACCACTCTCTGATATCTCTCCGTCAACCACCCTCCTATCCATCTCACCAACCCTATATCCATTCCCATATGCTGCAATTTACTGATTAGAATTCCATGTGGTATCCTGTCAAAGGCCTTAGCAAGGTCCAGTAGAATCACTGCAAATCCATTACCCTTACCCAGTTCAGCCGTCACTGTGTTATAATACGCGAGCAAGTTACTGAGGCATGACCTACCCTTCACAAAACCATGATGTCCCCGATACAGTATCCCATTTTCTTCTATCCAATCTTGTATTTTCCTCTTTACTATTTTCTCCAAGACCTTGATAATGATTCCTGTTATGCTGATTGGCCGGTAATTTTCAACAGCAGCCGCTTGACATACGACATGAACTGTTATACCATCCAATCCCACAGATGTATTGACATTGAGGTTCTGTAATAGACTAGTTACCTCTACTTCATTCATCACAATTCCAGTATAAGCTGTTGGTTCTTCCATTCCTGCAATGTCACCACCTGGATGATATACTCTGGCAAAGTGCTCGCTCAGTAATTCCACTATATCGACTGATTCGGTTACCTCATCAACATTTTTTAAGATCATTCTACCATGAACATTTTTCCTTTGACTTGCAACATATTGAAAAAACTGTTTGGGATTCTCTTTAGCCTACATGGCCAATTTTCTTTCGTAATCCGCTTTTGCTTTTCTTACCACCCTTGTTACCATCCTGGCCTGAGCTTTATACTGTTCCTGCGCCTGCTGGTCACCTTTCTCCTTAAATTCCCTCCACAATTGTTTCTTTTTTTGCAGCTCAAGCTTAATAGTGTTATTCATCCATTTAACCCCTACTTGATTTATTATTCGGACTCTTGGTATACAGTCAACCATTGCCTCCTGCAAACACTTCTTAACCACCTCCCATGCACTATCAACATCCAGCCCTTGCAGTTTTACATGCCATGGCACTGAGCCAGGCACATTCCTAAGCTTGTCATATTTACCAGCCCAGTAATTCCACATGTACCCTGTCTTAATTGTAAATTCCACTCCTTTAGCCACCTCCCAAGTCATGACCTTATGGTCACTCTCACCAATTGGTGGCAATATGGTCATGTTCGTTACAGCCACATTCTCAGTTGCAATTACTAGGTCAAGCACTCTCTGCCCCCTGTTATTTTCCACTACATGCTGTCGCAGATAGTTGTCCCTTAATAACCGCAAAAAATCCAATTCCTTCTTCCCGTGTGCCCTCTCCTCTTTCCAGTCAATGTTACCATAATTGAAATCACCCATAATAGTTATCCTCCTTCCACTCATTTCTTCTATTTGCCTATGCATACTATCCCCACCATCTATTCCATCACCTGGTCTATAGCAGCACCCAATTGTATATTTTCTTCTGCTAGATTCTATCTCACACCAAACGCCCTCAAATGTGCTCTTTTCTCTATACTGCAGTTCAACTTCTATACTCCTTGGCTGCAACTCATCAGCTATCATCAATAACACTCCTCCCCCCTTTTTATTCTCTCTGTCACTCCTGAACACGCTATACCTGTCGCATTCAATCCCACTAGCTTTATCATCTTCTGTCAGCCATGTTTCACTAATACCAACAACTTGTGGCCTGGAAGTGCCAACCAAGGCCAAAAACTCTTCCTTCTTGTTCCTAATACTCCTGGCATTAGTGTACATGAATTGCAGAAGCTCATTAGTCCCATCCCTACTTTGATGCCTTATACTAACTATCCCATTCTGATTTGTTGTCCTTCATACTCGCTTGGGCATATTATGCTCATTCATACACTGAACTGCCTCCCTAAAGTCTGCATATCTACCCCCCCCCTTAATAAATTAGTTTCACTGAGTCTGTGCATCCACTTTCACATCATTCATCAACACTTTTTCAAGCCTCCGTACACCAACTCCATTCAAATGTAACCCATCCATCTTATATAAATCCTTTCGCCCATCGAACTCATTCCACACATCCACAAATTCCACTCCACTCTCCATGCATAACCCACGCATAAAGTCATTGGCAATTATGGCCCTCCTTCTAAACACTTCACTGTCATGCCGCAGTAAAATACTCACCATCCTAACTCTCTCACTCTTCTCTTTTGCTACCTCAAGTAATTCCTTCACATTCTCTATCATTTCCATTTTGTCTTCTTTCAAATCATTTGTTCCTGCCACAATTATCATCTCTTTCACCTTCTGTTTTTGCACTCGAATAGATTCGCTGACGTCCTTTATGTTCGCACCTGGCTGGTACGATTTCGTCAAACTCTCAACTATCACACCTCTTAATAGCGAATCCCCATACAGCACTCGCTCCTTCATTTTATTGATGTTTACGAACATTCTATTATTTTTCGTAGTAGACTTTCGCCGTTTATTAGTCGGTACGTTCAACACACATTTTTCCATACGCTCCAGTTGCCTTTTTGCTCTGTGTATCACTCCACTCAATCTTGCGATTTCACTACTTGCATTTATCTCACCATTTTCATTATCAATCAAATCATCCATTTATTCTCTATTTCTATACCTTCATTTACACTTTCAACGACGCTCTCACACCTATCTGTCACTACCACTCAATTCTCTATCACACCGCCATTTTTTACATTCTGACTATCGTTAACGATATCACTCTCGCCACCCAAAAAACGCTTGAGATATTCATTCTCCTTACACTTTCTGCACATATTAACTCCGCTATCACCCGCTAACCAGACTCCTACCGCTCTTCGCAAAGCATACATCTCACAGACAGCACATTGCATAAATTCGTTTACATCAAAACTCTTAAACCAACATGGCGACCTGGCTGCCATTTTTTTCTTTATCGGTGCCATATGTACACTATGTTATCTTAAAAATAATACTTAAAATAACAGAAAACACACAAAAATTGCACAGACACACCAAGAAACAAAAAGCAAACAATACTACTTAAAATTCTAGTAAAATTGCCAATGTTAACACAAAATACTACTAATCTTTTCAGGAGCTCTCGACAAGCTGATGATCAAATCAGTCAAATATATCCAAAAACACCATTATATATTATTATTTTCAATCTAGGAAAACTCGAAGTTATAACTCGCTCATTTATTATGTTTTTTTGTAGAGTCATACCAAATAACATATATTTTTTTTTACAAACAACATCACTTACCTGATTTTGTTTGTGATGGTGTTTGTAAAAAAACATTACTTACCTGATTTCCGTGCTTTGTTGTTTCTTATTTGCTTAATTTTCTTTTCTCCCTATGCTAATTTAAACACCTCTCGACTTTCTGTAATTCCCACTTCATCTCTCTGACGATTTTAATTTTACTATTTTCGAGATTAATTCATCTTCTTTATCCTCTTCCACGTCTCCAATAACCTCATCAGCGGGCACTAGCCTTCTTGTTTTTGCCTGCAGTGCTCTTCTTAACATTACATTTCTTGTGCATTTTTGGTGCAATTTTAAACTTATAGTTATTATTGAAATATCTTAAGAAAAATATGTTCTTCTTCTTCTTCAACCTTTTGGTTCTGTCCACTGCTGGACGAAGGTCTCCCCCATGATTTTCCAGATCACTCGGTTTTCTGCCTCTCCCATCCATCTCACTCCTGCAGTTTGTTCCAGTTCATCCCTCCACCTTCTTCTCGGTCTTCCTCTTTGTCATGCTCCATCCATTGGTCTCCACTCTGTTGTTTTTCTAGTCCATCTCCCGTCACTGCATCTGGCAATATGGCCAGCCCATCTCCACTTAGCTTGTTTAATGTATTTTACAATATCCATAACACCTATTTGAGATCTTATCCAGGTATTTGTCTTCCTATCTCTTAATGTTATTTTTAGCATACTTCTTTCCATGCGATGTTGTGTTGTTCTCAGCTTTTTGTTTAGGGCTTCTGTTAAAGTCCATGTTTCTCCTCCAAATGTTAGGACAGGAAGAATGCTCTGGTCGAAAACTTTCCATTTTAGACTCATAGAGATGTCACTTCTGAATATGTCTCTCATTTTCCCATAAGCCATCCATCCAAGGTGAATTCTTAGTTCAATCTCTTCTCTTTGGCATTCCTCAAAGGATAACAATTGGCCCAAATATACATATGAAGTAACTTGTTCTATTTCATGGTTTTCAACTTTGACAGTTCTATGGTTAATATATTTATTCATCATTATTTTTGTTTTTTCTCTATTTATTTTTAATCCAATTACTCTGGAGACTTCATTTAGCTGATTTAGCCTTTCTTAGATCTTCAAGATTATCTGCTATTAGGACAATATCATCTGCAAATTTCAGATGATGCAGCATCTGAAATCGAGGCTTCTAAAGACTTCCTCTAGTGCAGCTGTAAATAATTTGGGAGATATGGTATCACCTTACCGGATGCCTTTTTGTATTGGGAACTTTTCACTGTTTTTATATAATTTAATTACAGAAGTTGCATTATTGTAAATATGTTTTAGTGTTTCAATATATGGTTTCTCAGTTCCCTGGGTTTCAAGTGCTTTTAGTGTTGCAGATGTTTTAACTGAATCAATTGCTGTTTCATAGTCTATATAGGCCAGACATAAGGGTTTATTGTATTCAATTGATTTTTCAATGAGCTGTCTTAATGTGTGAATATGGAACAAAGTATTGTAATTCTTTCTAAACCCAGCTTGTTCACAAGATTGCATTCCCTCTAGTTTAGATTTCATTCTATTATTTATAATTTTTGTGAAAACTTTATATATGGCGGGGAGTAGACTTATAGGTCTGTAGTTTTTAATTTCTTCCTTATTGCCCTTTTTAAAAATTAATATTAAAAGTGAATTGTTCCAATTTTTTGGAATTTTTCTCTGTTTTAGGCATTTATTAAAGAGTTTAGTCAGCTGTTTGATGACAGGGCTTCCTCCCAGTTTTAAGAAGTCTACCATAACTCCATCTTCTCCTGGGGCCTTTCCATTCTCCATTTCCCACAGTGCCATTTCCACTTCACCTTGTAAGATCTCAGGGGCATCATGTTCTTCCTTACTCGAGTTATCCATAGATGATTCTTGGATGTCCCGGTCTTTGTCTTCATAGAGTTCAGTATAAAATTCCTGAATTCTTTTGATTATTGCATCTTTATTTTTTATAAGTTCACCATTTTTTCCTCTTACAGCAGCTATTTCCTTTGTTCCAACTGATAATGTTCATCTTAGGACCTTCATATTACTATTGTTTCTTTAATTTTCCTAGTATTATATGATCTAAGTTCATGTTTCATCCTTTGATGTATAGTTTTACAAATTTCCGCATTTTCTATTTTATTGGTGTCATTCAAATCTCTTTTCTTCATCAGATCTAAGGTTTCCTCTCTTAGTTTTTCCTCTGTTTGGTGCCTTTTTACACCTCCTATTTCTAGTGCACAATTCAAGATAGATTTTGTTAATATTTCATTAGCATCATCGATGGTAGTAGCTGTGTTTAACTTTTTTAGTTCATTTTTGAGTGATTCTCCATAACAGCTTTTATTGTGGTAGAGGTTCTGTAGATTCACTAAATTGGACTTTTTTCTTATGGGCTTATTCCGTTCCCATTTTTTGTTGATCCATACTTTTGCCCTTACTAGTCTGTGGTCACTTCCGGTATTAAATCTATTAAGCACTTCAGTATTATTTATTATATATCTTCTGTTGGAGAGGATGAAGTCTATTTCATTGTAAGTTTGTCCATTTGGGCTTCTCCAAGTCCATTTTTGGTTGATTTTCTTCTTGAAAAAGCTGTTCATAATAAAGAGGTTATTTTCTTCTCCAAATTCAATAAGTCTTTCTCCTCTTTCATTCTTCTGTCCAAATCTAAATTTACGGATGGAGTTCAGATGGTCATCTCTGCTTCCAATCTTGGCATTAAAGTCACCCATTATAAAATATGTTATAAAATACTAAATACACTAATGTGCTATAAAAACTAATTTTATAAGGGAAAAACACAATAAAACAGACAAAAATCCAATTATACAAGAGCACTAAATTCACCGACTAACCACAATGTATCCTTAAACCAATGATATTATACCAAAAAAAAATTAAAGCATCAAATTATCATTATTATTAATATTATATGGACATTTCCAGGAAGTCAAAAGATTCTTCTTTGTGGGAGGTCCCACGCTAACCATCATTTACATGATATCTGTCACATCTCTGCTTAAATGTTTTCATTAATAAAACACTCAATTGACTCTGCCAACCCAACCATATCACTCGTTTGCAAATCTTCTAAGCAAAAAAAATAGCCCTTTAATCTTGCTAACCACACACACTATGCAAACATACTCAAATATTACCTCTTGTTCTCTTCATCTTTGTTATTAATGAAAAAATTTCCCTTGTATGAGTTGGTCTATGAAACCCCTTGAATAATTTATATGATTTGATCATATATATATATATATATATATAGAGTGTTGCAAGTCCAGCTGACCCTGCACATAGTGCAAGACCAAGGCAATTCATGGTAAAAGTAGAATAAGCTCAGATCACTAATCTTAATATTTACCCTTAATGCACATCTCCTGGAGGAGATGTATGATACTTTGTATTAAAGGCAAGGGGCCACTACCCAGACCGGTTTCGACCTTTATTGAGGTCTCATCAGTGGGAGCCAGGCTAGAAATACCAAGATTTTAGTAATACTGATGACACCCAACTATCATCCCACATTGTCTGTTAGTTCTGCTTGAACATGGCATCTTGACATCAAGTACTTTCTACACACACACACACACACACACACACACACACACACACACACACAGAGAGTAATTTACTGTTGATCTGACATTCAAAACAATGGCCCTTCAATTATGAGAACAACAAATTGCCTTCCCAGAGTAGTTCAATAAACAGTAGTTTGCAGTATGTGTGTGTGTGTGTGTGTGTGTGTGTGTGTGTGTGTGTGTGTGTGTGTGTGTGTGTGTATGCCACCAAACAAACCATCAATGCCACCAAACACACAGTCTTGCCATTCTTTCTTACAAAAGGTACTGCAACCTTCCCACCCTTCAGCTTCTAATGTTTGGTGTGGTTCATTCAAACATCCCTAAAAATTCTTGATTGATGCTATCCAGAAGGAGAGTAATATGATTGACAGATGACCCACTTTCACTGACTCACTTCTGACACTATCTCATATAGACATTGTTTCAGCTCTGTGTCTTTCCTACAAATACTCTCACAGTCCTTGCTCCACTGAACTGGAAACATTCATTCTGCTGCTTTCTGTTGGGTCTGTTAAAAGCAGCAGGTATCCAACATTCATTCTTAGTCTAACTGCACACACACCAGTCCTACTTCTCGTCCTCATTTATTCTATCTGCCACTGTCATCTGAAACAGCCTTCCTCATGTTGCATTTTCCAGCAACTATTACTTCTAACTCTTCAAGAAATATGTCAGTAGATTTTTTCTTGTCTCTCAACCCTCACCTGCACTTCATACACACATACTGATGTGCTGTTAGTTCTTTTACCTCGTGCGCGTGTGTGTCCAAGTGATATATACATATGTATATATATATATATATATATATATATATATATATATATATATATATATGTACACACTATGTTGACAAAAGTATTTGGACACCTTACATGCCATGCAAATTTTGGATCCTACCACATACAAATATTCAGGGAGTGTCTGCATAAGTCTGGTAATAAAACATGGGATATGCTGCATGTTTTGCACTGTACTTGATGTCAAGATGCCACGTTCAAGCAGAACTAACAGACAATGTGGGATGATAGTTGGGTGTCATCAGTGGTCTTTGTGTTCGTGACATTGCTACCTGTCACAGTATACCAAAATCCACCTTTGCTTATGTCATTCATAGAATGGAAAGTTGATGGTGCTACCACAGCAAGAAAATACTCTGAGAGACCACTGACATTCGCTGGCTGAGATCGACGAGCTATTGTCAAAATGTTCGAGCATCCTGCACATCATCAGCTGCAGACCTTGCAGTCAACCTGGAAAATGCTGCAGGAACATCTGTCAGCATTAGAACTGTCTGCCTAGAGTTGCATGCCATGGAGAGCTGCTGCAAACAACCCCCCCCCCTCAAATCCAAACAATGTTTGGACTGGCTGGCTCAGAGTCCAGACCTCAATCCCATCAAACATCTTTGGGATGAATTAGAACACCTCATACTATTACCAGGAGAATGGTTCCAGCAGGGCTACATCATTTCAACTGTCAAGTTTGATGGTGGCTCAGTAATAGTATGGGGGATGTTTCAGTTGGATTGGGTTGGTCCATGTGGATGTGCCCAAACAACTTCATGCTTCTGACACTGTGGAAGTACTTTGGCAAAGAGACTTGCATTTTTCAGCATGAAAATGCTCCATGCTGCCATACTGTATTGCATGCCTGAGACTGACTTCCACAGAACATTGAAGTGTTGAACTGGCCAGCTCAGAGTCTTGACCTCAACCCCATCAAACATCTATGAGATGAATTAGAATGCTGAATTCATTTCCAGACCACAGCGACCATCATCAGCAACCAAGGTAGCTTTGCGAGGAATGGAAGACTATTCCTGTTACAACATATCAGAATTTGGCTGAAAACATACCCCGAAGGATAGCTCCTGTGATTCAGGCCAAAGGTGGTCCCACTTGGTACTAGCAATGCAATTAAAATGCATTTTTTTTTACCACAGCTAGGTGTCCAGATGCTTTTGTCAACATACTGTGTATATGTTGACATAGTGTGTATATAATGTGTGTGTGTACACACACACACACACACATACATATCAAATTACAGGCCAGTTTTGTATTTATGGAGGTGGTTAAAAATCTGAGAGTAGCTGGTTAGGAGAAGAATGAGATACATGTGGAATGTCAGTCTCTGTGTAGAATTGCATCACATGAATTTGTGAACCAAGAATCTTGTTTTAGTAATTTAATCAGACCTTTTATAAGCCACACCCACACCCACTGGAAAAAACAATAATCCATGACAATTCCAAATATAAATTTCCATAATTATTATAATATTATGACAATTATAACAATAGCTAAGTTATAATTGTCATAATATTATAATAATTATAAGCATACAATCACATGTATACCACAGTAAAAATTAAATTTATTATGCAGATATTTCATCTTGTGTATCATAAGACATCATCAGTGCAAAAAGCAAAAAGGAATTTGAATAAAGAAACAGTAGAGTACATGCATTAAATTGGAATCCCTTTATGTATACAGTCACTTGTTCATGGGTTTAAAAATTATAATAATTATGTTATATTATATTATATATTAAAATAACTATTATTATTATTATTATTCAGGCCTCCATGGAGTCAAAAGACTCATCATGGGAGGTCCTTCCTAAAAACATAAAGTCTGTCAAGACTCATCAAGGGGGAGGTCCCCCCCTAAGAAACACAGTCTATCATACCACTCCTTAAACTCATTGACCGTTCTCGCTCTCACCACTCCATCAGGCAATTATTCCACGGTTCAACCACCCTCCATGCAAAGAAACCACTCCGCACCCTCTTGCTCACAGTTTCCTTTCGTAACTTCCAGGGATGGCCTCTTGTCATCACTCCTTCCCGCTGTTCAACCAAGCGAAAGAACTCCCCAGTGTCAACCCTGTAACCACCTCTCAACAGTTTAAAAGTCTCAATAATATCACTTCTCCTTCTTCTATCCACCAAACTCTGCAGTCCACATTCCCTCAGCCGATCCTCATAACCAAAATTGTACAGTCCTGAAACCATCTTTGTCATCCGTCTTTGAACCCTTTCCACAGTTCATTTATCCCCTTCAAATCCTGGGGACCAAATCTGAGAACAATAGTCTAAGTGTGGTCTGATCAGAGACTTATACAACAGAATGATAACCCTTTTATCTCTGCAGGTGAGTGTCCTTCTCATAATTGCAGCAATCCTCTGTGTTACCTTCACCACCTTTGCAATATGTTCCCTAAATTTCAGGTTTCTATCAATCATCAATCCCAGATCTCTTGTCTCCCCTACTTCCTCCAGTATAACTCCTCCAATAGAGTATGCAGCATCCCATCGATATTTCCCAAACCTCAAGACCTTACATTTTGCTGCATTAAATTGACACCCCCCATTCATTTGCCCATCTATCTAGCTTATTCAAATCCTCTTGCAGGGCTACCACATCTGCACTATTACTAATAATCCTTCCCAGCTTCGCATCATCCGCAAACAACTGAATATCTCCTTGCAATGTCATTGATATAAAGGTTAAACAATATAGGTCCTAGTACTGAGCCCTGTGAAACCCCACTTGTAACCCTCTGCCTCCTTGAAACTGCTCCACCTTACACAACTCTCTGATACCTATCAGACAGCCAATATTGAATCCAGTTCACCAATCTGACATCCAGACCCATGTGCTGCAACTTAAATATCAGCTTATCATGTGGCACCCTGTCAAATGCCTTCGCTAAGTCTAAGAAAATTGCAGTATATGCCTTTCCCTCATCTAATGTTCTTGTAACTTTATCATAAAAGGCTAGCATATTGTTAAAACAAGAGCGCCCTTTCACAAATCCATGTTGACTCTCACAGATAACATTACCCTCATCTGCCCAATGCTGTATACGGTCCCTCACTACTTTCTCCAAGATCTTAACAACTACTGATGACACACAAACTGGGCTATAATTAGACACTTCCAGTCTGTTACCACCCTTATGCAATGGCACTATCTTACCTTCCTTCCATTCCCTGGGCACCTTTGCCAAAGCCAGACTTTCATTGAAAAGCCAGGTTAAAGGCACTGTCAGTTCCCTGGCACATTCTCTCAAAACTCGTGGTGAAATACCATCCAGTCCCAAAGCTTTACTGACATCCAGAGTACTCAGTATCTGAAACACACTCTCCTCCTGTACCTCTAAACCTCGAACCTGCCCTATCCCTCTATCATTAAAACTGACTGCTCTAGGATGAAATACTCCAGTAAAGTATTCATTGAACAATTCCACTATGTCCTCTGCATCAGTCACTCTATTCCCATTTTTATCCCACAATATCATTCTTCCACAGTCATTTCTCCTCTTACTGGTCACATAGCTAAAAAATTCCCTAGGATTTTCTTTGGATCTTAGGGCCAATCTCCTCTCATATTCCAGTTTCGCTTTCCTTACTACACTAGTCGTTCTTCTGGCCTGTGTCTGATATTCTTCATGCATCTTCTCTTCACTTGTCTCCTTATATCTCTTCCATAGCCTCTTTTTCGCATGCAATTCCTGTTTTAATATTGTTTGTCATCCACTTTACTCCAAATTGTGTCCTCTTCCTCACTCGTAGTATACAACTTACCATTGCTGCTAACAAATCTCAAGCAGCATGTGAAAGAAGCAACTTGCAGATAAAAATTGTTAAATTTGATCATAGCATCAGAAGGTGTCTCAGTTAAGGATGTGACTATTTGCTATCAGCCACTTCCCAAGTCAGTATGGCAAGATCACTGTCACCAGTGATCTTGCCATACTGACTTGGGAAGTGGCCAACTATATGGATGTTCCAATAAGGACAGGTTATATGCTGAACTATGAATCTTGAAATCACAACAAATTCAGGAGAATAGAATACTATATTTATTTCCATGTCAGTTTCTGAATGAGAAGGATAGCAGCAGTGCATGGAAAAAAAGCTTTTAAAAGATGCTTAAATTATGAGGTATCCGAATGTGTCCCTAGAGTTTGAAGAACAAATAGAATTGGAGTAAAATCTCATTAAATAAGAGATCCATAATGAGGAGATGATGTGGAAGGAATATTGTGAAAATAAGTGTGACAGGAGTTATACAAGGCTCAGGCCAAAAACGTGTTAAGCTTATCATATGGAAAATTAACTTGGAGTACCAAAAAATTGGCAGCACAGTTTTATCATTATGTTGCAAGCAAAAGGAAAGTCACTAACGGTGTGCCTCAAGGGCCGTTTAGGGCCATTGCTGTTTAACCTGTATGTTAATAATACTGGAGAAGATTTGGATAGGGATATTCAGTTGCTTGCAGGTGATGCAAAGTTGGGACGAACTATGAGGGGTAGAGCAGATGTTCTAGCCTTACAACAAGACTTGAATAGATTAAGTGAATGTGCACAGAAGTGGGGATGCCAGTTCAGTGTTGCAAATTGTAGGGTTTTAAAATTTGGGAAACAAAGATGGGATGTAGAGTTTATGCTTGGTGGAGATATATTGTTGGAGGTGGAGGAAATAAGAGATCTTGGGGTGATAGTGGATAAAGATCTGAAATTTAGGTGACACATTGCCAAAATTGTGAGAACAACACAACAAATTCTGGGAATGATGTGAAGGACACTGACTTGTAAAAGTAAGGAGATCCTTGTTCCATTGTATAAGGTCTTGATTAGGCCACATATGGACTACTGTGCACAGATTTGGTCACTTGGTTTTCAAAAGAACAAAGAGATGTTGGAAGGGGTCCAGAGGCAACTTACTAAGGCAGTTTCTGATCTCTGGAATGTTGAATATGAGGAGAGATTGAGAAGATGAAATTTAAAGAGTCTAGTTGATAGGAGGAAGAGGGGGTGATATGATAGAGACTACAAGTTAGTAAGGGGTTGTTTTAGGATCAGTGTTGGAGAGGTTTTGCAGAAAATGGTGGGAGATCAGGGGAGAACCAAAGGTTATCCTTGGAAGCTGTATAAGGAGGATATGAACAAGGGAGTGGGAAGCCAGTTTTTTTGCATGCAGAGTTGTGAATGATTGGAATGTCTTCTCTGAGAGTGTGGGGTCTGCAGAGAATTTGAGTATGTTTAAGCAAGGTATGATGAGCTGTGTGTATGAGAAAGAGACCTCCTGGGTGAGTCTTTTACTCCATGGGATCTTAGGGAAATAATAATAATAATAGATAATGTGATTGCCAAGATGAAATTGAATGATGAATGCATTGATCAGAATGAGAAATAAGGTGAAGAATATGCACAGTGAGATTAAAGATTGATAAGTAGGAATGAAAGAGTGCAAAAGGATAGAATGAAGGAAAACAGAGAAAAACAAAGTGACAAATGACATGAGAGTGGTGATGTATGGAGATTCCACTGTTAGAAGTGTGGTAAAAAGAGTCCAGAAAGTCTGCTTTTCAGGAGGGAGGATTAGCAAGATAATTGATGCTTTGGATATGAGAAGTAAACAGCAAGAAAGTTAGTGGTGGTTGTGAGAACAGATGATTTGGTCAGACATAAGTAGAATGTAACAATGCATATCAGGAGGTTTATTGAGGAAGTGAATGATAATAGTGTGGTAGGAAAGGTTGTCAGTGTATTGCCAAAGTATGATAGTGATGAGTTGAGACGGAGATATAACACAATAAAGAACATACGAGGATATAAGAACATAAGTTACCTTTATAACTCTGCTACTAGTATGTTCTTTCTTGTGGTTATATCAGTTGCTTTAATATTATTTTGTTCTAGGTGTTTATCAGAACTTTCAGAACCTCCTTGTATTCTGATTTTGCAAAGGCTTTTGATAGCTGATCACCTATCCCACTAGTGAGTTGGATAGGTGACTGGCTGTCAGACAGGTACCACCAAGTTGTTTATGAAAGTGCAGTATCCTGGAAGTAGTGTGCCAAGTCTGTTTTGGAGCCATTGTTGTTTGACTTGTAAATAATAATATTGGGACAGGTTTAACTGCAGATATGTAATTGTTTGAAGATGATGCAAATTTGTGTAGAACAAAGAATGTTGTGAAGCATATATATATATATATATACACTAGGGGGGCTCTGCTCCCCTAGCACCTATTTTCTGTAATTTTTCCTATATCAAATGTCGGATTCTGCATTATTTTGCTTGCAACATTTACGAAACTTAAGATTTCATACCAAACATGAACAGATCAAATAAATTTAAATGAGTAAATCTTTGAAATTAAGTTGTCTGCCTGAACTCGAGAATCAATATCTTTAGTTTCATCTTCTGTAATATCAAAAAGAGCCTGGTAAATTTCCTTGATATTATTTTTAAGTGGCTTTATTGCTTCTACTCTACTTTCCCACCTAGTAGCAGAAAGTGGTTTCAAATTTAAAACACGAATATGTTTTTTTTTAATATAGCCCAACACTTCACAGATATTGTAATTATATAATTCCTGTATTACCCCGTTTCACAGGATATCTTAGCTGCATCATTAACTCCAAATTTAATGAATGAGCAGCACACAGAATAAAAAAACTCCAAATTTAATGAATGAGCAGCACACAGAATAAAAAAAGCCCTTGAATTTATTTCAAGGATTTTTTCTGCAGTCCATTATGTTTGCCTTGCATATTGAAAATTGAAAATCCAAAAAATTTTCATGAATTTCTACTATATTTGTATCTTTATTTTGATTAACAAATCTAATAACAATAGATAATTGTTCTGTGTGGCTTATATCTGGAGCAGTGTCAAGAATTAATGAATAATATTTCGCCTCTTTACCCATTTCTAAAATCTTTTGTTTTATAGCTTCAGAAATGATACGGATGATTTCATTTTGTATTTATCATCTAAATAATGGGCAATGTTTCTTTTTTGTGATGTTTGGATGCGATGCAAGTGTTCTGCCATTATCAAATCAAATTTAACAACAGCTTCTACTGGCTTTAAAAAATTGCCATTATCATTTTTAAAACGTTTTTGTGAAGAACCTCTAAAAGCTATACACTGTCTTGATAAATATTGTTCACTGTATTTTGAACAGTTTTTAATGTGCACGGAACTTGTCTCGTGTATTTTTAGTATATGACCCAAATGTTGGCAATCATTACAACTGTATTCGTAAGTTGGGAATTTTGACTACCAAATATTTTGCAATAATAACAGAAAACAGAATTTCGCGATTCTGAATAAACTAAATAACTTCGTAAAAGAATTTCTCCATTTGCTAAAGTTCGATAATAGTATGAATCGGAAAACTTGCGGCGAGATTCATCTTTGGGAAATTTTTTTAACTACTTGACACGGGCAATGCTCAACTAAACAATCTCTAACTTTGGTAGTTAATATGTTTTGGCCAAGTTCCTGGATCATTAACATTAAAATTTAAAGTAAAATTTGAAGTTTCGGGTTTCGCTCAATCGGAATCCAATATTTCTTCTGTTGCAATTTCTGTAGACAGTCCAGTCAGGCCAGTTTCATTTTCCCATGTAACATTTGTTTCTTCATAGTTATCTTGTGCCCTCTCTTTTTCTGTAGTAGAGCTACACGGAGTACTTGCTTCGTCAGAACTTTCTGTTCTTCGTTTTTTTATGTGATCCTGAAGTTAAAACTTTATTCAGTGATCCAGCCAATTTATGTTCCAGTTGTGCTCGTTGCAATTGTCTTTTCCTGTTTTGTGCATTAGATAACTTCTTTGGCTTTTTTCCCGACATCTAGAGGTTAACACACTTGGTTAGACTTTAAAATAAGAAGAGCATTAAAAGTTGTCCACCAAAATAAATAATAATTTCTGAAATTTTCTCTTAAACTTATTTTTTAACCCCTTAACCGACTGTTATTTTTAAGGTGAATGGGCCAAGACTGACTTTTTTTTTTTTTTATTACAGAACTTGATTTTTCAGATGTTTTGAATAATAAATATGCTTACATTTTAGGTTTTTGAAAATTAACATGTAGATATATTAGTCAGTGATTGATTTCTCAGTGATATTTATTTAATACTTTTTACATTCTCGTAATTATTTAATAATTAAGAAATTTCTAGAATATTAAAATTATTTATTTTTAAGAAATTAGTAAAAGGATCCCAATATCTTCCAACCAGAACAAGAAGAAATATATAAATAAATCACTTATTGAAAATTATTTATTTTCTACCCGAAAATATAACATAAAAATCTATTGTTTTCAAAATAAGATAATTAACTAAAATGAAACAATTTAACTGATTTTCAAACTTTGCAAAAATATAATAGACGTACTTACCTTATGTGAATTATAAACCAAAATCATAAAAAATTTACTAAACACCAAAAAATATATTTTATAAATCAAAAGGCAACTGCACAATAACACTGTAACACACAAAATGAAATGATGCAAAAGACATCAGAAAAGTATCAAGAAAGGGCCAATTGCATAAGCGTAAGCAATTGTATGTGTAAGCAAACCTAGATCATCCAAAGAGTTTTATAGCTCATAAATAACCTATGTTTATTAGTTTAATTCTAGCTGCATCAGCCTGACGCACCGATAGTCTACCCTGCATATATACGGGATTTTTAGCTATAGTCCCTGGGCTGATTAATATGTTTATCATTTATAAACTATTACCTTTAAAATTTTATTTGTCTATCAAAAATCCAGAAATAAGTACATAATTAAAATCAAAGTCAAAAATTGTCCAAAGACACTTAAGCAAAGTCACATTCAAAATTGAAAATGACGCTGAAAAAAATGTAAGAAGTGCATATTTGGATAGACGCTATTTCGTCTATCCAAATTCGAAGCGGAATTTAAGAAAATGAACATCGTAATATACACCTGTGTTTCAGACTAAATATTTTTGGATAGAGCAGTGCTTCTGAAACTTCAGATATCCGTGTACCCCTTCTTTAATTTTCATTATTACCAAGTACCTTTTCAAAATAATAATAATAAATAAATAAAAATATATTTCATTGTAAATGTCTGTTTTATTTGAATTTAGATGTACATTTAAACAAAAAAAATATGATTTATTTTTAATAGAACAAAATTTATAAAGATACTATACATTTTTACTTAATATAAATAATTTATCATCAATGAGAGAAGTGAAATTGCTTATTTCTATATCTGCTATATTGCTCTCTTTTGTGTGTTTTATAAATCCAGTCTTTAACCAATGACCATACTTAACAATTTGAAAGCTAAAAAAATTACCATATTTAATCGACCATAACTTGCACTTTTTTCCCAAAATTAAAACTAAAAAATCGTGGTGCGAGATATATATACGGGGATTTTCGGAAACTAAAGTTTTCAGAAAAAAAAACTGAAAATGGGTATGACTTACCAAGAAGCTTCTATTCTCCATCACTTCTTCTGTCCTCGAGAGTGGTTTCCTTGTGTGCAATCAAAATTATCTACCCAAATAGAGTCCCCATTATATCAAGCAAAAATTACCAGTAATTTAAGACTTGAGATACGTAATGAACAATCCTTGCAAATTACTAATGAGAAGTGAAAGATGTGTGCGATTGTAGGCCAGTAGAGAAAAAGCAACTATTAAGAAGTTCATATGATTGGTGGGTATTAACAAAAGATCGCACGACCCGAACAAAACAAGCTGACAATTGAATTGAAATGCTAATTCTCTTAAATCGATTTCCATAATATCTAAATGCATTCCCTATATATTATTATTATTATTTCGGGCAACTCCAAGGAATTCACAGACTCATCGAGGGAGGCCCTAACATCATGTCAAGAACAACTATTTGACATTCACACAGTATCTATCATACCTCGCCTTGAACTCATTCACAGTCATAGCACCCACAACAGACTCTGGCAGCTTATTCCACTCCTTCACCACTCTCCAGTAAAATACCTAGCTCTAACACCCTTGCTAACCACATTCTTGCTCAGCTTCCATGTATGGCCCCTAGTCCTCCCACCACCAGTCCTATTCTCAAAAATATCTTCTGAATTAATCTTATAGAAACCCTTTAATTTGAATGTCTCAATTATATCACCCCTTTTCTGCCTATCAACCAATTTTTGCAACCCACAAATCTTCAACCTGTTCTCATAAGGTTCATTCCACAGACCTGCTATCATCTTGGTCACTCGCCTCTGGATCCTCTCCACCTCCTCCCCATCAACAAGAAACCTAGGTGACCAAATCTGGGCACAGTAGTCGAGATGAGGTCTTATCAAGGCTCGGTACAGAGGTACAATAACTTGCTTGTCTCTGCTCGTCAAAGTATTTTTCAACAACCAAGTGAGTTGATGAGCTGATTTAGCCACTTTTGCAATGTGCCCCCTAAACTTCAACTCCCTATCCACCAACACTCCCAAGTCCCTGGCCTCATCAATCTCCTGGAGCATGGTTCACAGGCTGCTAATCTTTTCACCCCAAAATGCATAACCTTACACTTTGCCATATTATTGACATCAATTTTCCTTAGCCCAGTCCTCCAAACTATCCAAATCATCTTGCAAAATTTTGACATCCTGTGCACTAACTATTGCTCTACCCAACTTTACATCATCAGCAAACAAGTGAACACTTCCTCTCAGATCCTTTCCTATATCATTAATGAACAAATTAAACAGTAATGGTCCAAGAACAGAACCCTGTGCACACCACTAGTCACAGGCCGTCTTTTGGATTCTTCTCCTGAATAAACCACTCTCTGATATCTCTCCATCAACCACCCTCCTATCTATCTCACCAACCCTATATCCATCCCCCATATGCTGCAGTTTACTGATTAGAATTCCGTGTGGTATCCTATCAAAGGCCTTAGCAAGGTCCAGTAGCATCACTGTAAACCCATTACCCTTATCCAGTTCAGCTGTCACTGTGTTATAAAACCTGAGCAAGTTACTGAGGCATGATGTACCCTTCACAAAACCATACTGTCCCCCATACAGTATCTCATTTTCATCAATCCATTCCTGTATTTTTCCCTTGACTACTTTCTCCAAGACCTTGACAACGACTCCTGATATGCTAATCGGTCAGTAATTTACAACAGCAGTCTTGGAACCTCCTTTATGCAGTGGAACTATTTTCTCCTCTTTCTATCCCCTTGGGACTAACCCAGACCCGAGACTCAAATTAAACAAAATGGTCAAGGGCACTGACAATTCTTTAGCCATTTCACGTACGACACGAGCTGGTATACCATCCAATCCCATAGATGTATTGACATTGAGGTTTTGTAATAGACTACTTACCTTCACTTCATTCACCACAATTCCCGTATAATCTATTGGTTCATTCATTCCTGCAATGTCACCACCTGGATGATACATTCTTGCAAATTGCTCGCTCAGTAATTCAACTATATCAACTGATTCGGTTACCTCCCTACCATCGGCATTCTTTAAAATCATTCTGCCATATACATTTTTTCTG
This sequence comes from Typopeltis vanoorti, assembly GCF_054136105.1. Taxonomy (NCBI): domain Eukaryota; kingdom Metazoa; phylum Arthropoda; class Arachnida; order Uropygi; family Thelyphonidae; genus Typopeltis; species Typopeltis vanoorti. The sequence goes on from NC_143562.1 coordinate 13,814,028, forward strand.
TTACTTGCAACATATCGAAAAAACTGTTTGGGATTCTCTTTAGCCTGCATTCATAATCCGTTTTTGCTTTTCTTACCACACTCATTACCCTTTTGGCCTGCGCTTTATACCGTTCATGTGCCTGCCGGTCACCATTCTCCTTAAATTCCCTCCATAGTTGTTTCTTTTTTTTTGCAGCTCAAGCGTAATGGTGTTATTCATCCATTTACCCCTACTTGATTTATTATTCGGACTCTAGGTATACAGTCAGCCATTGCTTCATGCAAACACTTCCTAACCCCTCCCATGCACTCTCAACATCTAGCCATAATATATGATGCACCTGCAACATGTGGTTTGTTTGAGTGTATATAGCACTTTCTGTTGGAGGGAAGATGTGATTTATTAGTTAGTGTTTATATTCCCAGTTGTCTGTAATTACTCTATTTGTTGAGAAATATATTACACAGTCTGCAAATGTCTGTGAACCTTATTCAGTGACATGATAAAACTAATTGGTTTTCATGTTTCTGCAGTATAGTTGCTGTTGTGGAGGGCATATTGTTTATTGCAGGCAAGCAACTTTATGGGTTGTTTCCTTAAGTATCTAATAAGTGGGTTCTAAAATGTTTAGTTTTAGTATATATGACTATGATTTTTTTTATTAATAAAATATAATAAGCACATATTTAACTTTCAATGGGAAATGGCGCCTTTTTTATTTGGTAAACTGAACGCTGTATTTTTGTAATCTTGTTGCCGTAATACGGCTGAACGAGTGCCCTTATTAAGCAGCGCCGTGAAGCATGCTGCCTCTATGCTACATCCTGTCAACAGTACTGGGCAAAGCACAACGTAAGAATGAATTCACGGTCTGTTTTAAACTAAAATTTCCACAAAAAATATAATAAACAATCGAGAATATTTATACAATTTTCGCTGAGTTGACGCTTACTCTGTGAAATAAAATCTGCCGTAATATTGATAACGTTTCACTTCAAACAAATTATAATAAAACTGGTGATGTATTAAGTTAAAAATGTTGTTAGATTATTACGAATTCATAATAATTTGACTGATTTAAATTTTCATTTTTATTGCATTAAATATAATTTGTAATTGTGTAATTTATATAGTATGATATAATTCAAGAATAAGAAAATTTATATATTTTTTTATTATTTCTCGTGGTGAAATGGCACCCCTATTTTCAAGTGCCCTTGTGCGGCACACAATCTACACAACCGCACGGCGTGGGCCTGCCAACATCTTGCTCTAATCCAAAGTAATTTAATAATAAAGTGTGACACCTTTTGGCAACTGCCATATGGAAATATGACTTCTGCATTGCTGCAACCTTGATATCACCTCTGGGTCTGGCTCCCACTGAAGAGACCTCAATAATGGTCGAAACTGGTTGAACACCTGAGTGGCAGACAGCATTGCTGTAGCCAGTGAAGTTTACTGAGGCATGGCTGTTGTTGTTCCCCTCAGATGAAATATAAGCGGCTCTGCTCAGTGGTAGGGTGAGCCTGCCACAGGGTAGAGCCAACGCTGAGTTCTTCTCGGTGACAGGGTGAGCCTGTTACTGCAGGGAACAACGCTGAGTTTTTGATCCTGAGGATCGCTCATTATTCGGTGATCTGTGGGATCTCACAAATTTTTGGAGAGGTAACCACACACTTATTACAGGGAAACCGGTCTGGGTAGTAACCCTTCCCATAATGCAGGAGTTCCCAACCTTTTTTGGTTTCCGTACCCCCTTGTCTTTTAGTAAATTATCCGGTACCCCCTATTCATTATAATAAGAAATAAATTCTTAAGTTTACCATACAGATTCAAAGAATATAAGAAATAAACAGTAATTAAGTTTTCATAAAAGCTTTATTCGGTAAATAAATCAATTACATTATCATAAAATTGTAAAATCTTTATTAAACTGCAGTAAAATCGACTAGTGAGACCCTTGATTCTGTTTCTTATCCACCAACAGTTTTATTCTTGGTACAGTTTTTGAAATAGATACCTGCATATCATGTTCCGGTTCCAGTTTGTTTCTTGTTTTGGACTAGATTGAAAACAGAACTGAGAATCGTGATTCACATAGATAAGTTGTTATAAATGGAATTATAGCCATGTAAGCATGTTTGGTGATAATGGGATATGCTTCTCCAAGTGTACACGACAAATTTTGTAACTTCATTGATTGGAATTCAATTCGGAGTTTCTTGTTATTGCAGAGATCAATTAGCTCGTTTTTCAATGGGTCGTTGTCACTGATTTTTTTTCTGATATTAAACTGATTTTTTCTAAATCAATATGAAAAGGATTACGTATCCAGACTTCATTCATTTAGTCAGGAGGAATTATTCTTGCAAGTGCCTCTTTTAAAGTTTTTTAAATGCAATATAATGCTATCACGAACTTCCTGTTTTAGTTCATATGCCAGATCTGAAGTGATTTCATCAAAAGATTTGAAATTGGCAAAGTTACCTAACTCCACCTTTCTTCCCCAGAGAGTCAATTTTTCTTGAAATGATTGTATCTTTTCTTCAGCCTCCACGAGAATGACATCTGTATCTTGCAGTGAAATGTTCACAGAATTAAGAATTCCAAATACATCAGAAAGATAAGCCAGAGAAATCTCAAAGTTTGGATATTTGCAATATGAAGCAAAAGCAGATTCTTTTTCGACTAAAAAAATTTCAATTAAATTTCTAAGTTCAAAAACCCTTCCTAAAACATTTCCTCTGGATAACTATCATATTTCTGTATGAAGCAGCAGTATGATATGATCTGCTCCAACCTCTTCACACAAAGATTTAAACACCCGATGATTCAATGCTTTTGCTTTGATAAAATTCACAACTTGAACAACAACATCCCAAACGGCTTTCAAATTATGTGGAAGTGTTTTAGATGCTAAAGCATACCGGTGAAGGATGCAGTGGCTTGTAAAAATATTTGGGTTGATTTCTTTAACTAAAGCGGTGAAACCTGATTTTTCCCCCAACATAGTGGGAGAACCGTCAGTACAAATAGATTCTACTAATTCCCATGAAAGGCCATTTGAATCAGTAAATCATTCACCAAATTCATAATGTTCCACTGCCTTTGTTGTTTCTTTCAAGGGTTTACAAAAAAGAAATTCCTCTTTTATTTCATTCTGATGTATATATCTAGTAAAAACAAGAGGCTGTGCGCAGTTAGAGACATCAGTTGATTTATCCAACTGTAAACTAATTCTTACCAGACTTTTCTTGATTTCCTCCACTACCTGTACACCCATGTCTTCTGACATTTCTCAAATCCGATCACAAATTGTATTTGATAATGGTATTTGTGCAATTTTCTCTTTTGCTTCTTTACCACACATCAACTCAACCATGTCCATAGAACACGGCTTCACTAATGTCTCAGCAATTGTATGTGGTTTCTTTTCTTTTGCGACCCTCAATGTGGTGAGATAACTGGTCTCCAGTGCTGGCTTCTTCGGGGTAATAAATCCATGGTCATGAAGTGTGATATTCTTACCAAATCGTGCTCGTTTTATTTTAAATGAGGACTCTGACTCGTTAGAATGTTCAGGATGAACATTCTAACGAGGAACTTCCAATGGTCATGATCCTCTGCCACCAAGCTCAGGTGTTCTGATGGGATTCCCAAACATGTCCGCCCAAGGTTTTGGATATAATCTATCCAGCGAGTCCTTGGCCTTTCACCCTCTGGCTTGGCAGAGGGCCTGCTGAAGGAGCCTCTCTTGTGGCATTCTGACCAGGTGCCCCGTACCAACGTAACTGTGATCTCTCAACACGGAGAAGCAGTGGTTGAGTATTGAGAGTTTCCCGAATTGCGGAGCTTCTGACTCTGTCGAGTCTTGTCAGCCCCGCAACCCCTCGAAGGAACCTCATTTCAGCCGCTTGGATTTGTGTCTGCATTCTTTCAGTCATTACCCAACTCTCATGACCATATGTGAGGATGGGGACATAGACTGTATTGAAGACAGCAAGCTTTGCCTTCTGGCTTAACTCCCGCTTCAATACTACCGAACGGCCAAGCTCCTGCAATATTGAGCTTGCTAAGCCAATTTGAGTATCTAGCTCTACGTTCCATTTTCCATCATTCGTGAATATGGACCCAAGGTATTTAAACTTCTCCACCTGTCTCACTGGGACTCCACTTACATGTAGAGTGCACTGGGATGGTTGTCTCGAGACCACAAATGTTTCAGTTTTGGCCACACTGATCTTCATTCCAGCATCTGCACAAATAGCTACAAACCTATCCAGGGTCTGCTGGAGGTCATCTGTGGAAGAGCTAAGCAGAACTAGGTCATCTTCAAAAAGCAGACGTCCAATGCTACATCTTCCAATTCTGACACACTCACTGCCTCGGCTATGCTTATCAATCCAGTCCATAAATATTATGAAAAACAACGGAGACTGTGAAAGGTTCAGACTTTGTGCTGTTTACCCTGACACAAAACTCTGGGCATTCATACAGGGACTTGATGGCAGCTAATAGTTTGCCATCCACTCCATACTCCTGTACTACTTGCCAAAGCTTATCCCGAGGAACCCGGTCATATGCCTTCTCCAAGTCCCCAAAACGTGTAGACATTCTTGGCATATTCCCAAGATTTCTCAAAGACTTGCCTTAAAGTGAAGATTTGGTCAGTTGTGCTTCTACCAGGACGAAAGCCACATTGTTCTTCCTGGAACTTTGACTCAACTATGCTCCTGCACTGTCTTTCCAAGCACTTAGCATACACTTTCCCAGGTAGGTTGAGCAGAGAGAGATGCCACGATAGTTACTGCAATCCTTCTGGTCTCCCGTCTTGAAGACTGGTATCTAGGATAGTCTAGCCAGTAGTGCTTGGCTTCCTCGACCAGTTCCAACTCCTTCCCTGTCAGTGAAGGAGTTGGAACTGGTCGAGTTCCAACTCAACGGGTAGCAGGCCTTTGCTGGAGTTTCCTCTAGCAGAGTGCTGAGGAGTGGTGTCTAAGGGAGACTGTAACATATTTTTCAAACGGGTCCCTCTGCCTAAAACCTGAACATGTCCTTTGGTAACCCGCGCGACAGACGATGCAGTATGAACATTTTTTGATGGCCTGATCATGTTACAGTGTTTGATAATATTCTATTAGCACAAGATGAAATGACACAGCAAAATAAGAAAGATTCCCCTTGAATACTCTAATAGCATTCGGGGAAAGGAGCAAGAAGAGAAGAAAGAAAGAAGCAAGGGAGGAAGAGGAGGGACCAGTCTACAGATAATATAACAGATGTATATTACATGAATTAAGGCATGGTCCAGCATCAGGTACCTCGGGTTTGCCACGCCCGTACTCACTAAAGTGAGCCCCTGAGGCATCTAACCTTTCATTTTAAAAATAAGCTAAAAAATAAATAATATTTTAATGAATTTAAATCTTGATCTATCCTTTCATTTTTAGAATAGGCTAAAAATAAACTATAAGCTACTTACGATTAGATTAAAATTTAGTCAGCAAAAGTGAAGTCGGCAAAAGTAATTTAGCTAACCTATGTTTATCACTAAAACGTGTGTATTGTGAGAAGTCGAAATGAAACAGTTGGAGCGTGTACCATACAGTACGTCACGTGCATGCGCAGGAGGTGCAGATGCCGCAGAAGCGATCCTCAAGGGAGCGCCGATCTGGCAATTTCACTAGCTATCTTGAATCTTAACCGAGCATTTTGAGTTATTGGACTCTGCAGTGAGAAAGAAGTCTATACAACCTCACTGTGTCTGAAAGGAGACCTGAAATGTTGCTGGTGTGGCTGACAGACAGTACCAACATGGAATAGCCTGGAAATGTTATTATTATTACGGGCAACTCCAGGGAGTCCTTAGACACATCGAGGGAGGCCCCAAATCATATTCATTGCAACTATTCGATATTCATACGGTATTTATCATACCCCGCCTTAAACTCATTCACTGTCACAGCATCCACCACAGAATCTGGCAGGCCATTCCACTCATTCACCACTCTAAAAGTAAAAAACCCAGCTCTAACACCCTTACTAACCACACTTTTACCCAGTTTCCATGGATGTCCCCTAGTCCTCCCACAACCAGCTCTATTCTCAAAAATATCTTCTGAATTAATTTTATAGAAACCCTTCAGTAATTTGAATGTCTCAATCATATCTCCCCCTCCTCCGCCTATCAACCAATTTTTGCAACCCACAAATCCACAACCTGTTCTCATAAGGTTCATTCCACAGACTTGCTATCATCTTGGTCACTCGCCTTTGGACCCGCTCAACGTCCTCCCCATCAAGAAGAAACCTAGGTGACCAAATCTGGGCACAGTAGTCGAGATGAGGTCTTATCAAGGCTTGATACAGAGGAACAATAACCTGCTTGTCTCTGCTTGTCAATGTATTCTTCAGCAACCAAGTGATTTGATGAGCTGATTTGGCCACTTTTGCAATGTGCCCCCTAAACTTTAACTCCTTATCCCCAACACTCCTAAATCTTGTTCCTCATCGATTTCCTGGAGTACAGTTCCACCAATGTAGTAAACTGCTGCTAATCTTTTCACCCCAAAATGCATAACCTTACATTTTGCCACATTAAATTGACATCCATTCTCCTTAGCCCAGACCTCCAATCTATCCAAATCATCTTGCAAAATTTTGACATCATATGCATTCACTATTGCCCTACCCAACTTTGCATCATCCGCAAACAAATGAACTATTCCTCTCAGATCCTTTCCTATATCATTAATGAACAAATTAAACAGCAGTGGTCCAAGACCAGATCCTTGTGGCACAATACTTGAATAAACCACTCTCTGATATCTCTCTGTCAACCACCCTCCTATCCATCTCAACCAACCCTATATCCATCCCCATATGCTGTAATTTACTGATTAGAATTCCATGTGGTATCCTGTCAAAGGCTTTAGCAAGGTCCAGTAGAATCACTGTAAACTCATTACCCTTATCCAGTTCAGCCGTCACTGTGTTATAATACGTGAGCAAGTTATTGAGGCATGACCTACCTTTCACAAAACCATGCTGTCCCCAATACAGTATCCCATTTTCATCTATCCAATCTTGTATTTTCCTCTTGACTATTTTCTCCAAAACCTTGATAATGATTCCTGTTATGCTGATTGGCCGGTAATTTTCAACAGCAGCCTTGGAACCACCTTTATGCAGTGGAACTATTTTCCCTCTTTCCACCCCCTTGGGACTGACACTGACCCGAGGCTCAAATTAAACAAAATGGTCAAGGGCACTGACAATCCTTTAGCCGCTTCACATACGACATGAACTGTTATACCATCCAATCCCACACATGTATTGACATTGAGGTTCTGTAATAGACTAGTTACCTCTACTTCATTCATCACAATTCCAGTATAAGCTGTTGGTTCTTCCATTCCTGCAATGTCACCACCTGGATGATATACTCTGGCAAAGTGCTCGCTCAGTAATTCCACTATATCGACTGATTCGGTTACCTCAATACCCTCAGCATTTTTTAAGATCATTCTACCATGAACATTTTTCCTTTGACTTGCAACATATTGAAAAAACTGTTTGGGATTCTCTTTAGCCTACATGGCCAATTTTCTTTCGTAATCCGCTTTTGCTTTTCTTACCACCCTTGTTACCATCCTGGCCTGAGCTTTATACTGTTCCTGCGCCTGCTGGTCACCTTTCTCCTTAAATTCCCTCCGCAATTGTTTCTTTTTTTGCAGCTCAAGCTTAATAGTGTTATTCATCCATTTAACCCCTACTTGATTTATTATTCGGACTCTTGGTATACAGTCAACCATTGCCTCCTGCAAACACTTCTTAACCACCTCCCATGCACTATCAACATCCAGCCCTTGCAGTTTTACATGCCATGGCACTGAGCCAAGCACATTCCTAAGCTTGTCATATTTACCAGCCCAGTAATTCCACATGTACCCTGTCTTAATTGTAAATTCCACTCCTTTAGCCACCTCCCAAGTCATGACCTTATGGTCACTCTCACCAGTTGGTGGCAACATGGTCATGTTCATTACAGCCACATTCTCAGTTGCAATTACTAGGTCAAGCACTCTCTGCCCCCTGTTATTTTCCACTACATGCTGTCGCAGATAGTTGTCCCTTAATAACCGCATAAAATCCAATTCCTTCTTCCCATGTGCCCTCTCCTCTTTCCAGTCAATGTTACCATAATTGAAATCACCCATAATAGTTATCCTCCTTCCACTCATTTCTTCTATTTGCCTATGCATACTATCCCCACCATCTATTCCATCACCTGGTCTATAGCAGCACCCAATTGTATATTTTGTTCTGCTAGATTCTATCTCACACCAAACAGCCTCAAATGTGCTCTTTTCTCTATACTGCAGTTCAACTTCTATACTCCTTGGCTGCAACTCATCAGCTATCATCAATAACACTCCTCCCCCCTTTTTATTCTCCCTGTCACTCCTGAACACGCTATACCCGTCGCATTCAATCCCACTAGCTTTATCATCTTCTGTCAGCCATGTTTCACTAATACCAACAACTTGTGGCCTGGAAGTGCCAACCAAGGCCAAAAACTCTTCCTTCTTGTTCCTAATACTCCTGGCATTAGTGTACATGAATTGCAGAAGCTCATTAGTCCCATCCCTACTTTGATGCCTTATACTAACTATCCCATTCTGATTTGTTGTCCTTCATACTCGCTTGGGCATATTATGCTCATTCATACACTGAACTGCCTCCCTAAAGTCTGCATATCTACCCCCCCCCTTAATAAATTAGTTTCACTGAGTCTGTGCATCCACTTTCACATCATTCATCAACACTTTTTCAAGCCTCCGTACACCAACTCCATTCAAATGTAACCCATCCATCTTATATAAATCCTTTCGCCCATCGAACTCATTCCACACATCCACAAATTCCACTCCACTCTCCATGCATAACCCACGCATAAAGTCATTGGCAATTATGGCCCTCCTTCTAAACACTTCACTGTCATGCCACAGTAAAATACTCACCATCCTAACTCTCTCACTCTTCTCTTTTGCTATCTCAAGTAATTCCTTCACATTCTCTATCATTTCCATTTTGTCTTCTTTCAAATCATTTGTTCCTGCCACAATTATCATCTCTTTCGCCCTCTGTTTTTGCACTCGAATAGATTCGCTGACGTCCTTTATGTTCGCACCTGGCTGGTACGATTTCGTCAAACTCTCAACTATCACACCTCTTAATAGCAAATCCCCATACAGCACTCGCTCCTTCATTTTATTGATGTTTACGAACATTCTATTATTTTTTGTAATAGACTTTCGCCGTTTATTAGTCGGTACGTTCAACACACATTTTTCCATACGCTCCAGTTGCCTTTTTGCTCTGTGTATCACTCCACTCAATCTTGCGATTTCACTACTTGCATTTATCTCACCATTTTCATTATCAATCAAATCATCCATTTATTCTGTATTTCTACCTTCATTTACACTTTCAATGACGCTCTCACACCTATCTGGCACTACCTCGCAATTCTTTATCACACCGCCATTTTTTTTCATTCTGACTATCGTTAAATGATATCACTCTCGCCACCCGAAACACGCTTGAGATCTTCTTTCTCCTTACACTTTCTGCACATATTAACTCCACTATCACCAACTAACCAGACTCCCACCGCTCTTCGCAAAGCATACATCTCACAGACAGCACATTGCATAAACTCTTTTACATCAATACTCTTAAATAAACATGGCGACCTGGCTGCCATTTTTTTTTATCGGTGCCATATGTGTGCTATCTTATCTTAAAAATAATAATTAAAATAACACAGAAAACACACAAAAATCGTACAGACACACCAAGAAACAAAAAGCAAACAATACTACTTAAAATTCTAGTAAAATTGCCAATGATAACATAAAATACTACTAATCTTTTCAGGAGCTCTCGACAAGCCGACGATCATATCCAATGTTGATACAACATTGGATATGATCATCGACAACATTGGACATGGAATATACAACAACAACATATGTTGTTGTATATTCCATATGTATATTCCAAAAATGGTTATGTTGATAACATAATCATTTTTGGAATATATTAATAGCATAATATACTTATTTACCTGCTATTCATCGTACCCCCAGGGGGTACGGGCACCCCAGGTTGGCAACCCCTGCCATAATGCCCAGCATTATACATGTTTGCAAGGACATGTGCTTTCCATTATGGAATACTAAGGAAAGTGATGAGAACTCAGTCCACCTTTGCCATGAGTTGCCCCAGTCCTGAAGATACTTCAGGTGCAAACTTTGTTTGCTTACACTTGGATAAAGTATTAAACTAAATGTATAATTTATAGTCTAACCAAGTGAAAAAAACTTCCAACATATTTCTCTAATCTAGAATAATTTAATAATAAGGTGTGACACCTTTTGTCAACTGCTATATGAAAATATGAGTTCTGCATTGCTTCAACCTTGGTATCACCTCTGGGTCTGGCTCCCACTGAAGAGACCTCAATACAGGTCGAAACAGGTCTGGGTAGTGACCTTTCCCATAATGCCTAGCATTATACATTGCCCCATAGCTTCTCTGTAAGGAGATGTGCTTTGCATTATGTTATACCAAGGAAAGTGATGAGAACTCAGTCCATGAGTTGCCCCAGTCCTGAAGATAAGGTTTTCTTCATAAAGTTTCTTCAGGTGCAAAGTGTTTGCACCTGAAGATACTTTAGGTGTAAACACTTTGTTTGCTTTCACTTGGATAAAGGGATTAAACTAAATGTATAATTTACAGAAGTAGATGGAATGAAAGAGAAGGCAGTGAAGTTGGTTCGGTGAGTTTCAAGATGGATAAAAGGGTGTTGATTAGCAGTGGCTCTTTTTAATGATTTTGGGGGAGAGAGAGGCACAAGGCAAAAACTGAACATCTCTAAGAGGGGAATTGAAGTGGGTGTGTGAGAGAGGGGTATCATTAATTAGCTGGATTGCCCTCTTCTGGACAGAATTGAGCAATCTTAGAGAGGATTTTGGTGTACCACCCAAATATGGGAGCAATATTCCATGGTTGGGCAGATTTGTGCTTTGTATAGAGTCTGCAGCCATGAAGGTGTGAAGTAGTGTCTTGTGCAAAAAAGTACACCAAGTTTTTGGCAGCTGCAGAAGCTATAGTTGAAATGTGGTTGTGCCAGGAAAGATCTGAGATGCAGGTCAGTCTAAGAAGAGAAATCTGATTGTGCTTAGATATCACAGTATTACTGAAGATTGGGGGGGGGGGAGGCATGTGAACCCTTTCTTGGGAGAGATCAGACAGGAATGTGTTTGGGGGCATTGAAGTTTACAAGGGTTTTCTTGCCCCACTGAGATGTAGCTAGGAGATCTGAGTTCATGTTGCTGGAGATCTTAAGGATTCTAATATTTGAGCACTATAAGGTTTGTCGAATGAAAAGGAGGAATGGGGGTGTACTGCCATCAGCAAAGCTATGGATAGGATTGGAAGTCTGAGAGAGAAGGTCATTTATATACAAAAGAGAGTGGGTGAAAGAACAGAACCTTGGAGCACTCCTGTATTGATGGGGAAATCTGAGGATAGTAAACTGTCCAGAATGAACTTAGTGAGCGATTAGCGAGAAAGTTGGCAATCCAGTTGCAGAGTGAGGAAGGCAGACCATAGGATGGTAGTTTGTTAAGTTGGCCCTTGTACCAAACCCGATCAAATGCCTTTGAAATGTCGAGGGCAACCATGTGAATTTCTCCATGGCTCGAGTCGTTCATAGGTGGGTGGTGAAAGCAAGAAGCTCAGCTATAGATTGCCAGTGCAGAATCCATACTGCTAGTCACTGATTAGTTGGTGTGACTCTAGGTGGTTCAAGAGTTGGTTGTTGATGACCTTCTCCATAGCTTTAGAGAGAGAGAACAGAAGTGAGAGCAATTGGATGGTAGTTCATTGGTTGACTTTTATTACTTTTCTTTGGGACCTGTTTCCACGTTGTAGGGGTACATGCCAGTTGAATAGGATAGGTTGAAGAGACGATACAGGATAGGTGTTACTTCTGGGACATAATTTTTTAGCACAATAGATGGGATGCCATCAGGACCAGATGCCTTGTTTGTGTCTAAGTTATTTAGGATTCTTTTTGTTGGAAGACTATATGCGACATGAGGGGAGCAATTCGTGGTAGAGTGGAGGGAACTTTGCCCTGGTCTTCAATGTAGGAATTAGAAGAGAAAAGTAATGCCAGTAGGTTGGCCTTATCTTTAGGTGAGATAACTACAATATTATCCAGATGTGAGAGTGGTGGAAACCTTGTGGGCAGAACTTGCACCTAATGACATTGGCAAGGGACCAGAAGGAGCAACTGCCATTTGGGCAAGAGACGAGTTTGAGACATTTGGCTCTTTCAAAGTCTGACTGGGACTTGGTGTTGATTCTTTTACAACTATTGTGAGTTGCAGAGTGGCAGCTGGAGTTTTGGTCTTGAGCCATTTATGGTAAGCAGATGTTTTGTTTCTTTTACAGCATTGGCACACTTTTTTGAGAACTAAGGCTTGGATGGTTGCTGAGAGTTTGGAGTAGAATGAGAGATGAAAGCCTTGATTCCTGTGAGGATGATTTTTGTTATTTGGTCTGAGCAAGTGTTTGGATCAGAAGAGCTGAAGCAGTAGTCACACCATGGGAAGAAGGAATAGAAGTCATGGAGGTCCTTCCAATTGGAACCCTTGTAGCGTAAAGGACACTATGCACTGGTGGATGAAAGTAGTTCTGTGGCAAAAGAGACTTGTATGGGGTTGTGGTCCAAGTTACCAAGAGGAGAACCAACAACCACAGTATACCTGGAAGGGGAGCTTGTTAGGAAGAGGTCAAGTGTGTCAGCAATTTGAAGGGGGGGTTGTCAGGTATCTGGTCAGAAGATTGATGATCTGAGATCTAAACATGAGAATGAGTGTGTATCGGGTGCTGTATTATCCTCATCTAGATGATACATTCTGAGAAAATAATCACCTCATTAATTCAACTGCTTCTTTTGCCGCTATCATCCACCACCTGCATTAAGGTTATCCTTCCATAATCATTTCCCATTTTATTTTTCACAAAAAGACCTCCTCAAATTCTCTTCATCATCCATTTACACTTATGCATTGACCAGCACCATACCATGCAGGCTTTCAAAATAAAATTTGTTGGAATAGGATGGTTAACCTTTATTCCCTAATCTGCTATGTCTTTTAACTTCACATATTCTCTGACCAGTTTGCCTGTTTTGTGGGATGAATAACCTGAGTTTCTGAGAGGGGAAAAACCCTGTTGCCTTAATATGAGAGTAGTGAACTTGCCTTCAGATGGAAAAAGAAACTGCTTTGCATCCTAAATAGTATTCTTATCCAGGTCTTTCCTACCAAAAGTCATTGTCAACACAGACTGAAAGAATCTGTGATTCATTCTCTTAATTGAGTTTAATCAATATATATTATTATTATATCCAGACCACCATAGAGTCAAGACTTATTATGGACCTTCTTATGAAATACAGTACTCTAATCATTGAACCAAATCCTCACCCTATTCACTATTTCTACACCCCTTCACACTCTCAGAGAATGCAACCCACTCATCTGCCAAATGACTCTCAAAGCAATTAAACATGCTCCTCACTTTCTTGCTTATATCTTCCGACAACCTTGAAGGATTACCTCTTGTTCTATCACTTATATATCTGAGTCATATCATTTCTCTTCTTATCTACCAGGCTCTACAGATAGCATTCTTTCAATCTACCTTCATATCCAATATTCCCAATACCAGATTTAACCTGCACCTTTTCCAAAATATCTCCCCAAAGACCAGGTAACCAGATCTATGTATAGTCCATGTGCAGCAAAATCATATACAGTGGAATTATATCCACTTTACTTCTATATGTCAGTGTGCCCCTTCATGATTACAAGATAAGCATTACATGTGTTATCCTCAGTTCTAGCAGTGTGTTGCTTAAATTTTGACCACCAGCCTTGTGTACCATGATCCCTTATCTCCTACTCCTCTTCCTTCAATACATCTCCACTAGTTGTATACACATCATTTGCATAATTGCCTTCCAAATTTCAGAACTTACACTTTACAAGTACTGAATTGGTAGCTCCAATTATGATGTGCCCACAAGCCTGTCTACTCAAATTCTCCTGGACAGCAATAGCATCTATTTCACTCCTCAGTGCTGCAAATATTATTATTATTATATCATGACATCTCCAAGGAGTCCAAAAGCTCATCGAGCAAGGGCACCTACTCAACAACTCCCTGTCTCCACCACTTAATCCACCAACTACATTGAACCACCATCAACATCTACAGCAATGTCATCTATTGCCTACCACCACCACGAGCATTTTTTTGTCTGTAAATTGTGTGTTCTGAAGGCCGATTTGTCTGTATGTGGGATGAAAAAACCTAAATTTCTGGAAGAAGAAACCCTGCTACCTCTGTATGAGATTGGCTAAGTCACCTTTAATTGAAAATTTTCCATATGAAGATCCTCTCATCACAATAAGAATTGAAATTAGTCCTTTTCCAATCGAAGGGCATGATGTACCATCATTCTTCCAATTGCACCACAGAGATGCTTACATCTCCATTTAAACCTCTCCAATATCATTAACATATACGAAACAATAATAGTCCTAAAATAAGTCCTTGTGACACATCACTAGTGAATTTTCTCTTCTGGGATACTGCTACTCTGAACAACTTTTTGATACCTATCAGACGGTTAATCTCCTATCCAACTCCCCTAATCTGGTATCCAACCCATCCCAGTTTTAACATTAAGTCTTCATGTTATAATTTTTCAAAGGCCTTTGCAAAACCTCTGTACATTTTATCACCCTGGAGTTAATTATAAGCAAATTGTTTAAACACATTTCCTTTAAAAACCATTATAAGCCCTGCTACTACCCAGTTGTGATCTTGCCTTTATCAGCCTCTTCAACAGCTTAACTCCACTCCAGATAGCATGCAAGTCTCAGTATCCATTGAGCTGTTTTTAAATAAGAGAGTGTTAGCTATTGTGGAAATGCTGCCTTAATAGCCAATAGGTAAACAAGCTTTGCCTAGTTTCTGACAGGCTTATGTTTCAAATCTTCATGTAGCTGAAATCTTTGCAATTTACACTCTTTTCAGCTAAGCTGAGTTCGGAAAATTTACTAGGAGTGAGCTGTATTTCTGATTTATCTATCCCTTGGCCAGCTATGATATCATATGATATTGTTATTACATTTGGACTCCTTGTAGGAGGTTAGGTTACTTTACACTACACATTCCCATGCAATCCATTCCAACCCATAGATGTATTAGAATACAAATCATTAAAAAAAAAACAGTATTTGTATTTGTTATGTGTGTTCTCTGACCAATCTGTGTGTTTGTGAACCTGCTATGTTAATTCATATTTATGAATTTAGGGACACAAAACACACCTGTTGAAAAGATTATTTTATTGATTAATAATAAAATAATAACTTGATGTTTCGACCCCTGTATTGAGGTCATCATCAGAAGGATACATGTGTATAAGAACCAAGCTGCATGCTATTGCACTCTATACAGGTAAATTACATCTACGTGGTTAACTAATCTTTTTTCTTAGCCTGCCCTCTAGTGATAAAAAAAATAATAATAATTACCAATAAAAACTACAATAAACTCTGCTAAAGTCCTCATGTACTAGGATTCTGGAATTATACAGTTCATATTGTTATATTACAATTATCTTCTGGATTTGTACAGGTTGCTATTAAATGTTCAGGAGAAAAAAAAAAAAAAAAAAAAAAAAAAAAACCACTTCACCAAGACTTCTTGTATTGAGATTTTTCCTTGTGGTTGCTATGAAGGTTGCAGATGGGTCCTCCACATTCTTGGAATGGTTAGACCATCATTTTTATTCAGATTCGGATCATGTTTGAGCATTTCACAAGCTTCCTTGAATTTCCGCTCGAACCAGGTTTTGGTGCAGTGTAGGGAGTTGGTGCCTTTCCAATCAATTCTGTGGTATGTTTGGAATGCGTGGTCTGAAAGACCAGTTTTTCCAAAATGGAGGAATTTTATGTGTCGTTTGTGTTCATCCTTCCTGATTGGGATGGTTCGCCCTGTTTCCCCTATGTATGATATGTTACAAGTGCATTGTATTTTGTAAATCCCTAGGTGGGCTAGGTGTGGCAGAGGATCCTTGGAAGAACTGAGTAAGTGTCTTAATTTTGTCAGGGGTTTAAAGGTGGTTTTGATGCTGTATTTGTGTAGTGCTCTGTCTATTTTTTCAGAAATGCCTCTAACATATGGTATAGCAATAGCATTCTTGAAATCTTTTTTGTTATTAGTGGTATCTTTGTGGAGAATCTTGTGAATGGTTTTTATACTGTATCCATTTTTTATAAAGGTATGTTTGATGGTCTCATATTCATGGTTAAGAGCTTGTTCATTTGAACAAATAGTTTGAGCTCTGTGTTTAAGGGTGCTTATGACCCCTATTTTTTGTGTTGGGTGGTGATAAGAAGTTTTGTTTATGTACCGGCCTGTGTGTGTGTAGGTTTGCGGTAAACTGAGAAGGAGAGACAGCCTGAAGGAAGACATGTGACGAGTGTGTCTAGGAACGGAAGAGTTGTTTTTTTTTTCTATTTCCATGGTGAATTGGATGCATTTGTGTTGTTTGTTTAGGTGGCTAAGGAATGCATTTAGTGCTTCATGGCCATGGGGCCAAATGGCAAAAATATCATCAACGTATCTGAGCCAAATTTTGGATTTTAGGCACGCCAACTCTAGAGCTCGTTGCTCAAAGTCTTCCATATAAAAGTTTGCTGTTGGGCAGGAAAGTGGCAAGCCCATGGCTGTACCCTCTTTTTGAAGGTAAAAATTGTTTTGCCACACGAAATATCTAAAGCGGAGTACGTGGGCAAAGAGGACCGTGGTGTCGTGTGGAAACATGTTCTGTAAGAGCAAGATAGTATCACTGATTGGGACATTGGTGAAAAGGGAAGTTATGTCAAAGCTGACTAATAGATCTTGGTTGTTGAGTGTAATGTTTTTAATTTTGTTTATGAAATGTTGTGTATTTTTTATGTAGGAAGGGGAATGACCAACCAATTCCTTGAGTGTGGCTGCTAATTTTTTGGCTAAGTGGTAATTCGGGCTGTCGATTCCTTCCACAAATGGATGTAATGGTATGTCTGTTTTGTGTACTTTTGGCAGGCCATAAATTCTGGGCCCACGGGCATTCTTATCTTATCTTCTTATCACCACCCAACACAAAAACTAGGGGTTATGAGCACCCTTAAACACAGAGCTCAAACTATTTGTTCAAATGAACAAGCTCTTAACCATGAATATGAGACCATCAAACATACCTTTATAAAAAATGGATACAGTATAAAAACGATTCACAAGATCCTCCAAAAAGATACCACTAATAACAAAAAAGATTTCAAGAATGCTATTGCTATACCATATGGTAGAGGCATTTCCGAAAAAATAGACAGAACACTACACAAATACAACATCAAAACCACCTTTAAATCCCTGACAAAATTAAGACACCTGCTCAGTTCTTCCAAGGATCCTCTGCCACACCTAGCCCACCCAGGGGTTTATTATTATTATTATTATTATTATTATTATTCAGGCCTCCATGGAGTCAAAAGACTCATCGTGGGAGGTCCTTCCTAAAAACACAGTCCATCATACCACTCCTTAAACTCATTGACCGTTCTCGCTCTCACCACTTCATCAGGCAATCATTCCACGGTTCAACCACCCTCCATGCAAAGAAACCACTCCACACCCTCTTGCTCACAGTTTCCTTTCATAACTTCCAGGGATGGCCTCTTGTCATCACTCCTTCCCGCTGTTCAACCAAGCGAAAGAACTCCCCAGTGTCAACCCTGTAACCACCTCTCAACAGTTTAAAAGTCTCAATAATATCACTTCTCCTTCTATCCACTAAACTCTGCAGTCCACATTCTCTCAGCCGATCCTCATAACTATCCTTGTACAGTCCTGAAACCATCTTTGTCATCCGTCTTTGTACCCTTTCCACAGTTCATTTATCCCCTTCAAATCCTGGAGACCAAATCTGAGAACAATAGTCTAAGTGTGGTCTGATCAGAGACTTATACAACAGAATGATAACCCTTTTATCTCTGCAGGTCAGTGTCCTTCTCATAATTGCAGCAATCCTCTGTGTTACCTTCACCACCTTTGCAATATGTTCCCTAAATTTCAGGTTTCTATCAATCATCAATCCCAGATCTCTTGTCTCCCCTACTTCCTCCAGTATAACTCCTCCCATAGAGTATGCAGCATCCCATCGATGTTTCCCAAACCTCAAGACCTTACATTTTGCTGCATTAAATTGACACCCCCCATTCATTTGCCCATCTATCTAGCTTATTCAAATCCTCTTGCAGGGCTACCACATCTGCACTATTACTAATAATCCTTCCCAGCTTTGCATCATCCGCAAACAACTGAATATCCCCTTGCAATCCACTGGCAATGTCATTGCACAGGTAACATACTATACATAGGGGAAACGGGGCGAACCATCCCAATCAGGAAGGATGAACACAAACGACACATAAAATACCTCCATTTTGGAAAAACCGCCCTTTCTGACCACGCACTCCAAACATATAACAGAATTGATTGGAAAGGTACCGACTCCCTACACCGCACCAAAACCTGGTTCGAGCGGAAATTCAAGGAAGCTTGTGAAATGCTCAAACATGATCCGAATCTGAATAAAAATGATGGTGTAACCATTCCAAGAATGTGGAGGACCCATCTGCAACCTTCATAGCAATCACAAGGAAAAATCTGAATACAAGAAGTCTTGGTGAAGTGTTTTTTTTTTTTCCTCCTGAACATTCAATAGCAACCTGTACAAATCCAGAAGATAATTGTAATATAACAACATGAACTATATAATTCCAGAAGAATCCTAGTACGTGTGGTAATTATTTTTTTTTTATCACTAGAGGGCAGGCTAGGAAAAAAGATTAGTTAATCACGTAGATGTAATTTACCCGTATAGAGTGCAACAGCATGTAGCTTGGTTCTTATACACGTGTATCCTTCTGATGATGACCTCAATACAGCGGTCAAAACGTCAAGTTATTATTTTATTATTAATCCGTAAAATAATCTTTTCAACAGGTGTGTTTTGTGTCCCTAAATTCATAAATATGAATGCTGATCACCGTCTAACCTTAAAAGAAAGAGACTGCTATGTTAATATTTACTGCACATCTTCAAACTTGTGTTGGTGGGATTACCATAAAAAATAAATAAAACTATTATTCCAAAAATGGTACTGTTTGCAAATTACTCTTCTTTTTTATGATTAGTAATATTACTTATATTAATTTCATTTATTTGGATTATGTATCAAATTATTCACTTTTGCTAATGTTATGTTATGTCATTGATAAGATGAAATATTGTGTAATTTCCCAGAATACCAGATAATCCCAGCCACCTCAGCTTTGTATTTTATGGCACTATAAGTGCCAAATGGGATGATGATTCCCCCCCCCCCCCCAGGATTTCTACACCTATTTTTCCATGGCAAGATTACTATTCTTGCTCTCCTGTTCCAAGCATCTTATCTGAACTAATAACCAAAATAACCTTACTGGAATAAGGATTCTCATTCCCCACTCCACCGCAAACTCCCAACCTTATTCCAAACCGAAGTTCTCTAAAAAATCATGGCTCTCATTTCATGATAAAAATACAGCATACGAGGGTGGTCTGAAAAGTTCTCGGCCTCGTCCATAGATGGCAACACTAGCACCAAGATTTTTTTTTCTAAGTTTCTAAAACATTATTTCCTGTGAGTTCAATCAGTACATTAATTTCTGTGTCTCTCGCAAGTTGTTGTTTTAGTTTAATTATTATTATTATTATCATTGTAACGTGCCACATATCCAGCTGGAATGAGTGATGCGGCTGCTTACACCATCGAAATATTATTATTCCATTTTATCTGCCTTCAGTGTAATTATCTGCTTGTTTTCGGCTCTGCCAGCACTAAAATTTCCTCTGTCGGCGAATTTTGGTACTAAATCTTTTTTTTTGCGAAAATCATTTCCCCATACTTTCAAAAGTCTCAATATAAAATTTGGTTTCATTCATTTCATTTTATTGGTTTCATTTTATTGGCTTTAGCTACAGATTCCACCAAAGAGGGAAAGTTATTTTATGGTCACCCTGTAGAAGAGAGACAAGTATTAGGAGAATTGCAAGTGAAAGAAACAGAGGTGTATGAGATATGAATAAGGCTGTGAGAATGGATGAGATATTATTATTATTATTATCACCCCAAGACCTCATGGAGTCAAAGACTCATCTGGGAGGTCCTTTTATCACACACACATCTCATCATGTTGTGTCTTAAACACACTCAAACTCCTTGCAGACACCACACTCTCAGGCAAGGCATTCCAATCATTCACAACTCTGCACGAAAAAAACCTGCCTCTCACTTCCCTACTCACACCCTCTTTATATAGTTTCCAGGGATGACCTCTAGTTCTCACCTGATCTCCCACTATTCTCTGTAGAACTTCTCCACCATCCTATAACAACCCCTTACCAACTTGTAGGTCTCTATCGTATCTCCCCTCTTCCTCCTGTCCACCAGACTCTGCAAATTACATCTTCGCAATCTTTCCTCATACTCGACATTCCAGAGGTCAGAAACTACTTTAGTCAGTCCCCTTTGGACCTTTTCCAACATCTCTTCATCCTTCTGAAAACCCAGTGACCAAATCTGGGCACAATAGTCCATGTGTGGCCTAATCAAAGCCTTATACAAAGGAACAAGAATCTCCCTACTTCTACACGTCAGTGTCCTCCACATCATTCCCAGAAGCCTTTGTGTTGTCTTCTCAATTTTGGCGATGTGTCCCCTAAATTTTAGATCCTTATCTACTATCACCCCCAGATCTCTTATTTCCTCTACCTCTAACAATATATTCTTGCCAAGCATAAATTCTGCATCCCATCTTTGTTTTCCAAATTTTAAAACCTCACATTTTGCAACATTGAACTCACATCCCCATTTCCGTGCCCAATCACTCAATTTATTCAAGTCTTCTTGTAAGGCCACAACATCTTCACTACTCTTTATGGTTCATCCCAACTTTGCATCATCTGCAAACAACTGAATATCTCCATCCAAATCTTCGCCAATATCATTAATATACAAGTTAAACAGTAATGGTCCTAAAACAGACCCATGAGGCACTCCACTAGCGACTTTCCTTTTCCTGGATATCGCACCCCCATACACAACTTGTTGATACCTATCAGATATCAGATAGCCAGTCTCCAATCCAATGCACTAATCTAATATCCAACCCCATCTGCTCTAGTTTGACTGTCAACTTATCATGAGGTACTCTATCAAAAGCCTTTGCGAAATCCAAGTATATTACTGTGTATCCTTCTCCTCTGTCCAAGGAAGCAGT
Source organism: Typopeltis vanoorti (assembly GCF_054136105.1). NCBI lineage: Eukaryota > Metazoa > Arthropoda > Arachnida > Uropygi > Thelyphonidae > Typopeltis > Typopeltis vanoorti. Next base: position 13,835,540 of record NC_143562.1, read on the forward strand.
CACTTTATTGTAATAAGTAAATAGATTACTAAAACATGACCTCCCTTTAGCAAATCCATGCTGTTCATCAAAGATAATACCATTGTTGTCAATCCAACTGTGGATCCTAGTTCTCACAAGCTACTCCAACAACTTAACCACAACACCTGACACACAGATAGGCCTATAGTTTGATGCTTGAGTTCGATCACCTCCCTTATGAAGTGGCACAATCTTGCCCTCCTTCCACTCCTTAGGAACTTGATCAAGTGCAAGGCTCATATTAAAAAAATATGTCAAGGCAGGTGTCAACTCCCTGGCACATTCCTTCAGAATATGCGGTGATATATTATCAAGTCCCACAGCCTTATTTACATCTAGTTTACTCAACTCCCCAAACACCTCTTGCTCACTTACAGTCAGTCTCTCCTCCCCATCATCAACTGCTCTCAATCTCTCAATGAAGTCACATTCACAAGATTGAAAGATCTTTATGAACTGCTCATTAAGTATCTCCAACACACATTCTGCAACAGCTGTCATTATACCATTTTCTCCAATCAGTGTCATCCTTCCATAATCATTCTTTCTTTTGCTGGCTACATATCAAAAGAACTCCCTAGAATTCTTTTTGGCTTCATTAGCTAACTGCTGCTCATACCTCTCTTTAGCTACTCTCACCAACCAAGTCACCCGCCTTGCCTGGTCTTTGTAGTCCTCATGGAATTAGTTATTTCCACTTCTCTCATGCTGCCTCCATAATGCCCATTTTCTCTATATCACATGCTTAATCTCTTTATTTATCCATTTCACACCTACCTTATTTAACCTTCTCAGCCTGGGAATACATTTAAGCATTGCATCTACTAGATAGTTTTTGAAAATCCCCCAAGCTACATTGATCTCTTTTCCAGCTAACTCCTCATTCCACGCTACACCTGCAAGCTGTCTCCTGAACTCTTCATAATCACCCCCCTTATACTCTTTTCTCACAGGGATCCTCGCACTGCTGGCAACCATGCAGGTAATGACCTCATGATAACGCTCACCAATTGGTGGATGATTTGACACCTCATTTATAATTACATCCTCTGATGAGGTGACCAAATCCAAGACCATTAATCCTCGTGTGCCCTCTGTTACATACTGTCTGAGGTAGTTATCCCTCAAAAACTAAAGAAACTCATTTTCTTTACTTCCAGTTGCTATCTCATCATTCCAGTCTATATTGTGATAATTAAAATCACCCATAATGATCACCCTTTTCTTATTTGCTTGGCTAATACATTTCACTATCACCGCCATTCACATTACCTGATCTATAACAAACAACATCCCACCAAGTATTTTTGATTCCATTCACCTCTATCTCACACCCTACTGCCTCAAAACCACTGGCACTATTTCCGTCTTGCATCTCTACTTTGTATGGACATAACTCTTTCTCTATCATCAATAGCATTCCCCCTCCCTTTTTTCCCCTTCTATCCTCACGAAACACATCATGCCCTTCCATCTGTATTCCTGTCAGGATGTCATCCTCTTCCAACCATGTCTCACTTATTCCGACAATCTTTGGGTGAACAGATGCAATTAGTGCAACCATTTCATCTGCCTTGTTTCTTATACAAGGCAGATGTTTCTTATATATATCACCACATATGCTAAGGAATGTTCACCAGAGTTGGTTATGCCCTTGGCCTGGTTATTAAATGAAAGTCTTGCATTGGAATAAGGTTCCTAAGGAGTGGAAAGAGACCAAAATAGTACCACTCCACAAGCATGGTTCTAAGACTCCAACTAAGTCTTCAACTATAGGACAGTCTGTATAACTGTGCAACCATTAATGTGCAATGTATAAATGTGCAATCTCTCAAACACCTTGACCACACTGTGGTTGTGGTCAGGGTGTTTGAGAGATTGGCAAGGAATAGTATTCATGATTGGGTTGATGGATATAGCATTCTTTATGATGGTCAGCATGAATTTGTAAAGGGCAGGTAATTTAGTAATTTACTTGCATTTTATGCTAAGGTAACAAGTGTGTTAGATAAGGGAGAATCATATACAGTGATATTCTTGGACTTTGCAAAAGCATTTGATAGAGTACCACATGATAAGTTGGTACAATACAGAGGATGATAATAGGTAGTATATTGGTTAGATGGATCGGAGATTGTCTTTCTCTCTCTGAACGATACCAGCAGGTTGTGTATGATGGAGCAGTGTCCCAAAAAAGGAGGGTGACCAGTGCGTGCCCCAGGGTTCTGTTCTTGGGCCTCTACTGTTTAACTTGTTTGTAAACAGTATATCATGTAGACTGACTGGGGATCTTCGGTTGTTTGTTGATGATGCAAAGTTTGGTAGACTTATAAGTAGCACTGTTGATGTTAATTCCCTTCAGGAAGATTTGAACTGACTTTTTACTTGGACAAAGGAATGGGGTTGCAGTTTTAATATCAGTAAGTGCAAGGTGCATTTTGGAGTGCAAAAATATAAGGTACTATATCGATGGTACTGTACTGCAGGAAGCGGATGAGATTAAAGATTTGGGAGTGATGGTTGACAGTAGACTGAAGTTTAGAGGGTATAGTGCTAGTGTTGCAAAGACTGCACATCGTAGTGCTCCTATAATAAGAAGTATTCTAATATGTAGGAATAAGGAAGTAGTTGTGTCACTGTATACGGCACAGGTCAGCAGTGCCGTCCCATGGATAAGAGGTGCCTTTGTTCAAAGTTATATTTCATCGCCCCCATAAAATAGAATTTACAAATTAAAATGAAATTAATTTAAAGGAATTTTTATTTATTCAGTATATAAATACAAGAAATACATATGTGTACACAAAAATAGAGCATCTCAAAAAAAATTGTTTTTTCAATATCACAAAAAAATCACAACACAGTTCAAACTTGTTTTGATGCACCACTCATGAAACAGTATGTCAAAGCAAAGTGGCTGATTGGTTGTTTACTGTTCATTTTTTATCACCTTACTGTTTATTTTAAGTTGTGCAATCTATGTAGTAAAGTTTTACTTCATAAATAGGAGCATTGTATAAAAATTTATAATGAAAAAAATATAAAAAATTTTCAAGACGATAAATGTCTTGAAATGGCACTCCTCCTGATCAGGCACCTTCATGTGGGACACAACTTGCACACCTGCACAGGGCGGCCCTGCTGGTCAGACCACATTTGGACTATTGTGCTCAGATCTGGTTACCTGGTTTTCAATGTGATGTGGAGACACTGGAGAGAGTCCAGAGACAAGTGACTAAGACAATGTTGGGACTTTGGAGTGGAGAAAGGTTGAAAAAATGTGGATTGCATAAGAGGAAAAAAGGTGATATGATTTATGATAGAGACATTTAAGTTAGTGAGAAGATTTTATCAGATTAATCTAGAGGGGGATTATAAAAAGAGTAGAAGGTGAGAGGAGAAAAACCAGAGGTCATTCCTGGAAGTTATGTAAAAGTGTGGTGAAGAGGGATGTGAGGAGTAGATTTTTTACATGGAGAATTGTCAGTCAATGGAATGCATTACCAGAATCTGTTGTTATTGCAAGGAGTGTTAAGGAATTTAAGATTCTGTATGATAAATATGTTGTCAATTGAATGAACCCCCGTCAAGGGTGTAATAATAATGATAATAATTACTCTCACCTCAATACTCTCAAAAGTGATTGAGAAGGTTATCAACAACCAACTTCTTTACTTCCCTAGAGATCCCAAAAGTAAGCGAGAGTGAACTATTCTACTTCACTCTTATTTACTTTTGATAATGATTCGATATCCTTTAGAAATCAGTTTCCTCCTCTAGGCTAAATTTCACATCCAGCTTATCCTAGGATAAACATATTATGAATACATAAGTTTCTGTGCTTTAGCAGTTCTGTAGAAAATTTTCTGGTATTGAGACAACATGTTTTTAGACATATAACAAGTTTAAGAAAATGAACAAATATAACCCTATATGTTTCATAAGTCCTTCAAAAAAAAATTTTTTTTTTCGCATTTGACGTCCGTAGACTCTGTATGGTCACTGCCATACCTCACATGGTTTTGGCAATGATGTCTTCTGCTAGAATAAGTGGTAGTGTCGCAGATTCCCTTTCCACACAAAGTTTGTAGGACAATCACAAACATCCATGCCCATGGCCTCTTGGCTGGAGAGAGCGGACACAGCTAACTACTCGGCCACCCAGGCCGGCATTGAGGTCCTCGGACTTACATTATCAGAGGTAATTACAATTTATTAATTGTAATTACAATATATTAATTACAATCGCAGATGTTATCAGAACTTCACGATTGGTACATACAAACCAGTAACCAGAATAAATGTTAAATTAATTACTCTACAGGGTGTTCGGGATAAATTTGACAGTTTCGTAAGGAAAAAGAAAATCTTCTTTGTATCTATTAAATTTAATGAATTGACAAAAAAACATTACAGGCAGAGTTAATTACAATACTATCAACAAGATTTACTCAAAATAACCACCATTAGCATCGATCACAGCTTCAATTCTGCTTCGGAACCTCGAACAAGCTGATGCTACAGTCTCCCTGGGAAGGGCCGCAAAAACTGTTTTAATTTTATCCATTAACTGGGCTTTTGTATTACTGGAAGTGCGATTGGTGTCTTTTTCAACTGCGCCCCATACAAAATAATCCATGGGGTTAAGGTCTGGGGAGTTTGGAGGCCAAACATTTGGACTGGTGAAGTCGTAGAAATTTTCAGACAACCATTTTTGACTTTTCCCAGAGGTGTGGCAAGGGGCCGAATCCTGCTGCCATACATACGGCCTACCATTGGCTACCCTTGTTATCCAGGGCTTGACTACAGTTAGCAACTCCACGAACAAAGCCCGAATTCCAATGCCAGGGTTCTTCAACACCTGTTCCTGCAGATTTGCGAGGAATTCTGCTGTACGAACGCAATCAGATCGTCTGCTAGGGATCTTTCTTCTTGCTACATCCTCGTAGTCACCATTGCAAGTCTCTAGTTCATGCCTGATTGTTTTTACTGTATTCAGGGAGCATTGGGCAGCAGTCGTAATATCCTTATTTTGATGGTGGGCACGAATCATCATGATACAAGTTATTCTCTTCCATGATTCAGGTGGGTTCCAGCTATCCATCCTTTCTGACATCTTGTATATGAATGAAGAAGGGTCCAAACTTTTAAATGAAGAGAAGTGTGTGTTAATACATGTAACTTACGGAAAAATATAATTAATTATAAATATGTCAAATTTATCCCGAACACCCTGTATATATGTTGGAACAATGCTAGTTGTTGCTATTGCATTCTGTAGCTTGGCATGTGTTGTTTCCTAGGTCCATAGTAGTTCAATTTTTAATGAAAGGAGACCAAACATGGTGTAGGATTAAGCTTTGATTTTTGTTATATTGTGTGGGGATCTCCTTGAATTTCTTGTAAAACTATGATGATCAATGTATGGCATTTTTGGTTCTTACCAAACTATTTAATGTCCTGTGTTTGTTGTAAGGGATGCCAAACCTGATTTATGCTGTCTTCTTTTTTTCAATGTCTTTTACATGTTCAGGCATGAAAATCTCCCCAGACCTTCCCATCTGGCATACATAGCAAATGTCACAAGATCAACAAATCTCATAAACATGTGGTTTTTTCATGGGATGATCATGTGGGGATTTCGGTGATGTATGAACCTGGAGATTATATACAATGACAAAAAAGACACTTTAATGTTGTCATCATGGAGTAATATTGCCACTTGGTCTGTAACATTCTTGATGTAAGGTAGTGTGATTACATTCTTAAAATCTTGTTTAACTAAATGAGCTGTCAGAGGTGTATAAAGAATTTTGTCAGTCGTGTTGAATTTGTATTCATTGCATGACTTTCACTGAACAACTATAACTGTAGTGCTGGTAGTTTCTTGGTATATTTCTTTAAAACATGTGGCAAAATCTCACCTAGTCTGACTGCCTTGTTGAGAGTCAGAGCACTTGGTATTTTAAACAGTGTGTTAAGGCTTAAATACTGGGAGTACATCATATTGTAGATTTCATGGAGTATAAATGGTACTGGGAAAGGATTGGGTGTTACAAGTGTCAGTTTGTAAGATGATGTCTTAGTCATGAAGATGTCTCCATGACCAAGATGAAATGTTGAAAGAATTAAAATAGTTTTTAAACCTTTCCCAGTGTCATTTATACTCCATTAAATTTCCAACATGACAATATTTTAAACATATTCATTTCATTCATTCATTCTGTTCCTCAATCTTTCCCATCCCTATAGAAGTAATACTTGTTTCTCTTCAAAACAAAACTCTGCTAAAGTAATCATCATCAAATTCCTGGCATGTACCCTCAAGGGGTGTACATGATAGCACTACACGAAAAATTTACATCATTACTAACTTCCTATCTACAATTTTCCTCCAAATCAGTCTGTTACTTGTCAAGACTCCAACATTATCAGATCTTATATTTCTATCATCTAAGGCACTTTGTACCATATCAATCCACCTATATCTTGGTCTTTGTCTGGGTCGTTTTCCTGCCAACCTCTCAGAGAACACTTGTTTTGCTAATCTTTCCTCGCCCATTCTGTTTAAGTGACCATACCACCTGAGTATGGTCACTTAAACAGAAGTCACTTAAATTAGCTCTGCTAACGCATTCCTGGATGCTGGCAATGTCAAGTTCTTTCCTAATATCCTCGTTTTTAATATGATATTGCCATTGATGCCATCTGTTCATGCCTCTGATCTTTTTCAGGACGCTCATATCTGCGGTCTCTAGTCTTTGGTCAAGTAATCATGATGGCTTTATTGGGTTATTTCCATTAGCCTAATCATCCACTTCATCCAGAAAAATCATTCTGCAGTCATTTCTCCATCTATTGAATGCATAGCAAAAGAATTTCTTTGTGATTTCATCTAGGACCTTTTACTAGCTTGAACTAGTAAAAGGACTAGCTTCAACAAGTTCTAGCTTGAACTTCATGTCCCACATGCAACATCTCACTCTCCAGCTCTCTTTATACCTTTCTTATATCCTCTTCTCCACTCTGCATTCCTGTCTGATTTCCTTAGACATTTGTTTTACTTTTGGCTCCAAACATGTTTATCCTTCTCATTCTGGATTATACAATTTTCCACTGCTGTAAAGTTATTCTTAACTATCCCCCACAATATTGCTGATCTCTCTCTCCTCCTCCTCCTCCCCTTTAAGTTATTTCATGGTACTGCTCCAAGCTCTGCCCCATGAATTTCAATCCTGTCATTTGCCTTGTAATTCCACAAGACAGGTGATTGTGCTAAATAATCACTTTCCTTTCTTCTTCTTCTTCTTGAGATCACTGTATACCTGCACATTTCCCAAGTCAAAATCATGTGATCACTCTTACCAATTGAAGGATAAAAATGATATCTCGGTCAGTGATATCCCCAACACTGCAACCCAAGTCCATAACTATTGAACTTCATAGTTCTATCATATGCTGACTGACATAATTATCCCTCAAGAATTCCAGCAGTTCATTATTTCTGCAACCTGAAAATGTTGGATGGTGTACAGCTTGAGACTATTTTCCAAAAGTATATACAGCTGACTCTCACTATAGCAAAAAGAACTAAAACAAACTTGTTTGCTGTAACCAAATATTCATAGATACAATGTTATTATTACTATTATTATTAACAGACTTCCATGGAGCCAAGAGACTCATTGTGAGAGGTCCCACTCTGACAGGTACAGCTCATCACACCTAAACTTAAATACAGTCACTGTCCCTGCACTAACCACACTCTCAAGCATTGTATTTCAAATACCTACCACTCTCCATGCAAAAAAATCTACTCGTCATTCCCTGGCTCACACCCACCTTATACAGCTTCCAAGGATGGCCTCTCGTTCTTCCCCTGTTGTGCTAAATAAAATTCAATATAACAAACTATCCTCTACGGGGGTGGTCTGAAAAGTTCTCAGCCTAACAATGAAAAAACGAATTTAAAATTTCAAAATTATTTTTCTTTTTCAACATAATCTCCCTTAAGGCCAATACATTTATTCTAGCAATGCTCCAGCGCCATTATCCCGTCCCTGTAGTGGTTCTCAGTAAGCTTCTGCAAAATACCCCTCTACAGCTGCAATCACCTCTTGATTCAAAGAAAAACATTGACTAACCTGCCCGAAAAGGTGTTTTGGCAATGGAAAAATTGAGGAAGCCAAATCTGGGGAATAGGATGGATGTTCCAACAATTCATAGTGCAGATCCCTTAATTTTTCCATTGCCAAAACACCTTTGTGGGCAGGCACATTGTCCTGATGAAAGATGATTTTTTTTCTTCTGCAAAACAGGTCTTTTCTCACGAATTTTTTTGCCTAGTCTGGTTAAGAGATCAGAATAATATTCCCCGGTTATTGTTTTACCCTTTTCAAGATAATTAATAAACAAAATGCCTTTAGCATCCCAAAACACTGATACCATGACCTTTCCTGCTGATGGAACCGACTTTGTCTTCTTTGGTGCTGAACAACTGGCTTCTGTCCACTGTTTTGACTGCTGTTTGGATTCTGGTGTGTAATGGTGAATCCAAGTCTCATCCATAGTAATAAATCAATGCACAAAAGCAGTTTTATTCTTGTTAAAACACTCCAAGCACTGCTCAGAGATTTTAATGCAAGTGCGTTTTTGATCTGCTGTGAGCAAGCATGGCACCCATCTTGCGCAAAGGTTTTTCATTTGCAATTCTTCATACAAAATATATCCTACGCCGAGTCAAAGCACATGAAATTGCTGAGACTATGTCTATAGTCTCAGCAATTTCATGCACTTTGACTCGGCGGTCATCCAATATCATATCATGCACTTGATCAATGATTTCTGGTGGTGTTACACTTTTTGGATGTCCTTCATGTGGATCATCTTTAAGACTGGTATGGCCATGCTTAAACTTGGCCGCCCATTTCTTAATTGTTGTAAATGAAGGAGAAGAGTACCTAAACTTTTATGAACGTCGAATGAATTTCTTTTGGCATTAAACCTTCTTTTACAAAGAATTTTATAACAGCACGATACTCAATTTTATCCATTTCAAGGGATACAGACAGCTGTATAAAACAAACTACTCGATAGAATGACTTGCAATTTCACATGGATGCTTATGACAGATGTACCAACTTAGAAAAAAAAATTTTGCCAATAGCATTGCCGTCTATGGTCGAGGCCGAGAACTTTTCAGACCACCCTCGTATAATAAGCTATTTCTGTGGTCCATACAAGTTTGTTATAGGAGTCAACTGTGTGTAGTATACACAGATACAGAAGCTGATAACATTACAACTGGTTAACTAAACTGAAACCAATGTTAAGATAAGCTTGTCTCCTCCTAGTTGGGGAGAAACATAATAAACTAGAGAAGAAAAAATTTTGAGCTGAATATTAGATTCTAAAAAAAAAAAAAAAACTTTATGAATTCATACCTGATTAATTTTTAACCCTTTAACTTCGATGGTCGAGTTAACTTGAGCGCAGAAAAAAATGGTGACTTGCTACGATCGAGTTAACTCGATCGATGAAAAATCGATTTAACTCAATTTTTCATGCAGCATAGGGGTGTCCACTTAATCAAGTGGACACCCCTTGATTATGCAAATTTTATAAAACACTATTATTGCCATTTCTGTGAATGAACAAGTGTATATCAAGAGTGTATGATGCTGTCTGGACTTCTTACTTCATAAGAATTTTAACTGATTTTATTTATAAATTTTTTGCAAAATTAATTCAGCACATGGGACAATGCCAGTAGAATATAAAATCAGCAGTTAAAAGGTTAAACCTAGAGTTCTGATTTTGTCAATTTTGACTGTCACTTTGAAGCAACAAAGGAGGAAAAACTTAAGGTGGTAAATTGAGAATCTGTTAGAGAAGGATGCTTCAGTAAACCTAAATAAAACTCTGCCAATATATAAGTTTAGTTGTTCACTAAGTGATGTATAAGTTAAAAATAACAGTTCCTATCCCCCACTTCTCCATCCTGCATGGGCAAAATATGGCTTTTTTTAACTTTTCCCAACCCCATTTTCCCTATTGTCCTCCTTCCAAAATACTGTATATCTTTCGACAGTTATTGAAAATGAAAAATGAAATGAGGAATATGCAGAGTGATATTAGATGTTTATTGGAAACTAATGAAGGTGTGCAAGAGAATAGAATGAAAGAAAAAAGAGTTGACAAGTGATTCCAGGATAGCAGTATATGGAGATTCCATAGTTAGAGGATTAGTTAATGAGAGAGTCCAAAAGGTCTGCTATCCAGGAGGAAGAATGAGTAGGACAATTTAGGTATTGCACATGAGGAAGAAATGAGCAAGAGAATTAGTGGTGATTGTGGGGACAAATGATCTAAGTGGACATAAGGAGCATGCGAGGATGAATATTAGGAGGTTATTGAGAAGAGTGAAAGATAACAGTGTAGTTGGATAGGTTGTCAGTGTGTTACCGAGGTATGGCAATGATGAGTTGTGATGGAGAGCCGAAATCCTGAATGGTATGCTAGTGGAGCCTTGTGAGGAGAAGGGAGGCATGTTTGAAGGAAGAATGAAATTGTACAGGTGTATTGGGTTGCATTTGAATGGCTTTGGAGTGAGTGCACTGGAGAAAGTGTTGCTAGATGGATGTATAGTGTGTGGAAGTACAGCACGTGATGTGTACAAGAGATGAAGTGAAAAATCAGGAGAATGGTATTGAAGAGACAGAAGTGCTTGGCAGTAGAAACAGTAGTAGTATGAGAGATGAAGAGAGAATGGGAATGCAAGAGAAACAGGGAAATGGGGGGGGGAGATCCTGAGTGGACAGGGAGACATGGCATAGGGAGAGTGGATGTTGAAAGTGGCAGTGAATGTGTGTATGAAGATGGAGTATATTGTGATGTGGGTGGAAAAGTTGAGACTGAGCAGATATATGTGGTAAGTGATGATAAAGGTGATTGGGCAAATCACAACCAACAAGTGGCTTGGATAGGACTGGTCACTGACCTAAAAATGAATTATTGTATTTGTTTACAAATGCCAGAAGTATCAGAAATAAGGGAGATGAAATGGTTTCACTGATTGAGTTTATTCGTTCCAAAATCATTGATATAAGTGAAACATGGTTGAATGAACATGATATTCTAATAGAAGAAAGGGAATAGAAATGGAAGGATACAGTACTTTTTGCAAGGATAGAAAGGACAAGAAGGGAGTTGGAGTGCTGCTGATGACAGTAGGGGAATTATGTCCACATAAGGTAGACATGAAAGAGCCTCTGTAGCTCAGTCAATATAGACGAAGCTCTTTGGTCGAAAAGACCTGAGCTTGATTCCCATCCAAGAAGTGAGGAACCTTTATCTAGTCTCTTTTGACTAAAGGTGAGTTAGCCAATCTCATATGGAGGTAGGGACTTTCTTCACCTGGAAACTCGGGTTTTTCGTTCCCCAGAACAGGCAAACCACCCCATGAACACACGCATCTACAAACATAGGACACACCAGGAGGCATAGGACCAACCACCTTATTCTCAAGACAGTTGCAGTTGTGAAGTCCACAGCTAAGAAACTCAATGGTTCATGAAAAGCTTCAGACAAGACAAGAGGAAAATAGTGGCAATGGTTATGAGGAAGTGTGGTGTAACATGGAGGTTGACAGGAAGACATATTTATTAGTTGCATGTTGCTATAGGCCTGGGAATGTGGAGGGTGGTGATGAAGAAATGTATAAACAACTTGGAATAGTGAACAAAGGAAGGGTAATTATTATGGGTGATTTTAATTATGGTGGTATAGAATATATACAAATATATATACAAATGAAGAGATAGCATTTGGGAATAAAGAGAATGAATTTCTCGAGTTCTTGGGTGATAACTAGCTCAGGCAGCATATAAAGGAGGGCACGTGAGGATCAAGAGTTTTACATCTGATCATTTCATCAGAGGTTGTAATTGTCAGTTGGGAGTCACACTTTCCTCCAGTTGGTGAGAATGATCATTAAGTGATCACCTGGGTTGTGGCTAGCCAATATGCAGACTTTTGTGAGAAAAGGATATATGTGGAATTATAAGGCTGGTAATTATGACAAGCATAGGAGACAGCTTGGAGCTATAGCATGGAACGAGGAGTTGAGCAGTAAGGAAATAAATGCTGCTTAGGACCTGACAAAGAAATACATAACAGCATCAGTGTATTCCAAAAGGCTGAATAAGGTAGGTATAAAATAGATGAATGAGGAGCTTAAGTATGAAATCTGGAAAAGAATTTACTTTGGAGAATGTACAAGATGAATAATGGTAATAATCAGTTACATGAAGATTATAAAGAACAAACCAGAAAAGTGACTCAGCTAGTAACGAAAACAAAAGTAGAGTATGAGCAGAAATTGCTAAATCAGGCAAAGCAAAACCCTAGAGTTTTTTTTAGATATGTGGAAAGTAGAAGGAATAATGATCACAGTGGATGATATTAATGGATGAAAATGGCAGAATGGTAACTGCTGCAGAAGACATTGTTGAGATATTTGGTGATCAATTTATAAGGGTGTTTCATCGTAATCACGGTGGAATCATGAGGAACCTAAGTGTAGAGGATATAGGAGGGGATAGCTTAATTGTGAATGAGCAGGCGGTATTTGAGAAAATAAATAACCTTGAATGTCAATAAGGCGATAGGATTTGATGAAATATCTGCATCTTAAGGGAATGCTCCAGGGAACTGGCAGCAGCATTGGCCTGCCTGTTTAATAATAGTCTTACAACAGCACAGGTTCCAAGGGAGTGGAAAGAGGGTAAAATTGTTCCACTGCATAAAGGTGTAGCTTGATAAGGCTGTAGCTTCAAATTATAGACCAATCTGTATATCTGGTGGAGTTGTGGTGAACATACTGGAGAGATTGGTTAAAAGTAGGACACAAAAATGAGTTGACAACAGCAGTATTCTCTGTGATTATCAGCATGGGTCTGTTAAAGGAGATCATGTTTTACTAACTTATGTACTATAACAAGGTGACAAATACCTTGGACAGGGGAGATGCATATACAGTGGTGTGCTTGGACTTTGTAAGGACTTTTGACAGACTGCCACACGATAAGCTGTTAAATAAATTGAAATAGATGGGATTGGATAACTGACTTCTGAGTTGGATCAGTGACTGGCTGTCAGGTACGTATCGGAAAGATGTATATGGGGGTACAGTATCCCGAAAGAGGAAGGTCACTAGTGATGTACCGCAGGAGTCAGTTTTGGGACTATTGTTGTTTAATTTGTATGCTAATGATATTGGAATGGGTGTAACTAGTGATGTGTGGCTGTTTGCAGATGGCGAAATTGGTGGATGAAAATGACAAAGAGGCGATACGATTTGAGATCATGTTTTACTAACTTATGTAAGTGGAACTGTCAGTTCAATGTTTCAAAGTGTAAGGTTTTGAGATTTGGTAAGCAACAATGGGATACAAAGTATACATTTGGTGGGGAAACTTTAAAGGAAGTATAGGAGATGGGAGATCTAGTATTGGACAAGGTCAAAAAATTCCAGGGCCACGTTGCACAGGTTGTGAAGACATCACATTGGATAATGGGAATGATGCAGAACCCTGACATGCAGAAGTAAAGAGTTATGATGCCACGTATGAGACCTTGATCAGGCCTCATATGGATTATTATGCATAGATTTGATTGCCAGTTTTTCATGGTGATGAGGAGATATTGGGAAGGGTACAGAGAAGATTCACAAAGGTGGTCTTTGGAATGTGGAGTACAAGAACAGATGAGAAAATGTAAGTTGCAAAGCCTCTTGAATAAAAGGAGGGGGGGGGATATGATTGAGACATATAAGCTAGTCAGAGGTTGTTATAAGTTTGACATGGGAGAGATTTTTCATAGAATGGGGTGGGGTGGGGGGTACAACAAGAGGACATCGCTGGAAACTGTATGAGGGTATGAGCAGAGGAGTGAGGAGAAGGTTTGTTGCATGGAGAGTGGTTGTTTAGTGCAGTGCTTCCCAAACTGTGGGCTGTGTCCCCCTTGGGGGCCATAAGTTTGTTGAGGGGGGCCGTGAAATAATGAAAACAAATTTAAAATGTTTTAAGACTAAGTAGATTTTTTTTAATCTTAAAAGAAATGTATTTAATTTTTATTATTTATTATTTCTTTTTTGTTCTTTTTTATATTTTAATGGAAAAAATCACACATTGGTGTTGGTTAACAAATTTTGCTTCTTGTGTATTTCGGCGATTAATGAATATTTTAATAAATATATGCTTATTCGTATAAGTTTCGTTTCAAAGGTATTGATAAGAAACACAAAAAAGATTACAAACCAAAATGCTGAATATAAATTGTATTGAATATAAATACAATAAATATTATAATAATATATGTCTGTATTGCGATTTTTTTCCCGGCAGGGGGCGGGGCATGAAATATTTTAATTTTTGCAAAGAGGACCTTGTGTATCCATAAGTTTGGGAAGCACTGGTTTAGTGGAATGCATTGCCTGAGTGTGTTGTGAATGTAGATACATTGAATCAGTTTAAGACATGGTTGGATAAGCATTGTATGAGTGTGTACTGATCATGATGAGTCTGACTCCATGGAGGTCAGATATAAATAATTATAATAATATATAGTCAATGTTCTTATTAGTGCTACACCATGTTACCTTTCATCCCAGCAGTTTTAGTTTCCTGATTCAATAGATTCATTTGCTCAGAGAATAGCAATCTCTTCAAATGCCTGCTGAAATATACCATTCTCTTCTCTCATTAAAAGCATTCATGACATTCAGATATTCCAACCTCTCTTCCTAAATATTTATATGCTTCATAAATATGCTGCACCCTGTTACCTTTCATTCTAGCAGTTTTAGTTTCTTGATTCAATAGATTCATTTGCTCAGAGAATAGCAATCTCTTCAGATGCCTGCTGAAATATAACTCATTTCCTGCATACAATTCTCTTCTCTTCTCTCATTAAAAGCATTCGTGACATTCAGATATTCAAATCTCTCTTCCTAAATATTTCTGCTTCCATGTCATTCATTATCATCTGTTATATCTTTATTTCTCATTTTGATTTATGAACATAAAGTGAAGAGGTTGTTTTCTTTCATATCATTATATTGTTATTTTAAATCCCCACTTTAGCTGTTTCTCCTGGCTGAATGTTTAATTAACTAGATTAAACTAGGGGAGGAAATGTCATGATCAAAGTCAAAATTTTAATCAATATCTTAAATATGCTTTTATCTCTTATCTAGTTTTCTGCTTAGAGGACAATAGAAACCTGAGCCAGAAAAGCCAATCATTTTTTCCCTGCTTTTGCAGTATTTTTTTTTTTTAATTATAAATTATTTTTTATTGGAATATGGGTTTATAATTTTTATTCCAATATGAAATTTATATAATGATGACTGATGTAATAATATAAATCTAAGAAGCAGGTTTATATTTTTATATCAGTCATACATACAAGATCTAGATTATCTAGATCTTTGAGTAATAAGTCCTTTCTCTCTCAAAGTTCAATTTAAATTAAACTGGCCTTTACTAAAATCAGGACAAAATATGCTAAAATTATATTCATTTTGACGTATTTCAACAATGCTTATAAAGTTTAAAAAGAAAAAACAAATAATCATTTTCTGATTTCAAGCATATATATATTTGGATTTTCTAAAGGAAAACCAAAAATATCTATACCTAACAAAATTGCTGCCCTTAGAGAACAAATCATAAATCATACAACACTTTCTGCACAAAAAATACTGTCGAATGATGCTCCCTTTCCTCCTTTGTGTAGGGCGTCCCTGGTTTAGATGCACCTTGCCCTCTTGGTCCCGATGGTTTACCATTACCTGGCTGTGGATGGAGACCTCCTAGTGTGGTAAGAGAAACCCTTCATTCTAACTTTCTTTTTTTTTCTTTCTTTCTTTCTTCTTTAGAATGGGCACAGAGGTGTTCAATGCATGATTCAGATGACTTTCATCTTTCTTATACATTTTCTTAGTAAAACTGTCCAGCTTGCTCACGTTTTCTTTGACTGCATTATTTCAGCTACTGTTTATTGTTTTCTTGATTCATATTATGATGAGTATTCATTACCATCACATCAAAATTCTGCTGAATGGCAGGCAATATCCTTTTAATATCTCTGAAATTATTGAAGCATGTTTTATAGCAACTATGATTATGATATTATTGTGAATAATAATATCATCACATGTTTAACTATTAAAGTATTTTAGATAATTTTGTGATCAGTGATAATTAGAGTATTAATTGTACTTGGTTTGATATCACTCATTTATCCCTTAGAAATTTGATCACACTGAATTTCAGTAAGTAGTTGCTTCATTCATATATTTGTTCATTTCATTTTGATTTTAGTATGTTACTTCAAATTATATGAAAGCAAAATATTCTGAAAACTCTCACCTAAAGAAATCAATGGCAAAGAGATAAATTTCTCAAACTCAACAAAGAAAACTTAAGAATCTTGAAATATAAGTTTCTGTGATACCATTCAAATTTTATATAGTCTATTTGAATACAGACTGTATAAAATTAGATATAAAATCATTATTGCATAATTATTAAATAAAATCTTATTAGAATGAAGGCATCAGAATATCTAAAATAAGGTTGACAAAGGATTGGTATCTAACAGGATAGAGGAGGAAAGCTTTATCCTACTGATAAGTTAAAGTGCCATTTACAACCACAAAGCCAGAGTTATCTTAATTAGTTCCTTAAATAATATGACTGATTTTAAAATAGTTCATAAAATAAAATCCTCACAAACTAAAAAATACCTAACTTTAATAATATTAATAACAGTATGCAGTGAAAAACATTATATCTGAAAAATTATGATAAAGTATTTTCACACTATTTCTGCAGTTGATTTTTACACTTATTTTATAAATAATCATAAACCAGACTGCTAATAATTTCTCTTAATTTTCTTATTAATGCAAGATAAACAGTTTTAAATTTATAAACATCATCATCATGGTGATTTTATTTTAAGTCACCGTGGTAATGTGTTTATTATCAAAGCTAATGATGGCTAGCTTTCCTTGATGATTGGATATTAACAGAAAAAATGTTTTAATTATTTTGTCATCTTTAATTGTTATTCATTTTATTAGGTTACCTACTTAACGTACATTTACAATTTTGTTTCTTCTTAATGATCAGGGTCCACTGCCTCCTGTGCCTCACCCAACCAAGCCAGACCCCTAACCTCCACTGTCAGTAGAACAGCTAATCACTGCCACTCACCGCAAGAACAGTGAGTATATATCTTTTTTTTTTTTTTTTGTGTTTATGAATGAATAAGTGGGTAGCATGAGTGTAGACAATGAGACAACAAGTGTGCAAGACAAACAGGAAAACAAGGAGGCTCAGGGTGGACAGGGAACACAGCGTGAGGAAGGTTGATGCTCCAAGAGGATGTGAATGTGTGTATAGACAAAAAGGGAAGGAGATGACCTAGGATGAAGGGAAAGCAGTTGGATTTGAAGAAAGTTCTAAGATGAATAAGGAGAAAAAGAAATGGCATGAGTTAAGTATGGAGAAGTCATATCTAATAAGCGGTATCAGCGAAATTTGCTATAGATCCAGGAATGAGCTGTTATGTTTGTATACGAATGCTAGAAGTATGAGAAACAAGGGAAATGAAATTGTTACATTGATTGAGTCCATGAGTCCTTAGAGGTGTTATGTAATAATAAGAAGATAAGATCTGACAATATTGGAGTCCTGACAGATAACTGATTAATTTGGAGGAAAAGTGCCAATAGCCTGTACATTAGATTAAAGATACTAAGAAATTATATACTTGGTTTAATCCTTTATTCAAGTGTATGCAAACAAAGTTTGTGCCTAAATAATCAGGACAGGGCAACTCATATATAGAAGCTAATGACTTCACATCACTTGCCTTAGTACCCCATAATGCAAAGCACATATCCTTACGGGTATGTATAATGCTATGCATTATGGGAAGGGTCACTACCCAGACCAGTTTCGACCTTTATTGAGGTGAAAAAGTAAAGGGTTGCTCATCATAGGCCTAGAGTAGTTAGTATAGGGGTGCAAGAGAGCTTGATAGTATTAGGGGAAAGAAACACAGATGGATAGCATGAGAGATAGAGAAAAGGCCTCATCTCTTTTATATCATCATATAGCCAAAGACTATTAGTTTTCCTTTTTCACCAATCTCATGTAGATGAACAACCAAAAGAATTGAAAAGAATTTAATTGAAACCAATTGAAATTAAAGCACAAAGATGACTAATACCCAGGTGGTTAGCCCCATCTGGGTAAACTGCCTTAAGTTGGCCTTCTCTGCCTGGGATTGCTCTCCAGTCATTCCTGCAATTGACTATAAGACCATATTGAATTAACAGGATGGAACTATTTAAAAAACCTCTTATAGCAAGAATAGACAGAATTTTATCTCCCCATGGTGAATATTGCATAATGTGGGTGGTCTACACCATCTAGTGATAAATTTGATATCTTCTAGAATGCTTCTTTCTAAATACAAAAATTGTCTGACTGAACAATGCAATTTCCACAGTACAATATTATAAAGCATTTGGATGTCATATTGCTGGTTTTCAAATCCATGTTTCTTTCTAATCTTCCATAAATAGTATTTTAATTCATTAATTATAAAAATCAAAATTCTCTTCCCATTGCTAATAGATGGTGGGTATTGTAAAAAAAATAACCTGTTATGTTGTAAATAATGGAATGCCCAACACATTACATAATCTGTTCCAAATATGCAGGGCAACTGTAGAATACATGTTTTACTGTTACCATTCAGACAGACACACGTCACAGATTGGATCTCCGATCTGTGACATCTGGGGTACTAAGGCAAGTGATGTGAAGTCATTAGCTTGCCCTGTCCTGATTATATTTCAGTTGCAAACTTTGTTTGCTAACACTTGGATAAAACATTAAACCAAGTATATAATTTCTTGGTATCTTTAATTTATAGTATAACCAAGTAGAAAAGCTTCCAACAGTCTGTACATTTATTGAAGATACATATCAGGTATTCAAATATTTTGAGTGCATCCACTTGGTACAGCCAAAGGTTGGCAGTTATTCTGTTGATTTAAATGAAACATGATAGCTTCACATCTGTTTGGCAATTTTTTAAACATTTAAATTTATTTAAATTAGGAGCATTAGCTGATTTTCAGAATAATCTTTCTCTTTTGAAGCAGTCTTTTGAGGATTATTGCAGGCAGAATATTGGATTTGAAGATATTAATTCTTTTACCTGCTGTGTTGTGATAAACCATAAAAAGTATTTCATTAACAGTAATTCTTTTCATTAAGTGGAGGTACTTTAAGGTATTATTATTATTATCCCAAGACCTCATGGAGTCAAAGACTCATCTGGGAGGTTCTTTTATCACACACACACAGCTCATCATACCGTGCCTTGAACACATTCAAACTCCTTGCAGACACCACAATCTCAGGCAAGGCATTCCAATCATTTACAACTCTGCACGAAAAAAACCTGCCTCTCATTCCCCTACTCACACCTTCTTTATACAGTTTCCAGGGATGACCATCCCTGATCTCCCACTGTTTTCTGTAGAACTTCTCCAGCATTGATCCTATAGCAACCCCTTACCAACACGTAGGTCTCTCTATCATATCTCCCCTCTTCCTCCTGTCCACCACACTCTGCAAATTGCATCTTCTCAATCTTTCCTCATACTTGTCATTCCAGAGGTCAGAAACTACCTTAGTCAGTTGCCTTTGAACCCTTTCCAACATCTCTTCATCCTTCTGAAAACCAGGTGACCAAATCTGGGCACAATAATCCATATGTGGCCTAATCAAAGCCTTATACAAAGGAACAAGAATCTCCCTACTTCTACACGTCAGTATCCTCCACATCATTCCCAGAAGCCTTTGTGTTGTCTTCACAATTTTAGCTATGTGTCCCCTAAATTTCAGATCCTTATCTACTATCACCCCCAGATCTCTTATTTCCTCCACCTCCAACAATATATCCTCACCAAGCATAAATTCTACATCCCATCTTTGTTTTCCAAATTTTAAAACCTTATATTTTGCAACATTGAACTCACATCCCCATTTCCATGCCCAATCACTCAATTTATTCGTCTTCTTTCAAGGCCACAACATCTTCACTACTCTTCATGGTTCATCCCAACTATTCATCATCTGCAAACAACTGAATATCTCCATCCAAATCTTCACCCTATATAATTAATAAACAAATTAAACAGTAATGGCCCTAAAACAGACCCCTGAGGCACTCTACTAGTGACTTTCTTTTTCCTGGATATCGCTCCCCCATACACAACTTGTTGATACCTATCAGATAGCCAGTCTGCAATTCAATGCACTAATCTAATATCCAACCCCATCTGCTCTAGTTTGACTATCAATTTATCATGAGGTACTCTATCAAAAACCTTTGCAAAATCTAAGTATATCACTTTAGTCACATTCACAAGAATGAAAGACCTTTATGAACTGCTCATTAAGTATCTCCACCACACATTCTGCAACAGCTGTCTTTATACCATTTTATCCTATCAGTGTCATCCTTCCATAATCATTCTTTCTTTTGCTGGCTACATATCGAAAGAACTCCTTAGCATTCGTTTTGGCTTCATTAGCTAACTGCTGTTCATACCTCACTTTCGCTACCCTCACCAACCAAATCACCCTCCTTGTCTGGTCTTTGTAGACTTCATGGAATTGGTTATTTCCACTTCTCTTATGCTGCCTCCACAATGCCCTCTTTCTCTGTATCGCATACTTAATCTCTTTATTCATCCATCTCACACCTACCTTATTTAACCTTCTCACCCTTGGAATACATTTAGACATTGCATCTATCTTTTCCAGCTAACTCCTCATTCCATGTTACACCCTACACCCGCAAACTGTTTCCTGAGCTCTTCATAATCATCCCCCCCCCCCTTGTAGTTCCACAGATACCCTTTTCTCACAGGGGCCCTCGCACTGCTGGCAACCACCCAGGTAGTCACCTCATGGTCACTCTCACCAATTGGTGGATGATTTGACACCTCATTTATAATTACATCCTCTGATGAGATGACCAAATCCACAACCCTTAATCCTCGCGTGTCCTCTGTTACATACTGTCTGAGGTAGTGATCCCTCAATAACTCAAGAAACTCATTTTCTTTACTTACAGTTGCTATCTCATCATTCCAGTCTATATTGCCATAATTAAAATCACCCATAATGATCACCCTTTTCTTATTTGCATGGTGCAAACTTTGTTTATTTCGATAAAGGATTAAACCAAGTATATAATGTCTTGGTATCTTTAATTTATAGTATAACTAAGTAGAAAAACTTCCAACAGTCTGTACATTCCTTGAAGATACATATCAGGTATTCAAATATTTTGAGTGCATCCACTTGGTGCAGCCAAAGGTTGGTTAGTTACTCTGTTGATTTAAATGAAAGATGATAGTCACATCTATTTGACAATTTTTTAAACATTTAAATTTATTTAAATTAGGAGCATTCTGTAGAGCATAAGCTGATTTTCAGAATAATCTTTCTCTTTTGAAGCAGTCTTTTGAGGGTTATTGCAGGCAGAATATTGGATTTGAAGATATTAAGTCCTTTAACTGCTGTGTTGTGATAAGCCATAAAAAGTATTTCATTAACAGTAATTCTTTTCATTGACAGGATTGATTACTGAGGTTTGAAACTCAAAAAGTTCTGGGCTATGAAACTACCAAAAGACTCATTATAGGGTCTCTGTTATAATCTTACTCATTCATTCACTGTTTCTGCATTTAGTAGATACATTTTTATCTAATTTCTACAGTATTTTTTTTTTATTGCAGGAGTGTGAAGATCAAGCAAAAATGCCCATCTTTATCTAAAAGAAAAGTGAGGTATACTTCATGAATGGAGTAGTATCTGCTTCTATGAACTGTGGGGATGGAGGTTGACTGGTGCTGCCATCTTGCGTCATGTTGGTGGATTGCATGTGAATTTTTGTTTAAAACTTTTTTGCACTGAACTGTTTTATGGTAGCCAACCATTTGACTTTCTGGTGGCCAAAAAATGTGGAGAGAATTTTAAAATTGTGCATTCCTAAAAGGTGAACTAAAATAGCACAACAATCAAGTGTGAATATCCACAGATTTTGTACAATACTTCAAACCATTTGTGTGTGTCTCTGTGATGTTTGTGATTTGTGTCTGTATACTGATAAGAGTGTTGGCATGGTATTTATAAGGAGGTAGATGTTATATTGATTTCTTACTCAACACTGAACCATCATTTCATCTGTGCTCAGTTTAGAAAAAATAACTTAAACATTTCATTCATCCCAACCATTTGCTTTATGGAGGAAATAAAAAACTTTTTTTAAGAAAATCAAAGCCCTGTGGACATTGGGTATATGTATATCGGAATGCCTTCAGTTCTGAGATATACATATGTGGGATTGTTGTTTCTTCAGAAATCATGGAAGTTTGATTTAATGAATGTACAAAAAGACAATACAATAATAAAGCTCTGTATTATATTATTTGATAGCTTATATGTATTACTTATATGTAGTTTATTACAGAAATATATCCATAGTTTAAATAATTTTCATTCACAAAAAGCCAATTTAAGCTGGGGATTTTGAACTATGATCAAAGGAGAGATAAACTTCAAGAGCACAATATACGGTGTAGCAGCCAGTAATACTGTTGCAACCCCTTCCATCTCTGTTATTCTCTCCTGTTCATTTTCCCCGTATACGGGAATAAAAAGGCGTTAGCTGATTTTTTTTATAACATGTTTAATATGAATTAACCTCAAGGATGCTGTTTATACAAATAAATGTATAAACATTAAACAAAAAATGTAGGAAAACTTTAAGAGATGTATGGGATCAACTGAATGTAATGCTGTAATAGAGGAAACAGAAATATAAGAAATGGAGTGGCTGTTATTGAAGAGGAGAGTAATTAAAAATAGTTATACTCAAAAAGGGGAGGCACACAGTTATTGATCATAATCTCCAACGGTAAATCTAATAATAAAAACTAGGTAGATCACTAATTTGAAACTTACTAATAAAGGAAAGCTGGAAATATTTTATATAAAGGTTAAAGGGTAATGAGCATACAGGTTAAAGGATGTAATGAACAGATTACCTTGCAAGGTACAAAAAAAAAGGCATGCAGTCATCTGCTGCTGGCACAATCTGATATTACCAACAAGGTACCAGACATCAGTTTGAATAGTGTGATGAGCTCATTAACACTTTCATTGCCAAGCTGAAAATTGGAATTTCGTGTGGTGGCCAAATTTTTTTTTCTTTTTCAATTTAGTAAGCGACGTCCACGCGATAACGCGTGATCGGCCGTTTGGTGAGAACTCGCATCGCATGATCGCGCGATATCGTTCATTGCCAAGCTGAAAATTGGAATTTGGTGATGGCCAAATTTTTTTTCTTTTTTTTATTTTGTTAGCGACGTCCACGCGATAACACGTGATCGGCCGTCAGGCGAGGACTCGCATAACGCGATATCGCGTGATTGGCAATGAACGTGTTAAGAAAACAAAAGAGCCTGGTTTGGATATCTATCAAGCTATATTCAAGTTATCTATCAGAGAAATAACAAGTCTATTAAGTTAAGTTTAGAAAGTATACCGAACTGTTGCAGGGATGGAATTAATTTTTTGAAAGATGGGAACACCAACGACAGTGGATTACATTTCAGTAGAAAAGACTCAGGAGCAAATGTCAATGGTAAGTAATTGACAAGTAATCAACAAAATACTTGAGAAGAAATTATATTTTGTTTAATTCTTTACCCAAGTGTAAGCAAACAAAATTTGTGAATTACTTGTATCTTCCCATGTAGGCTACTTGTACATAGCAGCTGTTGACCTCACATCAATTTCCTTGGCATCTCATAACTTTCCCCCCCTCATCAGACCCCAATAAAGGTCATAAGTGGTCTGAATAGTGACCTTCTCTTAATACACAGCAATATACACATAAAAGATGTATGCTTTGCATTATGGGATACTAAGGCAATGGATGGGAAGTCAACACAGCTTCTATATACAAGTAATCTAGTCATGAAGGTACTTCATGTGAAAACTTTGTTTGCTTACACTTAGTTAAAGGATTAAACAAGAATATAATTTCTTGTCAAATATAATTTAATTTATATTGGTAAGTAATAAATGCCTCTCTTTCATTGAAGTGTTAAATATCACTGTTAGTAAAATGGAAAACCAGGCATTTGGGAAGAGGGGGGATAAAAGAAGCCAGCCTGGTTGGCTGAGTGGTTAACGTGTCTGCTCTCCAGCCAAGAGGCTGTGGTTCGAATCCCACCATGGTCATGGATGTTTGTGATTGTCCTACAAACTCTGTGTGGAAAGGGAATCTGCAACCCTACCACTTCTAGCAAAAGACTTCACTCCCAAAACCCAGTGAGGTACAGGAGTGACCATATGTGGCCTCTCCGGACGTCAAATGTGTGTGTGGGGGGGGGGGGGGGAGAATAAAAGAATGAATGCCATTGATTCGTTATTAACATGGTACTTGGTAGAGGATACCAAGTAATGAAGTTCATCTTTCAGGATTAACTACCAGCTATACTGGTTTGTTTAATGACTGAAATCATTCAACATCACATTTAAATGCTACAGATTTGGGCTAATGATCCAAAGCAAAATTCTGCATCAGATATAACAGATGATGTAATGGAGACATGGTCTCATCTTGATATTCAGTATTCTGAATTTGAATATTGTTCTTATTTAGTTTACAGGTAGGATAAAAAGCAAGGATGAGTTATGGTATCAATTAGTATAAATTTAAAGTCCATACAGAAATTTCTACTTAGTGATAATGCTGATGCCACTGTTAAATTTGTGTGATGTGATATTAAACTTAATGATATAATGGGCGGTTTATTATAGAACAAAACACAGTTTAGATTACAATGAAGAACTTTTCAAACAATTCAAATAAAAGTCTCATAGCGAGAGACTTCAATCACCCTGATATTGATTGGATATTGAGGATGGATGGATCTCTTAGTGCACTTTTTTCTAAATCTGTTAGATAACTATTAGATCACTGAGGAACCATCTGATGTAGCAAACCTTCAACAGCAGAATGCACAGGTAGAGATCACAGTATTCCTCTTTGTAGTGTTGTAATGAAGCTGCAAAAGACAAAAGGAAAAGCTAAGGGATGAATTTAATTTTTCAAGGAATATTATGAGGTCCTAAGAAAACATTCAAGGCGAGTTAAATGAATAAAGCTGTTATAGGGTCAGTCCAATTTCAAACTAGACAACTACAAGGAAACCATCACATATAAAGAGCCAACCTAATGACCTTTTTCTTATCATTCTGTGGCACATCATGTTGTTCGATTGAATGCTGAACAAATAATGATGGGACTGTATTGGCTGAAACTAATATATATTTTAATGGTACAGCATAATCAGATATCATGATGACTGTGGTGCTACCTGGCTATACCTGCTGTTTTTTTTTGTCAGAGAATCTGGGCAGACAAGAAAAGTCAGCTACTGGAAAAACCTGCAACAGACCTGAAGATAGGCCATCAGTATAAGAAGCCTGAGTGGAAAAGAATTGATGATGGCAGAACAAGTGCAGAAATATTGCGTCAACATAACTGATGGTGTTACTTCACTAAGACCAAATCATGAGAAGTACTTCTAAATAATAATCAGTCATCTTTCTGATTCAGGCACCACTAAGAAGCTGTGATAGTATTCAGAGCTAAACATAAAGCTGAACTTCTTGAATGGAAGCCATCGAGTTGAGTGATGTGGATAAATTTCAAACTGGGAAATTTGATAACACTTATTTGTGCCTGTGATTCCAGAGAAGGCTCTAAGAGGGAAGAAGCAGAGAAATTTTTTGAATCATAAGAGAAGGCAATTGTATAATGAAACAGGAAAGTTGGTTCTTTTTGAAGATATAAATAGAAGAGAAGGAAATGAATCTCAGCCACATAAAAAATTTGGAGAAAAGGTAAAGATCAGTAATAATGACAATACTAACTAGATTTCTGCTCAGGACATAGACTAATCATTATTAACATGACTAGTCCAACATAAAACTGGTGCATAAATTCGTTTGGAGAAAGAGTGTGCGTGCATGCACACATACACAAATGCACACAGCGAGAAAAATCAGATCAATTATTATTAAGGATTTTCTGACATGTAGCTCCTAATATTACATAATGAGCTGAAAATAGCAAGGTAATGGAGCTGTCTCTAGATTCCAACCTATAGGCTAATAATTAAGTTTTACTAATTACAAATTTATATTAGAAAGAGTATTAATTTGATATACCTAGGTGTTTGTTTCTGAAAGTAGAGATGATATGTTATTTATTTAGAGTGGAACTAATTTCAGTAATTTATTGAAATAAGGATGAATTTGCTCCAAGAATTCGCTTATGAATAATGTAACTTTCTGACATTATTATTATTACGTGACATCTCCAGGGAGGGCACCTATTCTACAACTCTCTGTCTCCACCACTCAATCCACTAACTACAACGAACCACAACTACCATCATCATCATCTATGCTAACGCCATCTACTGCCCACCACCACTAGTATTTTTACAGACAATCACAAACATCCAAAACCTGACATGGATTGCTGTGGTCTTTGAATGGAGAGTTTTTGCCCTCTTCAGGTTTCTACTTGGTCTCTGATGAGAACCAGTAGTTCAAAACTGCTATCAGGACAATGAAATTAAAAAGCACTAATAAAAGGCAAATATATGATTTCCTCTACAGACTCCATGTCTTTTAAGCAGTATAGAAATTGCCAATCCAAGGCAATTCCTATGCCGAAGGTTATATTTTCACAAACGCTCTGGTTTGGTGATAAGGCGTATTATACATTGGTTATTCATAACTGTATTTTTTTAAGTAATTACAATGTGGACTAATATTAATTACAGAAATTTAATTAAAATGTCTAATATTTCAGCAAAATTAAATTGCTATCATCAGGGAACTCTCTGGTAAATTTCAAAAAGTTTCTATCTTATCTGGCTATAACATCAGTGGATTAATAATATCCTTATTTTCTATAATTTATTATGCTAGATGAAGCCTCTTAGGCTCCTTATTTCAATAATAAATTTTTAATTAGTAAAACTTAATTTTTAACTTACTTCCAACCCCCTTTTTGGTATACAGAAGTAGCATTGCTACCATAAAAGGCATGCTATTTTAAGCTGAGAATTACATTATTGTTCATAGTGATGTCTCTAGATTAATCCACAACACAAGATACAGGGAAAGGAGGGGGGGGTTGAAATAGGAGATGATCACCAGCTAGTGTCAAGTAGGATAAAAATGAATAGCAATTGAAAAGAAAATTATGTAGTTGGAAACAAAGTCAAACAACTTTCAGATTACACAGAAGTGCTCACTTGTTTCAAGCACAAGTACTATTTGTTATCAACAGGTGCCAGATGTTGTTAGTTTATTTTTCATTTGGTCAGACTATAATAAATTTAGTTTAATCCTTTATTCAAGTGTATGCAAACAAAGTTTGCACCTGAAAGTATATTCAGGACTGGGGTAAGGTGGTACAACACCGGGCAACTCCTTGCAAAGGTGGAGCAAGCTACCAACCATCCTATCTCAGTATCTCCCATAATGCAAAACACATCTCCTTGCGAATATGTATAATGGCTCCCACTGAAGAGACCTCAATAAAAGTCGAAACTAGTCTGGGTAGTGGCCCTTTCCTTAATGCGTAGCATTATACGTATCCACAAGGAGATGTGTTTTGCATTATGGGAGATACTGAGATAGGATTGTTGGTAGCTTGCTCCACCTTTGCAAGGAGTTACCTGGTGTTGTACCACCTTATCCCAGTCCTGAAGATACTTTCAGGCGCAAACTTTGTTTG
Source organism: Typopeltis vanoorti (assembly GCF_054136105.1). NCBI lineage: Eukaryota > Metazoa > Arthropoda > Arachnida > Uropygi > Thelyphonidae > Typopeltis > Typopeltis vanoorti. The sequence goes on from NC_143562.1 coordinate 13,863,554, forward strand.
CACACACTTGGATAAAGGATTAAACTAAATTTATAACAGGTGCCAGAACTATCTAAAGAATGTGATTGTGCTTGAGATATCATGTAAGTAAAGTAAGCAGTGCTTGAAAATTATTTAAAATTTCTTTCAAATATTTCTATGATACTTTAATTAAGTACTTCAATTTTATAAGTGTTTAAAGTATTATTTGGTGAGATAAATGCGAGTAGCGAAATTGCCCGTTTAAATGGCGCGATACACAGAGCCAAACGACAACTGGAGCGTATGCAAAAATGTGTGTTGAACGTACCGACAAATAACCGGCGGAAGTCTGTGACGGCAAACAATAGAATGTACGTAAACGTCAATAAAATGAAGGAGCGAGTGCTGTATGGGGATTCGCTATTAAGAGGCGTAATAATTGAGAGTTTAACGAAGTCGTACCAGCCGGGTGCGAACATAAAGGACGTCAGCGAATCTATTCGACTGCAAAAACAGAGGGTGAAAGAGATGATAATAGTGGCAGGAACGAATGATTTGAAAGAGGACAAAATGGAAATGATAGAGGATGTGAGGGAGTTGTTTGAGGTAGCAAAAGAGAAGAGTGAGAGAGTTAGGATGGTGAGTATCTTACCGCGGTATGACAGCGAAGTGTTTAGAAGGAGGGCCATAATTGCCAATGACTTTATGCGTGGGTTATGCATGGAGAGTGGTGTGGAATTTGTGGATGTGTGGAATGAGTTCGATGGGCGAAAGGACTTATATAAGATGGATGGGTTACATTTGAATGGAGTTGGTGTACGGAGACTTGAAAGAGTGTTGATGAATGATGTGGAAGTGGATGTACAGACTCAGGGAAACTAGATTTATTAAGAGGGGGGGGGAGTAGATATGCAGACTTTAGGGGGGGGCAGTTAAGTGTATGAATGAGTATATTATGCCCGGGCGAGTACGACGGACAACAAATCAGAATGGGATAATTAGTATAAGGAATCAAAGTAGGGATGGGACAAATGGGCTTCTGCGATTCATGTACACTAATGCCAGGAGTATTAGGAACAAGAAGGAAGAGTTTTTGGCCATGGTTGGCACTTCCAGGCCACAGGTTGTCGGTATTAGTGAAACATGGCTGACACAAGATGATAAAGCTAGTGGGATTGAATGTGATGGGTATAGCGTGTTCAGGAGTGACAGGGTGAATAAAAAGGGGGGAGGAGTGTTATTGATGATAGCTGATGAGCTTCAGCCAAGGAGTATAGAAGTTGAACTGCAGGATGGGGAAAAAAGCACATTTGAGGCTGTTTGGTGTGAGATACAATCTAGCAGAACAAAATATACAATTGGGTGCTGCTATAGACCGGGTGATGGAGTGGATGGTGGGAATAGTATGCATAAGCAAATAGAAGAAATGAATGGAAAGAGGGTAATTATTATGGGTGATTTCAATTATGGTAATATTGACTGGAAAGAGGAGAGGGCACATGGGAGGAAGGAATTGGATTTTATGCAGTTATTAAGGGACAACTATCTACGGCAACATGTATTGGAAAATACCAGGGGGCAGAGAGTGCTGGACCTAGTAATTGCAACTGAGAATGTGGCTGTAACGAACATGACCTTGTTGCCACCAATTGGTGAGAGTGACCATAAGGTCATGACTTGGGAGGTGGCTAAAGGAGTCGAATTTACAATTAAGACAGGGTATATGTGGAATTATCGGGCTGGTAAGTATGACAAGCTTAGGTGTGTGCTTGGCTCAATGCCATGGCATGTAAAACTGCAAGGGCTGGATGTTGATGGTGCATGGGAGGTGGTCAAGAACTGTTTGCAGGAGGCAATGGTTGACTGTATACCAAGAGTCCGAATAATAAATCAGGTAGGAGTTAAATGGATAAATAACACTATTAAGCTTGAGCTGCAAAAAAAGAAACAATTGTGGAGGGAATTTAAGGAGAAGGGTGACCATCAGGTGCATGAACAGTATAAAGCTCAGGCCAGGATGGTAACAAGGGTGGTAAGAAAAGCAAAAGCAGATTACGAAAGGAAATTGGCCATGCAGGCTAAAGAGAATCCCAAACAGTTTTTTCAATATGTTGCAAGTAAAAGGAAAAATGCTCATGGTAGAATGATCTTAAAAAATGCTGAGGGTAGGGAGGTAACTGAATCAGTCGATGTTGTGGAATTACTGAGCGAGCACTTTGCAAGAGTATATCATCCAGGTGGTGGCTTTGCGGAAATGGAGGAACCAACAGCTTATACTGGAATTGTGATGAATGAGGTAGAGGTAACTAGTCTGTTACAGAACCTCAATGTCAATACATCTGTGGGATTGGATGGTATACCAGCTCGTGTCGTACGTGAAGCGGCAAAAGAATTGTCAGTGCCCTTGACCATTATGTTTAATTTGAGCCTCAGGACTGGGTCAGTCCCAAGGGGGTGGAAAGAGGGGAAAATAGTTCCACTGCACAAAGGTGGTTCCAAGGCTGCTGTTGAAAATTACCGGCCAATCAGCATAACAGGAATCATTATCAAGGTCTTAGAGAAAATAGTCAAGAGGAAAATACAAGATTGGATAGAAGAAAATGGGATACTGTATCGGGGACAGCATGGTTTTGTGAAGGGTAGGTCATGCCTCAGTAACTTGCTCACGTATTATAATACAGTGACGGCTGAACTGGATAAGGGTAATGGGTTTACAGTGATTCTGCTGGACCTTGCTAAGGCCTTTGACAGGATACCACATGGAATTCTAATCAGTAAATTGCAGCATATGGGAATGGACATAGGGTTGGTGAGATGGATAGGAGGGTGGTTGATGGAGAGATATCAGATAGTGGTTTACTCAGGAGTAGAGTCCACAAGACGGCCTGTGACTAGTGGTGTACCACAAGGATCTGTTCTTGGACCACTGCTGTTTAATTTGTTCATAAATGATATAGGAAAGGATCTGAGAGGAACAGTTCATTTGTTTGCGGATGATGCAAAGTTGGGTAGGGCAATAGTGAATGCAGATGACGTCAAAATTTTGCAGGATGATTTGGATAGATTGGAGGTCTGGGCTAGGGAGAATGGATGTCAATTTAGTGTGGCAAAATGTAAGGTTATGCATTTTGGGGTGAAAAGATGGGAGGCAGTTTACTGCATTGGTGGAACCGTGCTCCAGGAAATTGATGAGGCACGAGATTTAGGAGTGTTGGTGGATAAGGAATTGAAATTTAGGGGACACATTGCAAAAGTGGCCAAATCAGCTCATCAAATCACTTGGTTGCTGAAGAATACGTTGACAAGCAGAGACAAGCAGGTTATTGTTCCTCTGTATCGAGCCTTGATAAGACCTCATCTCGACTACTGTGCTCAGATTTGGTCACCTAGGTTTCTTCTTGATGGGGAGGAGGTGGAGAGGATCCAGAGGCGAGTGACCAAGATGATAGCAGGTCTGTGGAATGAACCGTATGAGAACAGGTTGAGGATTTGTGGGTTGCAAAAATTGGTTGATAGGCGGAGGAGGGGAGATATGATTGAGACATTCAAATTACTGAAGGGTTTCTATAAAATTAATTCAGAAGATATTTTTGAGAACAGGGCTGGTTGTGGGAGGACTAGGGGACATCCATGGAAACTGGGCAAAAGTGTGGTTAGTAAAGGTGTTAGAGCTGGGTTCTTTACTTTTAGAGTAGTGAATGAGTGGAATGCGCTCCCTGAGTCTGTGGTGGATGCTGTGACAGTGAATGAGTTTAAGGCGAGGTATGATAGATACTGTATGAATGTCGAATAGTTGTGATGAAAATGATTTGGGGCCTCCCTCGATGAGTCTAATGACTCCCTGGAGTTGCCCGTAATAATAATAATAAATAATAATAATAATATCATTAGGCCCACTTGGTCTTTAAAAATACCTAAACATTTTTTAATTTTTTTGATATCTTATTTATTTAGAGTATTTAATGTTATGCTTGTATACAAATGTCATCAATATCAGTTTGTGGTCTTAACTCAGTCAGCTATTCCACAAATTAGTTAATGAGATGTGACTAAATGAGGATGATCTGCTGACAGGGATAGAACAATGGATATAGCATTTTCCAAAAGGATAGCTGAGGGAGGGGAGCATTACTGAATATCATAGAATAGTTTTGTCCCCATCATTTCGTGGAGAGGGGAGAGGAAAGGAGCAATAGGGTAGCATGAGTATACAGAATGAGAGAATAAGTGTGAAGACAAACAGGGAGGCTCAGGGTGGACAGGGGAACACGGAGTGAGAAAGGTTGATGCTCCAAGAGGATGCGAATGTGTGTGTAAACAAAACGGGAAAGGGGACCTGGGATCAAGGGAAAACAGTTGGATTTGAAGAAGGTTCTAAGATGAATAAGGAGAAAAAGAAATGGCTGGAGTTAAGTATGGAGAAGTTATATCTAATAAGTGGTATTATTAGATATTATTCGATATTATTATCAGTGAAATTTGCTATAGATCCAGGAATGAGTTGTTATGTTTGTATCAGAATGCTAGAAGTATCAAAAACAAGCAAAAAAATGAAATGGTTGAATTGATTGAGTTTGCTCACCCAAAATTTTTTGGATTAAGGGAGAACATAGTTGGATGAGGATGACATCTTGACAGGAATAAAGATGGAAGAGTATGGTGTATTTTGTGAAGATAGAAAAGGTAAAAAGAGAGGAGAATGCTATTGATGATAGAGAAAGAGTTATGTCCATACAAAGTAGAGATGCAAGAAGAAAATAGTGCCAGTGTTTTGAGGAAATATAGTGTAATAGAGGTGAAAGAATGAAATACTTCGTTGGATGTTGTTATAGACCTGGTAATGGTAGTGACTATGAAATGTATAATCAAATTAGCAAAGCAAATCAGAAAAGGGTGATGATTATGGATGATTTTAATTAAGGCAATATAGACGGGGATGATGAGATAGCAACTGGCAGTAAAGAAAATGAGTTTCTTGACTTTTTGAAGGACAACTACCTCAAGCTGTATGTAACAGAGGGCACACGAGGATTGAGGGTCTTGGATTTGATCATCTAATCAGAGGATATAATTATAAAGGAGGTGCCAAGTCACACTTCAGTTGGTAAGAGTGACCATGAAGCAATTACGTGGGTGGTTGCCAGCAGTGTGAGGAAAGGGTATATGTGGAACTACAAGGGGGTGATTACGAAGAGCTCACTAGACAGCTTGCAGGTGTAGCATGGAATGATGGCCGAAAAGGAGATCAATGTAACTTAGGGGAATATTCAAGAACTATCTAGTAGAAGCAATGTCTAAATGTATTCCAAGGGTCAGAAGGTTAAATAATGTAGATGTGAAATGGATGAATGAGGAGATTAAGCATGCAATACAGAAGAAAAAGGCATTAAGGAGGCAACATCAGAGGAGTGATAATAATCATTCCATGAGGAGTACAAAGACCAGACAAGCAGGGTGACTTAGTTGGTAAGGGTAGCAAAAGCGAAGTATGAGCAGCAGTTAGCTAATGAAGCCAAAAAGAATCTTAAGGAGTTCTTTTCATATGTAGCCAGCAAAAAAAGGAACGATTATGGAAGGATGACATTGATTGGAAAAATGGTATAAGAACAGCTTCTGCAGAAGATACAGTGGAGATATTTAATGAGCAGTTCATAAAGGTCTTTCATCCTTGTGAATATTACATCATGAAGAGATTGAGAGCAGTGGATGAGGAGGAGCAGAGACTGACTGTGAGTGAGGAAGAGGTATATTGGGAATTAAGCAAACTTGATATTGATAAGGCTGTGGGACTTGATGATATATTACAGCCTATTTTCAATGAATGTGCCAAGGAGTTGATATCTGCCTTGACATATTTGTTTAATACAAGTCTTATACTGGGTCAAGTTCCAAAGGAGTGGAAAGAAGGCAAGATTGTTCCACTTCATAAGGGAGATGACAGAACTCAAGTACCAAATTATAGGCCTATCTGTGTGTCAAGTGTTGTGGTTAGTGTTGGGAAGGTTGGTGAGAACCAAGATCCAGAATTGGGTTGACAACAATAGCATTATCTTTGAGAGTCTGATGGACAGCATGGATTGCTAAAGGGAGGTCATGTTTTAATAGCCTACTTACTTATTACAATAAGGTGACGGCTTCATTGGACAGAGGACAGGAATACACAGTAGTATACTTGGATTTTGCAAAGACTTTTGATAGATTACCACATGATGAGTTGATAGTCAAACTAGAGTGGATGGGGTTGGATATGAGATTAGTGCATTCGATCAGAGATATCTGATAAGTGTCAGAAAGTTGTGTAAGGGGGGAGTAATATCCTGGAAGAGGAAAGTCACTAGTGGTGTGCCTCATGGGTCTGTTTTAGGCAGCTGTTGCTGTTTAACCTGTATGTTAATTAATGATATTAGGGAAGTTTTGGATGGGGATATTCAGTTGTTTGCAAATGACACAAAGTTGGGATAAACTATGAAGAGAAGAGCAGATGTTGTGCCCTTACAAGAAGACTTCAATAGATTGAGTGAATGGGTATAGCAGTCAGGATACCAGTTCAAATGTAAGGTTTAAAATTTTGGAAATAAAGATGGGATGTAGAATTTATGCATGGTGGGGATATATTGTTAGAGGTGGAGGAAATAGATCTTGGAGTGATGGTGGATAAGGGATCTAAAATTTAGATCCTTAACCACTTATTTTGACATATTGCCAAAATTGTGAGGACAATACAACGAATTCTAGCAATGATGCAAAAGACATTGATCTATATAAATAAGGAGATTCTGGTTCCGCTGTATAAGGTCTTGATTAGGCCACATATGTACTATTGTGCACAGATTTGGTCACCTGGTTTTCAAAAGGTGAAGAGATGTTCGAAAGGTTCCAGAGACGACTTACTAAGGTATTTTCTGATTTCTGGAATATCAAATATGAGGAAAGGTTGAGAACATGCAATTTACAGTCTAGTGCATTTGCACATCCATGGGGGGGGGGGGTAAGGGGCCCTGGCCCTCCAAAAGAAAAAGGAAAAAAAAATACTAGAAAATTTTCCAAATATCTCTTCAAAATTCATTTTTTTATTTATGTTGTGTCGTGTCTTCTATTTCTATACTGCTTATGAATTAGCTATCATTGCAGATGATCACTAATCTGCAATGATCGCATAGGTCGTATGTGATCATTGCAGATGTCGCATAGGTTGTATGCGACACGCTACTCATCACATAGGTCGTATGCGATGAATAGCGTGTATTCTCAAATCATCTACTCAACTCCCCCCCCGAGATGAAATCTTAAGTGAGCTACTGGGGGTTGTTATAGGATCAATGTTGGAGAGGTTTTTCATAAAATGATGGGAGATTGGGGGGAAAAAGAGGTCATCCCTGGAAGCTGTATAAGGAGGGTATAAACAAGGGAGTGAGAAGCAGGGTTTTTGCATGCAGATTTGTGAATGATTGGACTGCCTGGCCTGAAAGGGTGGTGTTTGCAGAGAATTCGAATGTGTTTAAGCAAAGTATGATGAGCTGTATGTAGCAGTCTTTTACTGCATGAGGTCTCAGGGAAATAATAATAATAGGTGTAAGACAGTGTGATGTGAAGACAAAGTAAACAGGAATTATTAGGTACTGTATTTAGGGTGTTTCTATAAGTAAGGGATATTTATAGATATTTATCTGGTAAAATATGTGCATTTGGAAGCCATAACAAATAAAATTAACCCATCATTCCCCTACTTTGGTATGACGCCCCTTACTGAGCAGCGACGACCGCAGAGGCTAATACATAACGAGATGATGAGATGAAACTGTGTTAAATGTGAAATAAAAGGCAACGGAGAAAAAAAAAAAATCTTTCGCTTGTGTATATACTATGTTGTTATTGGCGAAAATATTATGATCCTTTTAAGTAGCCTTAAAGTAATAAATGAAATTTAAGTTTTTACGAACAACCAAAAATTCAAGTATTTTAAAACCGTATAAGCAGCAAATAATTGATATTTGTTAGACATCACAAAAGCTCTTTCGATGAGGTGGCGGGGGGTGCTAAAGGGAAAAAAAAAAGCCCTCTAAACTAAAATTTGTTTACTAGGCAGGGGAAAAACGGTTTGTTATACCACAACTATTTTTAACATTCTTGTACATCGAAACTCTTGAATTTTCAGACAACAACAAAAATAAATAAAAAATAAGAGAGAGATCGGGCCATTACACTTTACCTTATTTCGTAACCATGGGAAGGTTTCCAGCTCGGTTGCTGGAACGATTTTGTTTTTCCATTCATGCATGTGGGGAAAGACATAATTGGCTGAGTGTGGAGAAAGGCATCCAACCATTTAGTCGCCATCGCAGGAACTGAATCTAAATTTAGTATCACGAATGCGAGATTATTTAAAATTGTTTTTTCTATTTTTAAAATATACAAATTAGCTTAAAATTTATATACTGAAGTACTGCGAGCGGATTCGCTAAAGGTCAAAGCTAGATAACCGGGAAGAGACTTCCACATAACCTTTTAAGGAAGGTGGAGAACCGAATGGGTTTCCGATCGATTCTTCATATAAAAATATAAATAAAATAAATCCGCCAACGTCTTTTATTCCTACTAAGGAGTACACAAGACAAGGCGGTTTTAACTCTTTCAAACTTTAAGAGACTGAGGGGAGAGGTTCAATCGCCACCAGTAGCTAAATAAGAGATAGCTGGACTAAGACTATAAATATAAATATAAACGGCATCCTTTGGTCACGTGTATTTAATAAATACCGGTATCCGTTGAAGTACAGTACTCGGATTTTTTGAGAAAAAGATGGCGGTTGCCAAGTGCTTATATATATGATCCGTGATTCTGACATTTGATATAAAATGTGATTCAAGGAAATTAACAAGTATATTTATTGGCAGTGAATAGTCCTACTGGTATAGTCAATCGTTTTGGTTCTCAAACAGGTTCAAATAATCAACTTAGTAGGTAAGTCAACCTTTTTTTCAAAACAAGGGCGATACGCTAGGCCTACTGCCATCAGCATCGCCATCGTTTCATCGCGTCAGTTACTGCATTAGAAACTGTCTATTATTACAATACTGTGGAAAAGGAAAGTCATGTCCTGTTCCACAGAACAAAACATGAGTCCAACCATAGATGCACCGTATGAGGAACTTAATTTCAAACAGCTCCTGGCAATTTTCAAGCATATAGGAAATCTGCTTCCCACGAAATGGCCAGGTAAGGTAGTAGTTCACGAAATACAAGAAGTTGATACAGACGACGCTCAACTTTTAGACCTACTTCAAGACAGCGCTACCGAAAAGCAACAACGGCTGAAGATCATTCCCTTACTGACCACACTGATTATCAGGAGGTTCGCGCACGCAAAAAGCGCAAAACTGCGACCTCCGAACCACCAAATATGGATGTAATGGAAGAAGATGGCTCTGTCCCAGACTCTCCTACCTCCTCAAGGGAAAAGATCCCCCCGATTATTCTGCGTGAAAAGAACAAATGGATGTCACTAAGGAATACAATGAACAAATGCCACTAGTGTTGATTGAGATCAGTCAAACCTACAAACACATATATGACTTGACGACCATCTGTGGATTGAAAATCTCGGTAGAACCGTTAAGGAAGAGAGCTTCAACTGGGCAGTGCCATAGATGTTAAAAGTTTGGGCATGCCCAGAAAATGTGTAGGGCCGAATTTAAATGCTTGAAGTGTGGGGTCAGTCATCCAACGAACACATGCTCTAAACCAAAATCTACCCTGGCCAAATGTGCCAACTGTGGCGGTCCTCACACTGCCAACTACAGAGGATGTTTGCATAATCCACGTAATAGAAAATCTGAAGAAGGAACATTCTCTTCTGTTAGCTCACCTACATCAGCGACTACTTCACAGCCTCCTAAAGTTCAGAATAAAGACTCAGAAGCCCATCTGCTGAAAACTGAGGTCCCCCAAAAAACAACTCAAAAACAGCAGTCTAGGACATATGCGGATGTAACCCGCCCTAAACAGACATCCCTAGAACAGTCAGCTTCACACCCAAATTTGACAGCTATCATTACCGCTTCCTTGGCAAATATGCTATTAGATTTTAGCAGATTTAATCCTTCACAAAGTTCTACTAATAGATTTCTAAAAGACACCCAAGTCATCATTTCAGAGCTCACTAATGAACAGTAAAAAATTAAAACCAGACTCCCTAGAGATAATAGCCTGGAATGCAAACGGCTTGAGAAATAAGATCCTAGAACTTCAAAATTTTGTCCAGAGACATCAGCCAGATGTCCTCTTACTAAATGAAACACACCTAAGACCTGCAGACAATCTCAAAATTTATGGATATCAATCGTACAGAACTGACAGATCAACCCACAGAGGTGGAGGCACAGCAATTTTCATCAAGAATTTTATCTCTCATCACTCCACAAACATCCCTCCTACCTCCAATCTTGAGGTCGCCGGCATTGAGATTCTCACGAGTTCTGTCGGCAAATTAAAAATTTTTGCAGCATATCATCCCCCACAAAAATCATTATTATTTTCCGATTTGAACGCCTTATTTGGTACTGGAGAGCCTACCATTGCGGCAGGTGATTTAAATGCCAAGCATTCTACCTGGAATAGCCATTCCACCAACAAAAATGGACAGATACTACAGAACTATGCTGGTGTCAACAACCTTCATGTAATAGATCCTGCTGATCCCACTCATCACAACACTTATGGTATGGCTGATGTATTGAACATAGCCATACTGCAGCACATCAGACTCCAATACAATTTAATGACAATCAATGATCTATAATCAGATCATAACCCAATACGGTTAAAATTAGGAAATCTTGAAAGATTATCCCCACTCCCTCACTCATTTATTCCTTGGGAAAGGCTCTCCAAGGTGCTTCTAAAATATATTGGTCCTGTTCCCATCATTAAATCAAAAGAGGAAATTGAAACAGCTGTCAAAAATCTTACAGAACAGATTACAGCAGCCTGTGCAGCAGTTACTACCCCAGAAAAAGATACCACAACACCAGGGCGTCACAAGACAAGCGGATCTTAAACAGGTGCAATTCTGCAGTGAGAGATGCCCTCACAGCTCATAGAACTCAATTCTGGAAGAAAAACTGACCTCCATCTCCACTGACAATCACTCTGTATGGAATCTTATCCGAAAGATTAAAAACAGAAATAAACCTCTTCCCCCTTTTCAAACAGATTCAGGTCTCATCCACACTGATGCTGATAAAGCTGAGGCAATAGCAAATCATCTTGAAAAACAATGCAAACCCATACGACCACCTGGATATTAGTCATATCTACAAGATCCACCGTAACGTCAGATATTCGCTCAATTCAGCTCTCACACATTCCACTTAAATTGCACCTGCTGAAATATATGCTATTATTCAGAAATTCAAGGATGAAAAGGATCCTGGACTCGATGGCATCTCCAACAAAGTTATAAAACTTCTACCACGTAAAGCTATTGTTCATTTAGCAAATATAATCAACTCCATCCTTCACTACAAATATTTGCCTTCCTACTGGAAATTGGCGTATATAATACCAATTCATAAACCTGGAAAAGATCCCACTTTGCCTCAAAATTACAGACCAATCAGTCTCATCTCTACTAGGCTTCAAGATTCAGTACTCCGATTAAATATCCTGCCTGAGGAGCAGTTTGGCTTCCGACAGTTGCATAGCACCACACAACAAATACACAGATTGGTGGAGCATATCATAACAGGTTTTAACTGGCGTCAGTGCACTGGGGCTGTTTTCCTTGACATAGCCAGTGCATTTGACAAGGTTTGGCATTATGGTTTGCTATATAAACTAATATCATCCGGTGTACCAATCGGAATCATTCAACTCATCAAGGCATACCTCTATGATAGGCGCATGCAAGTGAGATTAAGTGGAGCAGTCTCTACACAGAAACACATCTTGGCTGGAGTTCCACAAGGGTCCTTACTAGCACCAATCCTATTCTCCTTATACTTGCATGATATACCACACAACCCATTATCTTCAATTAAAGCTCTTTACGCTGATGATACAGCGATATTGGCCAGATCATTAAAGCCTCACCTAGCCATCAAGAAACTGCAAGAAAACCTACTGCAAATTGAACAGTATTTTGCCAAACGGCGACTCCTGGCGAATCCTCTGAAGAGTGTAGCCGTCCTATTCTCTAGAAGATCAGTGTTCCCTAAAGAAGATATCCTCTATTTAACACAAAAATTCAGTGGAAAACAGAGATCAAATATCTTGGTGTAGTACTGGACAGAAAACTGACTTTCAACTCCCATATCAAGACTCTTTGTGCAAATCAAAAACCATAGCTCAGCTCTACCCATTAATTAACAGAAACAGCAAGCTGAGCACCAGAATCAAACTTCTCATATACAAACTGATGGTTCGTCCAATACTCACCTACGCCTCACCGGCCTGGAGCCATACTTCAAACTCGAATATTATCAAATTACAACGCATTCAGAACAAGTGTCTTAGAATTATCCTGGGCGCCACATGGTTCATCCGAACTGTCCAATTCCACCGGGACACGGAGATCCCCTATATTTATACTTTCATGCAGACTATAGCAACCAAATTCTTCTCAAAAGCAACTGTGCACCCTAACAGACTGATCCAACTGGCTGCTGATTATAATGCAATGGACTATTCTAAGCACAAAAGACCTAAAGCCATCCTCAACCCCAACACTGAGGATTAATCTCCTAGCCCACTCAGGTCGAGCAATTAGCTCATAAACTCTCTCAACTCACAGTCTCTATTAAGATAGCCGGGAATATGAAAAGCTTTTGCTTCACCCGTTAAGCCAGTAATGCTAATAGTTAATATCCTGTGAGAGGCAGACAAGTGTCGCTATCTCGTGGTCCCTACAATATGCTTTTGCCTGAAATACGTGGTCGAAGGTCAAAAAAGGTCGATTTTCTTAAATTTCTCGGACGAAAAATTCCATTTTTCGTCCGAGGGAGAGCAGAGAGCCTTGCCCTTACCAGAGATCTAGTAACTTGAAAACCGCTCGAAGAAATGGTTAGAAAAAAAAAAAATGTAGTCACCCAATAGATCCAAACTGAGAATGGCTTTATTCAGGCAGCATAGCGCCAAGGATGCAAACGTCACTTCCACAGGTCTACACAGCCCACAGTTCCCTACACTTCTCTCTAATTCCCCGTTTTGATGTTTTCATCACTCTGCCTGATAATATTGCCTGCCATTCAAGAATTACTATCTTGACTTAGGGATAGGCTGACCATACATACCGTTTTGAACGGGACAGTACCGTTTTTTTTTTTTTTTTTAATTTTCATATTTCCAGTCCGTTCCGTCGATTTAATAAAAAGGTCAATTTTGTGCCCTTTTTAACACGTTCATTGCCAAGCTGAAAATTAGAATTTCGTGTGGTGGCCAAATTTTTTATATTTTTTTATTTAGTTTTTATTGTGCTCAAAATAAGTTAAATATATTATTTATATGCTTTTATTATTATGTACATAGGATTTATGTACTCTAAATATCTATTACGCGATATCGCGTGATATGTAATTCGGTCAAATAAGTTATATATTTTACAAATAAAAAACATTTAAATATAATAATTATAACTTTAATTATCAGTCTTTTATAATAACATAGAATTTTTAAAAATAACGTACAAATAGAAAAAAATAATTATCAAAAATCAACATTTATAGGGAACTTACTAAAAAAAAAACCAAAACAATACTCAAAATAAATAAAAACCAAACTTCAAGCACGTTTGAAGTTTGGTTTTTTTATTTCAATGAATCAACGAAAAATCAACGAATAACTAAACAAAATCGTCGCGTCGTCGCCTTGTCCGAACGCCGCCACTGTGCGCACTGGCTAACATAAACAATAGACAATGGCTGGCGGTCATCCCCACTCCACGAAAGTCGATCCCTTCTCTAGTGGCCAATATAAATATTACGCGCCGTTTCACTGTGGCCACTATACTATTCCGCTTAGAAACTTAATTGCGATGTCTACGCGATATCGCGTGATTGGCAATGGACGTGTTAATAAAACCTATAAATATACTTTAATATTGGTCGATCATAAATTATACATAACCTATAATCGTATATCAATATCACGGATACCAATAATTTGTATAACCATGGAGTCGCATTGTTCGATACTAAATATCGATATCTGCAGTGATTTATTCAGAGAAAATAATAAATACATTTTGGCAACACTTGCGTCTCAGACGCAGCATATGTTCTGCTGTAGCGTTAGTTTTTGTTTTGTCTGAATGCTAACCGGTGGCTTTGTTATTCAATGCACAGGTAGTTTAAATGTCGTAATTTTTAAAGTTTTAAGTTTTATTTTTTAAAGCTTTAAGTCTATCCTTACAATGTCAAAGAGGCGAAACTGCAGTTTTAATGACGATCTCCAGAAAGAATTGAAATATATTAAAATGGACAAGATGTGTAGTGATGGAACAAAAGTGGTATGCCAACATTGCAATGTCCATTTTTCCGTTGGCCATGGAGGTAGAAGCGACATCTACATGTCCAGAACATACGGATGCTGAAAAGACTCTGGCTTTAGTTAAAAACATCAGCTCGTTTATGGTGAGACTTGATGGTGATAAAATTGCAGCAGTGAAGCTCTTGTTGCTTATTGCTGTCAGTCACGGCCAAAGTTTTCGCGCAAATGACTGCTTGTCGACATTGATCAATAAAAGTTATGAACCAAAATTTTCTTCAGCACGTACCAAATCAGAAGCAATAATTACCAACGTTTCATCACCATACATATTGGGCAAAGTAAAACGTTTTTTAATCGTCTTACTTTTTCATGAATACAGAATATTACTTAACTCCCGTCCCGTTTTGGCCATCCCAATGTCCCGTTTTTGTCTCAAGGAAATATGGTCAGAAAAAAAAAAGTTGGTAAACGATTGGAGACTACAGCATGAGAGTAAAAATTATATAATATATACTATATATATATATATATATATATATATATATACAGTATATATATATATATATATAGGGAAAAACTGGGGAATTGAAGTAGCTATTTTAGTTTTAAATTTCTGGAAGTCTTTGAGTATGATATTTAAAAAGTTTGGTGCATGTTTCAGTAATGAAATTCGAGTTGCAGGCGCTATAAACGTGTCAGGTTTCTTGGTGATTTAATTATTAATCCTATAATGATTACAAGCATTTTAGTCCTCAAAAAGAGGACTAAAAACCTTTTAGCCCAAAATAAATTTTAGAAGATCGGTAAGCATTCTTAGTCATCATCAGTTGATGAAACCATGGTGACAGACCGTTTCCAGACTTTGGCAAACAAGTTTAACAACCTTTGTGTGCCTAAACCCCAAAGATGTTGTGAAATAGTATAAATCCGATGGTTGATATTTTTCTGAAATGGAGGGCTAAAATTCTGAGTTTCCAGGAGAGGGGAGACAACCTCATTTTCTTGCCTGCATCAAATAACTCAGGAATCATAGAAAGAAGTTGGTGACTAGAATCGAATAATATGATGGCCTTTCGTCTGTCCATTTAGGGTGTTGGTTGTTTCTGCACACTGCAAGTATTCATACATTGGCACAATGCAAATCAACTTACTAAAATGAACTTTATAAGTTTTGATCTTGACTAATAGTATCTCATTTAGTATTGACAACACTCTTTGGATGGAAAGACCTAGATTCAAATCCGTCTAGGATACGAGGAACTTTTAGAAGGGTTTTAACAGCTGAAAGTGAATTGGTGAGTCTCACATGAAGTGACACATTTTTTTTTTCCTTATGTGAACTTGAATTTTTCATCCTGCAACAACAATCTCCAATAATTGTAAATTTGATCTTTGGATCAAGCATGTTGTTTCTATGCTTCAAATCCATACTGTGACAACCTGTCGTGATTTGTAAATTCTTTAATTAGGCATTGTGCTGCTTTAGGTGCTTTGATACATCTATTCACCAAGTGTTACAATCAGTTACATATGATCAATAGATATATTTCAGTGAGGACGTCATCAACCCCTTCAGGTAGGATGTTACAACTGATTCTTCAACAGTGATATAGTATTAAATAAAAAAGGCAGGAGCACCTATGAGGTGCTCCTGCCTTTTTTATTCACCTTCATTTTCTATTCACCTTCAGACTCTTCTAATTCTTCTCACCCTTCGTATAAATGACTAACACCTTTTTACCCCAAAGGGAGTAGGAGAAGCTGTCTTATCCCTAACTTCTGGAGCTGAGGGAGTCACTCTCCACACTTAGCCAATCAGAGATAGCTAGTCCAAACTATCAATGATAATAAACAGTGAACAGAACCCAGCAGATACCTGTTGCCATCTAGTGGTCCCTAACACAACATATTATTGTCTGAAATAGCGTTTGTTCTATGGTCGCTTGAGTTTACAAGATGTAAAATTCGCTTGCCCATACCAGAGATCGACTATCTCGGAAACCCGTTAACCGATGAAAGGCTTAGAAAATCTTCCTTCATCAACAACAAGAATCGAAATCAAAACGGTCTTTCTTCAAGCAGTCTGGCATTATGGATCAGAATGCCATTCCCACAAGAATATTCAGGTCTATCCTTCATTAGCAACTTGTAAATTGTTTCTAAATGTATGCACAAATACATAATTATTATTGTTATTATTAAGAGTCTCAAATACATAAATTACATAATACATAAATTATTATTATTATCAGAGACTCATCGAGGGAAGCCACATACTAAACACACCAATTATCATACTCAATCTTGAAATCATTCACACTGCTTGCACTCACAACATCCAAAGGCAGTCCATTCCAATCACTCACCACCCTCTGAGAGAAAAATGTAGCCGTCACACCCTTCTTGGCCGCTCTCATTCTCAGCTTCTAAGGATGCCCTCTTGTCTTTTCCCCACCCCCCATAAACTGAAAATTTCCATTAGTTGAAACCGTGTATGATCCTTTCAGAAGATTTTAAGTCTCATTCATATCACCCCTCTTTCTCCTGTTTGCTAGTGTCTGTAGTCCACAAATTCTCAATCTGCCTTCATAATCAGTATTCCACAATCCTGATATCATTTTTAACACTCTCCTTTTCACTCTTTCCAATATATCAGAATCACAACGGAAACCAGACCTGCACACAATAGACCAAATGAGGTCTTATCAAGGCCTTGTGAAGAGGCAAAATAACATCCTTATCTTTGCATGTGAACGTTCGTTTCAGCATTGCAATTATCTTTTGAGTTGTATTTGCAATCTTTCCCACATGGCCCTTAAACTTCAACTTCCTGTCTATTAACACTTCGAGATCCCTAGCCTCATTAGTTACTTCTAGCCTAATCCCACCAATATAATACGACATTGGATATCTCATCATGCCGAAGTAAATAACTTTACATTTACTGACATTGAACTGACACCCATTTCCCCATGTCCATAAATTCCAGCCTATTCAAATAATTCTGCATGTACTGCATATCAGCAGCATTTCTGATAACCCTACCTATCTTTAAATCATCAGCAAATAGCTGTATGTCGCTTGTCAAATCCTTCCCAATATCATTTGGTCCACTGCTATTCAATCCCAATAACATATTGAATAGCAGTGGACCAAGCACTGATCCTTGTGGTACACCACTTGTTACCTTAAATTTTGCAGACTCAGATCCCCGTATACCTCTTTTTGATATCTGTCAGTCAGCCATCCTCTTATCCATGCTAAAATTCTATCAAAAGCCTTAGCAAAACCCAAAAGTATCATGGTGTATCCATTCCCCATGTCTAGTTCAATGGTGACATTGGTATAGAATGTGAGCAAGTTTCTAAAACATGACCTTCCCTTAGTTAAACGCATATTGTTCATTGCAAAGTAGAGATTCACTGTCAACAAATTTCTGAAGACGAGCCCTGACCAATTTTCCCCAAAATCTTCACCACTACTCCTAAGATACTAATTGGCCGATAGTTGGATACATCGATCTTTGCACCATCCTTGTGCAATGGAATTACCATACATTCTTTCCATTCCTGCGGGTTCTTCCCTATTCAGAGAGTCATATTAAACAGCCTGCTCTAAGGAATGGCCAGTTCACCTGAACCATCTTTTAGCACACCTGCTTATATCCCGTCCCTCTTGCCAAATTATTATTCAGTTTGTGCAACAGCTCTTATACCTCGTCCTCATACACCTGAATTTCTTCATCCAGTGAAGAGGTAGTAGAGAGTTCAATGTCGTATACACCAGGTTGATAGCTTTTAACAAAATGGGCACTCATTAGTTGAACAACCTCTTCTGCATTTGTTAACCCTCACGCCATCTCGATTTAGAAGAGTTATTTTTTCATATTCATTCTTTGTTTCTTTTACTTCCTCCAGTTGTCAGTGACCATGCATATTAGCACCCAGAGCCAGTTTCTTTTCATACACAGATTTTGCTTTCCGTATAACAGTTATGACTATTCTAGCCTGCTGCTTATAATTTTCATAATGCACACGCCATTCCTTCCACATCGTAATTTTCTTACGAATCTCTTGCTGAATACGATTATACATCCATTCGACTCCTACTCTATTTATTCTTTGAACTCTTGGGACACATTCTGATATCACATTATTCAAATATTGCGTAAATGCTTCCCATCCACTGTCGATATTCTTCCCATCCAGCAACCGATCTTATTCCACTGAACTCAGTATACTCCTCAGTTGGTCATAATTTCCAGCCTTGTAGTTCAGCATGTAACCTTTTTTTAATAGAACATTCACAAACTTAGTCACTTCCCAAGTGAGTACCGCATGATCACTGTCACCAACTGGAGACAAAATAGTTATGTCTTTAACTGAAATGCCCTCTGACACTATAATCAAGTCAAATACTCTTTGACTTCGAGTTCCTTCTGTCACATGCGGCTTGAGAAAGTTGTCCCTCAGTAGCTCAATAAATTCATTTTCACTTCCCATGAGATTCTACTGCTACCCAATCAATATTTGGATAATTAGTCTCCCATTGTGATTACTCTTTTTGCGCTTACCTTTTCTATTTGGTGATGCATTTCTTCATCACTAGCAACCGATCCACCAGGTCTGTAACAACACCCCACTATGTAATTTGTCTTGTTAGATTCCACCTCACACCAGATGGCTTCAAACTCACTGCCACGTGAAATATTGTTAGTAGTATTATTACATTCATAGGTCTCAACTCTAACTGGATTTAAGTCATCCGATATCATTAGCAATACACCCCCTCCTCTCCATTCTTCCTAAAAATGCTGTACCCTTGACACTCGATACCAGTTAGTAGGTCTGATTCTGATAGCCAGGTCTCACTGATGCGTACAATCTGAAGTCGCAACATATTGATTAAGGCTAAAAATTCTATCCCTTTGTTTCTGATCTGATACTCCTAGCATTCGTGTGCAGACATAATAATCTACCTGCATGTTCTTTGGTATTGTCTTGTCTGCATGACACAGTTAGAAAACTTGCAGATCTCTATTCTTCTCTAATGCCTTACACATGTATACATCTTTGCACACATTTGATGGGTCCGAACCGGACGAACACCAACCCGAAATCGTTCTCGCCTTGTCACAAACCGGAAATCGTTCTTGCTTTCTTGTTTCTTATTTTCCTGTTTCATTTTCTTTTTCTCCCAAAGTCATTTAAACGTCTTTCAACGATTTGGAATTCCCGCGTCGTCTCTCTGACGATCTGCTTTAACTTCGCTATTTTTAGTTAATTGCTTTTTATTAACCTCCTCCATGTGTACAATAACTTCGTTGGCAGGGCTAACCTTTTTGTTCTCGCCTGCAGTGCATATTTTAGCATTTCTTTTCTTGCCCTTTTTTGACGCCATTTTAAACGTATACTAAATATTAAAATGTCTTAATAATAAAAATATACGATAAAATACTAAATGCACTATAAAACACTAAAATCTACACTAGTATACTTTAAAAAAAGTATACTACGTAATATATAAAAGTATACTATAAAAAAAAGTAAAAAACTAGTATACTACGAAACACTAATTTTCTAAGAGAAAACACAATAAAAAGGGACAAAAATCACTAACTTTACAGGAGCACTAAATTTCATACAGTTAACACTTTTTGAAATTGAGTAACATAGAAAGAAGTACGATATATTTTACTATACTTGTACTTCTTATAAGTCCCATTTACCTTTCAAAAATCGATCCTTCAGTTGTAACTACGAGTACATACTGGGCCAACGTATATTCTGTTGTCAATCTGGAGATAGGAAGGGTTGACAAAAAAAACCTTTATATCAACATGGGTCTGATTCTGGACATCTAGAGAGATACAATCATTCCTATTTTGGGCTGATAGTTGATGCAATGCTTCCCGACTCTATGCGTATCGCAGTGGAGTTATATAGCTCAGTTGTATTCGATTTTATGTCATTGGGTTGACTGGGTAAACTATGTGCTTTTACTGAAAAGATATCAACTAGGTTTTGAAACTTGGAGTACACTGACATCCATTCCATTTATAGTTTTAGTAACAGTTTTTGATGTGTGGCAGATGAATCGTTTGGTTTTATATTCTCACTATACTTGACGTTAATCATCATTTCACAATAATGTACTTTGGACATTCTGCTGTAGTTCAGGAAAACGTACTCGACAAGTATCTGCTAGACTAAGAGCTTCTAAAATGACTGTTGTAAGAATGCTGCTTAGAAAAAGGAGTTTACATTGGCACCCTGAAAAACGTGCCTTCTCTTGACTGCATTGTTCAACGATCATTTCAGTGGGTAATTTCTTTTATATTATTCATTCATTTTATTTTGCTAAATGAGCTGACATGACTGAACAATGCAGTCAAGAGAAGCTAATCCATGTTTCCAAATTTGTAAAACTGCAAGCCCTGTAAAAGTGGAGGGAGTGAAGCAACTGCAAAGGGTCAAACTGAATGAATAGCTGAAAATAAACATACCTTAATAGATTAAACGTGATGGGTCGCAAAAGCTATCACGTTTAATCTATTAAGGTATGTTTATTTTCAGCTATTCATTCAGTTTGACCCTTTGCATTTGATCATCCTTTTCCATGCAGCATATACACTACTACGTTCAAAATAGGAATCTCATGATTATATTTTAAATGTCCTTCTTTGATGAACAAAGTGTAAACTGTGAGTATTGAACAGGACAGATAGCACGTTTCTGGTGTAGTCGGTTGCTCTACTTTTTGTGTCTATTGATTTCGTGCCTATTGATTCTGAAACAACTTTCCGTTGATTTAAACATAAATGGCATAATATCTGTGACAAATTTATATTCAGTGGCGGCTCGTGGCTTGAAATCGTGGGGGTACTGCAACTTTCGAAATATACGTACACGCTGTAAGTACAGTGTATACGTGTTTGGATAAAACATCAGAATTATGTAAAAATTTTTTAAAAAATTAAATATGAAAAAATATTGTTTATTATCGATAAAATTATACGGTTTAATATAATTCAAAGTTACTTAAAAATAAAATCCATTATCATAACCCCAATAATGTTCTAAAATAAAAACTATAACAAATGTTCTTTAATTGTAATGTCCAAATATTTAAACAGACGGAGTAAACACGATAAGCACTACGAACACTCTACTACTGGCTCAAACTGCATATACAAACAACAGTGGAACTGTGCAACGGACAGTGCCGCATTACGCTAATAGTTCGCATCTCACTATGACGTGCATATGCTTGCACGCGTAGCAATATGACACTGTGGTAAACACAGCGCTGCTAGCGCCCTCCTAAGTGCTACAAGATGGATTTTTATTATTTTTTATACAAAATAAAAGAATTGTATAGGATCGTTGATGATAAAATTAAATATTACAAGCAAATATGAATAAATTATTAAATATATTTATGTATCGAGAAAAAATGGGGGTGCTGCAGTTCCGCAGTGCCTATGCACGAGCCGCCCGTTTACATTATTTAAAGTACTCTTTCAACTGGTCATACTTTTTTTAAAAAAATATCAGACGATAATATGCTGTATTATTTTATATTATAATATAAATTCTATACAGTTTTCCCCAACTAATTTTCTCGAAAAGCTTCAGAATCATTTCTGGGCATTTGAACTCTTATTCTGCATTCCAATATTTTTTCCACCTCTCAATAAATAAATAAAACAAATAAAAATATTAGATCGCCTGCAGAACCCTAAATCAACCCACGTTTAGCACCTTGTAACAAATTATGGGCATCATTGACGTCAGTAATGGACTTAGAGTGAGGATATAAATTTTTCCTCGAATAGCCTCGGAGTGTATTTGAAACCAGCGTTCTATCCCAGAGGCACAGAAAGAATAATTAGAAATGTCACACGGTGGCCACATACTAGTGATTGCATTAAAGGCGATATGATGCAATATAATTTATGTTTACATCTATTACATGCGTTTCTAGCAGTAGGAAGTATACATTTTGACATCGGCATTTGTGTCAGGTTATAAATTTCTCTCTGTTCACAAATACCAAACGTGAAAAGGTAAAAATTGAATAGCTGATATCCTCAAGCACTTTCACAATACGGACATTGATAAACGGTATTGTGAGAATTTCAATCACTAAAATTAAATAAGAATTCAGGGAATTTATTATTTAATTTTAACTTTGATCCTATCTAGAGGGCGCAAAATATGCATTCATTTTCATTACTTTGACAGACGATTAGCATTTCTCTGCTAAACAGTTCTTTAAGCAGCAGATAAATGCTAATCGTCTGCCAAGCGCTCATTTGTACAGAAACGTGTTAATCTTCAGCTAAACACTTCTTTAAGCAATGGAAAATTTCTTGTCCGATGCAGTTGACTAAAAAAAAAAAAAAAATTACAGTTGTCTCATTTTTCTTTATTTAAATTTATCCATTTAAATGGTTTATTTAAATTTATTTAAATAATCATGACACTATTATTTTCGAATTACTTCCGGTACAGACATTTTTGTGCATCGTACGCTAGAGGAATTGAACCAATTGGGAAGTATTATTTATTTATGTGTATATTTTTATTTATTTAATTAATTTTGTTTTATTTTAAATTGAATAAATAAGCTTTGGAAAAAGTTAATGAATACAAAAAGTTAAAAGTTAATGGATTTAATATTTTGATTGATAAACGAAGTTTAAGAATCACTTTGGTAAGACAACTACGGTAGTTAAGTCTTGGCAGATTTTAGGTTTAATTAAAAGAAGCTTTACTTGCCCACACACGCCACTAATGGGCTTTAGATTGTGTAACATCTCGTGTGGGGGAGAGAGGGGGGGTGCCCAGGGATTAATTAAAAAGAAACAAAAACTGCAGAAAGATGGAAGGTTAATATCCTCGTGTATTCGGGCCGATATTGAATTACGGCACACAACTTTACTTACCAAGGTTAAAGGAATCGAAGGAATTCAGGGGAAATTTATTGTGTGTGTGTGTGTGTGGGCGCGCGCATCGTCATAGTTTTCGAGAATCGATGGAGTAGTTTCATTGGTTGAATTTCTTTAACATGACACGGAAAAGAGATTGAACTAAAGTTAGTTCATGGAATATACAGAACAGGAGCGGCTCGTGCAGGCACTACGGAACTGCAGCACCCCCAAATTTTCTCGATATATAAATATATTTATTAATTTATTTATATTTGCTTGTAATGTTTAATTTTATCATCAATAAGCAATGGAAAATTTCTGATACAATTAATCCTATACAATTCTCTTATTTTGTATTAAAAATAATAAAAATCCAACTTGTAGCACTTAGGAGGGCGCTAGCAGCACTGCGTTTACCACAGTGTCATATTGCTACGCGCGCAAGCATATATGCACGTTATAGTGAGATGTGAGCTATTAGCGTAATGCGGCACTGTCCGTCGCGCAGTTCCACTGTTGTTTATATGCAGTTTGAGCCAGTAGTAAGAGTGTTCGTAGTGCTTCTCGTGTTTACTCCGTCTCTTTAAATATTTCGACATTACAATTAAAGACATAACATTTGTTATAGTTTTTATTTCAGAACATTATTGGGGTTATGATAATGGATTTTATTTTTAAGTAATTTTTAATTATACTAAACTGTATAATTTTATCGATAATAAACAATATTTTCTCATGTTTAATTTTTTTTTTAATTTTTACTATAATTTTGATATTTTATCCAAACACGTATACACTACTTACAGTGTGTATTTCGAAAGTTGCAGCACCTTACCTCCACGATTTCAAGCCACGAGTCGCTACTGATACAGAATTAGACAGTTGAGTTTTTTGTATTAAGCTAAAACAGGCTTCCCCTACTAGGTAGATTGCGTAGCTCTACATATCCACACGTAAGCGCACCACATACTGATAAAATGTGTCAACAGAATAAAGTTTTCAAAAGTTACTTCCTGAAAATGGCTTCACTACTTCACCTCCTTAACATGTGCAATAATACAATAATAATTAAAAGTATATGGAATGGCCATCACAGATTTGTAAAAACTACGAAATTCTGATAGTTTTAACAAAGAATTATATACTTTTTTATGGCATAAAGAATTAAAATTAACCGATGGATAATTTCTTATTATTATTATTATATGGGCACCTCCATGGAGTCCTAAGACTCATCGCAGGAGACCCAAACTATCCCCACAATATCTATGATACCTCTTTTTTCACTCATTTACAGACGAACCACTCACAACTGACTCTGGCAACTCATTCACAACTCTCCAAGCAAAAAATCTACTCCTCACGCCACTACAGACCACACCTTTATTCGACTTCCAGGGATGACCCCCCCCCCTTGTTCTGGTTCCTCTAGCCAAATGTTGAAACATTTCCCCTGCATCTATCCTATAAAATCTTTTAAGTAACTTAAATGTTTCTATCATACCCCTCTTTTCTCCTATCAACGAACTTCTGCCATTCACACCCCTTCAATCCTCTTAGGGAACATTCCACAGGCCACTCACCATCTTGGTCACTCGCCACAGAATCCTCTCCACCCCTTCCTCATCCGCAAGAAACCCAGAGGAACATACTCGAACACAGTAATCCAGATGTTGGTGTATCAAGGCCTTATAAAGGGAAATAACCGCTTCCTTATCTCGTACTTGTACTCTTGAATAACCAAACAATCCTATGAGCTACTTCAACTCTCTAATAGTTAATCACCTTGATTAACTATTGCTCTACCTAATTTCGCATCATCAGCAAACAACTGAATATTTCCCTTCGGGTTATTTCCTATATCATTTATGTACAAATTAAACAGCAATGGCCCCAACACTGAACCTTGTGGCACACCACTAGTCACCTGTTTTCGCCTCGATTCTGCCCCGTATTACTACTTTTTGATATCTGTCCAGCAACCACCCTCTTATCCACGTACCCAGTGTCATATCCATCCCAATCTGTTGTAACTTAAATGATGGTCATACTTTGACCCTCGTTTAAGATGGATTATTTTGTCCTCTTTCCACCCCTTGGAACTCTACCAGAGCGGAGACTTAAATTAAAGAGACTAGTTAATGGCATTGTCAGTTCTCCACACTCTCCATTAACCTCACTAGGATGATATACCCTTGCAAAGTGGTCACTCAGTAACTCAACTATTTTATCCACTTCCATCTCCTCGTGACCATCACTCATTAAGGTTAATCTAATAAGGGTAATCTGATTTTGCCTCCCTTGCCATGAGGGTCACCTTTCTTGCCTGAGCCTTGTACCGTTCATGAATTTGCTGGTCACAACAGTTCGTGCTTAATCATACTATGATTAAATCATAGTATGATTAAATAGCAGGAGTTAAATCATCGATTTAACTCCTGCCCGATTTGCCCTCGTGACCTTGGATAGACAGTATGCTTTTGTTTCCTTCAGATACCCTTTGGCTGACCCCCATGCACTGTAACATCCTGAACATGGATGCAGATCTTTATGCCATGGTACTGCTTTAAGCTTCCCCCTGAGTCAGTGGCGGCCGGTGAAAATTTTAAGTGGGGGTACTGCAAAAAAAAAAAAAAAAAAAAAAAACCTTTATTTTCCTAATCAGTAGCGAATTTATTAATAAATAAATTTACATATTAAAAATTGCTTTATTAAAAATATTTCATCCTCACCACGAACAAACACCAATAATAAATATTTCGTATCAATAGCAATGGCAAGTGCAAACGAATATCGGCGTTAGATCGCAGTGCATTTATTTCGTAATCTAAAGCGTTAATCGAACAATTCCAATTATTAATTATTCAATCAATGTCAAAACATAAGCTGTAACTTTTAACATGTTGTACTGCATTTATATAATGTTGTAAGCATTGTTATTATTTATAAACAAACAGAATTTAATTTTTTCCTTGGGGGTGCTGCAGTGTCGCAGTGCTTATGTACGGGCCCCCCACTACCCTGAGTGTATCATAATCACAAAGTCAAGACTGCAGGGTCACTTTCCCTAATCAGGGGCAATGTGGGCAACTTAGTTACGGACAGCTTTTCTGATCCCATGATCAGGTCCAATACTCTCACATCCCTAGTCCCCCCCCCCCCTTCATCACATGCTGCCTCAAGTAATTATCTCTTAGTAGGTGGATAAACTCTATTGTCTTCCTGCCATGTGTTCTTCCTTCCTTCCTTCTATATCTCTATAATCGAAGTCCCCCATAATAATCACTCGACTTGCACCCATTGTACATAATTATATGTAATATAATAATATTCAGCGTTTGTATTTACCGATGTAAAATAATTAATAAGTAATTAAATAAATAAAAATGGCTATGTCCATCTCTATTCTGTTTCTGGGAAAGGCATCACCACATATAATTTTTAAACACTTTACAGCAAACATTTGCTTTTGTTCCTATCAGAATAGCAGACATTATCAGTATTCCATCAGTAAACTTGAATCGTGGAATTGTAATGACTTTATTTTTGCATATATAATTCCATTGAAATGCGAGGATGCGCCGTGATAGCAAATGCAACATCATCATCGAAATACAGGTTGATCCAAATTAAAGTATCCCTGAAGGTAGTTTTCGGTATTGAGACCATATTGTAGTATAAAGAGTTTATTGAAAATGAAAAATTAACAAATTAAAAGACTTTCTGCGTCACGTAGAACTGAGAAAAAGTTCCAAACTTAACCACCAGGCGGGTTGTAAGCATGAAATGCATGAAATTTGCATATCACTCAACTCATCAGGTGCCAGAAAGGTTTAAGAAGATGAACACGGAATTTTTCCCTTCAATTTGGTTGTTAATACCGACCACAGTGACGGCACTAACCTTGCCCCAATGTGCTTTGCTCGTGAAGCTGTTCTACCTAAATAACTCCAATGCTGTTGCTGCACTCCGCGAATTTCGTCGCCTGTACAAAGATCAACGAGGTCCACTATCTCCATGTGCTCTGCGATGAGTAATTAGTCGTTTCGAAGAAACGGGATCCTTTGGAGTTAGACTTGGTCGCAAGCCAATCAGTTCACAACAAGTGAATGAAGTTGTGGAGCAGGCCATGAATAACAGTGTTGATTCCTGCAGTGCTGTATCAAGAAACATGGATGTGCCTTACACAACTGTCTGGATAATTCTACAGAAATTCTGACATTCGTTGCTCAAGTGGAGTTGGAGGTTGCATGGTAGTGAATGATTTTGTGGAGAGATGGGGCTTACTTTCTGCTGAACGGAGCTGTGAATACCCCCAACTGCCCAGTATGGGCTACACAAAACCAGCATGCAATCAACAATTTCTTTGTATTCACCAAAAGTTACCTCTGGTGTTGGATTACAGCTTGGTACATCATTGGACCATTCTTCTTTCAGGACATTCGCCAGTCGTGTCCTGTGACATGCTCAGTTACTGCCGACGGGTGTTTCGATATGATAAACAATTTTGTTGTGCTGCAGCTCCTGTGCATGGATTCAGTCATTTTCATGTAAGACGGGACACGGGTACACGTCGATTGATCAGTACAGGAGGTTCTTCGAGAATACGTCAAGGAAGCCAAAGTGATCAGCCGTGCATTTCCCACTACACGGCCACCTCATTCACGTGATTGATCCGCTGGGACTTCTGGACCTGGGGATTTCTCAAAGACAGGGTTTATCGGGATCATCCTGAAACTTGCTAGTGATAAAAGACAGTATAACGCAACACGGAAGCAAAGCACATTGAACAGTGCAGCCCATGAATGCATGGTGTACATTCGGGACATCATTCAGCGCCCTTGGTGATGAATTTTGGAACTGCTCTTTATATCGCTTTCCCATGACGCAGAATGCATTCCTGAAACGTTTCGCAGCATTTGGATCACTGGGTGGCGCTCCACAAGGCTTCCAAGTCGGCCTGGTTGGCCCAGTGCTTAGCGTTCCCGATCTACAACCAACAGGCTGCGGGTACGAAGCCCATGGATGAATTTCATCGCTCGGCCAGTTTGAGACCACCGCCCCGCTTACTGGAGGCCTGAAGTGGCTTGAAAAGTTTCATGTTTGGTCTCTAGAGCAGGATTTCTGGACCAGGTTAAAAAAATAATTAAAAATACCAAGAATATAAAAATTGAGTAAAAAATAGAAATGTCCTTAACTTACCCGCGGTACAAACTGTACTATAGGTTTACAAAATAACCTTTTCGGTGGGAGCAACATTAAAATAAAATAATAATAAAAAAACACGATACCTTAATTTTGATCACAGGGTGATCAAAATTAAGGTATAATTTAGCTTAGATAACGTTTCATAAAACATTGTCTCGTGTTTGATTTGTTAAACCATCGTCGCAGAATACTCAGGACTGTCCAATTTGTCAACCTCGTGATTCTCAGAAGATATTTATTACCAAAGAAAAAAATATTTATTACTTAAAATTAATACAGCCATAAGCTGCAAAATTCTTATGGCTGTATTAATTTTAAAAAATAAGTTGTTTTATGTATTTAATGCCAGTTTCAAAAGAGAAACTGAAGTGGAAATAAAGATTGCAATTGCGTAAGTTGAGTGATGAAAGTCGTCTGCCTTCAAGTAGCAGACGACACCAAGTAGCAATCGTCTGATATTACTGAGTAGCAGGGTCTAAAAAGATCTCCATAAACTGCCAGATTTTTCTTTGCCTTGTCATAAAACAGTGATGTAATTCTGATTCATTCCACATCTGTCGGTTGAGTCGTCATACCGATGTGACGACACATCTTTGGCCTTACGTCTCTGGTATGCTGTCAGTAGCATGTTCCTTGATGCACTGCTTAATAAATTTCTTGGTCTGTCCCATGGATCTTGTGGATTTACATCACAGGAGATAAACTCTTGGATATTAAAAAGGCTGTCTCTTTAGGTTTAATAAAAGTAACAATTGGATTATAATAAAAGGTTTATTATTATTATTATTATTATTATTATTATTATTATTATTATTATTATTATTATTATTATTATTATTATTATTATTATTATTATTATTATTATTATTATTTTTGCCTGATAAGGAGTCTGAAAATGTGCTTTATAGGAAGGTATTTTTATGAGAAATTAATAAGGTATGATCTCGCTGCCAGTGTTGAGATAATGCCTAATTTTTGAGGCCTACCTTTGATCCACGCTTTATTTATTTATTTATTTATTTCTCCAACGCAACGAAACTCATTAATCTCAACGTCGAACTGTGTTTATGTTAACAATCGGATTTTGTCCATCATTTTTGTTTATATAAGGGAACACTCAATGCTCGTAATCTTTTTCACAAATGAAACATTATACCTCATTCACTGCAGCAGCATCGGGCCTATTATTTATAAAACTAATGGAGAGGAATCCCGTTTCAAGGTTTTTTCCTGCCTTGGCATTCTCATCAAATCCTGTACAAATAATACAAACTGATCTGAAGGGATATGTGACGGGAATAAATTTTATTTTATATACTCTGTAAAATGAATATAAATTATAAGTATAAATATTGTAATAAATACAATGTTACATTGTCTGTTAAAATTTCAAATAGTTGAATAAATGTTTATTATTTATGAAAATTATCAGAGCACCTTTAAAAAAATAAATAAATAAAAATAGATACATGAATAT
The DNA here is from genome assembly GCF_054136105.1 of Typopeltis vanoorti. Classification (NCBI taxonomy): domain Eukaryota; kingdom Metazoa; phylum Arthropoda; class Arachnida; order Uropygi; family Thelyphonidae; genus Typopeltis; species Typopeltis vanoorti. The sequence continues at coordinate 13,893,619 of NC_143562.1, forward strand.
ATCATACCGAGAAAGCATCTCAGAAACTAGGTGTTTCATCCTACATACAGGAAAATCGGCCAGAGAACATAGCTAACGCTGTGTTCTCTGGCTGATTTTCCTGTATGCAGCTAACAGCCGATTTGCCGTTAGCTGTGTTCTCTGGCCGACCAGAATTTAGCGTTACACATGTACGCAATAAGCGTGCAAGTGTAACGCTAAATTTTGTGGTTCCAAAAATTGAATTGTAAAATCAAAAAAAAAAAAAAAAAAAAAAATCCGAACAACTTTATATTTATTGACCAAATTTGGATTTATAAAATTAAGAAAAGAATAAAGGTGTCCTGAACACAATCCCTAATAAACACTAATCAGGTTTCAGGCCAGAATAATAATTTAGATAAAACCAACATAATTTATTTGCTATTTAATTTTTTTTTTTCACTTTCTTCGTTTTCTGTTTTTTTTTTTTTTTTTAATCTGATTTTATTTCAGATAAAAGCTGATAATAAAACAAACAAACAAACTCGCCGAGTTCTGCAACTGCAAAACAAACCCTATTTGTTTTCTGGTAGATTAAACGCAAGTCAAAACGTATTTAATCTGCTAAAAGCCGTCACGGTTATCGCCGAAATCTCCTAATCAAATAATAGTTCAACATTCTCTGAAGTTGCTGCACGTATTCTGTTTTTATTAATTTCCCTTGCAGCAAACGATAAATACAACTGAATACTCCCTCCCTCCATCTATCTCCCCCCCCCAACATTGGAATGAGGTCGCCTTTTCTATTATTGCTTTTAATTTTCCTCCACTTCACTTATTAACAATCTGACCCAAATCCTACATTTCTTTAATAATTTTATTTTATTTTTTTTCTCCATTTTTTGTTCTTTATTTTATTCGGAAAGCAAAATATATATTAAATTGCTAATGGTTCGTCCATCATTAAGTACACGACCGCAAAGTTATCAACACTTTTATATCTCCTCAAAATCTTCGCTTTTGTCCAAAGAGAATTTAGTGATTTTTTCATATTCAGCCTTGCTGGATATTTCAGGTTATGTGCATTATCATTGACGTCATTAACAATAATTACAATGACTCAAAGCATAGGTCGCCCTCTGGGTGCATTAAATGAAATAATGTTAAGCTCTACTTATTTAATATTATAGATGGAGTTCGTCTGTTGTTATCGAGGCGTGTTATGTACTTTAAACAAAGTTATACTTTGTAAATGTCTTTTAATCATTAGATACTTTGCAAGGGCAAATTTAGACGATATAAAACTTGAACACGTGAAGTCCAGTTGGCATTATTTACACATATAATTATTTATCATTTATTTTACATTTATTTAAGCTTAATGATTTGTTAATTTTTTTTTTTAAATCCGAAAGTAAAAAAAAAGTAACACTGTTAATAAAACGACCATTTTAAAGCCATATATTCATTTTTATGAATAAAAATCGTCTGCTACTTAGCAATATCAGACGATTATTAAATAAGTAGAGCTTAACATTCTTTTATTTAATGCGCCCAGAGGGCGACCTATGCTTTGAGTCATTGTAATTATTGTTAATGACGTCGAGAATAATGCACATAACCTGAAATATCCAGCAAGGCTGAATATGAATAAAATCACTAAATTCTTTTTGGACAAAAGCGAAGATTTTGAGGAGATATAAAAGTGTTGATAACTTTGCGGTCGTGTATTTAATGATGGGCAAAGAAAAATCTGGCAGTTTACGGAGATCTTTTTAGACCCTGTACTTCTGAATGTACACCCTACACGTTAATCTCTCTCCCCAAACACACAAACAGAAGAATGGTAACATGCATGGCCACAGCTAATTTGAATTATCGGAATCCTACATTATTATTATTATTATTATTATTATTATTATTATTATTATTATTATTATTATTATTATTATTATTATTATTATTATTCACATAATTGATACACAGTCAAAACAAATACATCATTCAAACAACAATTTGACTGGTGATTCAGAACAATTCAGATTCTACCCAAAAATCTAAGAACAGTCCATCAGGTAGCGTCGTAAAATATGGACTGTTCCAAGTAATGTTGTTTTTTGTAGGTCATATGGGGTCGCATCGTTGATGTTTAATTGCTGTAAATAGTTGGACAGCTTCTTTGAAGTTGCACCAAGTGCACCGATAACTATTGGGATGAATTTGCTGTGTTTAAGCCATAACCTGCCAATTTCGATTGCCAAATCTCGATATTTAGTAATTTTTTCCAGTTCTTTGTTGTTGATGTTGTTATCACTGGGTACTACGATATCAATAATCCAAACCTGTCGATGTCCGATAATTGTGATGTCAGGTCTATTGTGTTCCAAATGCCGATCAGTTTGTATTCTGAAGTCCCAGAGAATTTTTGCTGTTTCCTTTTCCAATACTGTCTCTATTTTATGCTGCCACCAGTTATCAGAAGTAGGAAAGCCATATTTTTTGCATACATGTTAAAGAATTATTTTGGCCACTTGATCATGGCGGTATTTATATTCAGTTTGTGCTATTTTGCTGCAGGCACTGATTAGATGTTCTACAGTCTTATCTTTCTGATCTCATAATCTGCATTTGCTGTTATTATTGATGTTCAAAATTTTTGCCTTCATAGCATAGTTTGTAATGCCTGTTCTTGAGCTGCTAGAATAAATCCTTCTGTTTCTTTCTTAATGTATCCGTATTGTAGCCATTGCCACGTCTTGTTAACGTCAATTTTGTCCTCAGTATCACGAAGAAATTGGCCATCAAAGGGTTTATTTTTCCAACGCACATATCGGTTATTTTGTTGTTCCTTTTTGTAATCGCATTTGTTTTCTTTTGCTTTCAGAAGACCCTCTTGTGTAATTGCTTGAAGCATCGGCTCAGAGCTACTGTCGATGTAACTTCTTAAACCAATTTCTTCTTCTTCCACAGTCTGTCTCACTTGCAGCAGACCCCCCATCCACCTATTCTCCTCGGTAGGTACAACCGATCAACATCACTTCGTGGACGTAATGTATGATGCATAGTCATTAGTTTTCTAGTTTTGCGGTCCAGTTTGTCCAGGTCTTCTTTTGTCCAATCTATTATGCCAGCTGTGTATCGAATAACTGGTATAGCTTAAGAATTCATTGCACTAATTGAGTTTAATCCATTTAGTTTTGTTTTCAGAATACTTCTAACTCTTTAGATGTATTATGATGTTGCCTGTTGTTTAATTTTCGAGTGGAGAATACCATTGGCTTCTAATATTCCTAGGTATATGTAGTGTTCGTCAGCTTGATCAAAATTAAAATTGTTAGTGTCGTTAATTTTTCCTCGTTTAATAGATAAAATTGCGCATTTATCTAAACCAAATTCCATTTTTATGTCCTGACTGAAAATACGAACTGTGTTCAATAAAGAATCTATTTGCTGGGCCGATTTTCCATATAGCTTCAAGTCATCCATATACAATAGATGGGAAACTTTAATATTACATTTAGGAATTTCATATCCAAGTTATGTTTTCTTCAGAATTATAGACAAAGGTATCAAAGAAATGTTGAAGAGCAATGGTGACAATGTATCACCATGGAAAATTCCACGTTTAATGCTGATATCTCCGAATTGTTCATTATTCACTATTAAAGTTGTTTTTCATGATTTCATAGCAGCAGCCAGAAACGAACGTATGGTTTTGCTAATTTCAATTATTTGTAGTGATTTTAGGATGCAGGAGTGTGGGAGGAATACTTTCTTGTATATTATCCATGCCATGTTTAAGTTAGTTTTTCGCCTTTTTAATTTTTGAGGATCATTTGATTAATAAGAATCTGGTCTTTTGTTCCTCTAGATTTTTGGAGATTGCCTTTTTGTTCAATTGGATAAATCTGATAAGTAGAGGAACATGGAATTTGCTATGATTGCAGTGAACAGCTTAAGCATAGTTGATAGGTATGTTATTGGACGATAGTTACTTGGGTCCAGCCCCTTATCCTTATTACTCATGAAGAGAAACGTACGCCTAAACATCATCCAGTCTTTCACTAAGCTTGAAGGCAACAAATAATTAAATTGTTCTGCCATTCGATCATGTAGGCTGGTTAGATGTTTTAACCAAAATTCATGTGGTTCGTCTTTGCCAGGTGCGCTCCAGTTTTTTAATTTTGTAGCTTGAGAACTGACCATTTCATTAGTGAAAATGACATTTTGCATTTGTTTTTGTTTCATTTCTGATTCTATTTCCTTAATCCATGAGATATATTTGTTGTGTTCAATAGGATTATCCTAAATTGACTTCCAAAATGATTGTTTACATTTGTATTTCTCTGGAGAGACAGAAAGAACTGATGTTGGTTCTGTCGAAATTGCATATTTTGTACATATTAGTTTATTCTTGCTTCACTTCTTTTAATTTTTTGTGCAGTCGCTGTAATTCTTTGTTTTAGCTCTTCAGTAACTTCAGCAATTGTGTTGTTGGCCAAATTATATGTGTTAATCAGTTAGTTTTTAATTTTATTATTTTTCAGCCGTCCTTTAAAACTCTTTAAGTTGCTCAGATTAGCTCGAAGTTTGTTGACCTTTCGTTCTAACCGGATTTTCCATGGTGCAGACTGCTTCATCCTCGGCTTTTGCTCTTGCAGTTTGCAACCAAGCTTCACTGAAATGATATAGGTTGTGCTGTATAGGAGCTGATTTGTTTCCTTTATAGTGTTGGTTGCGATGGTTTTAATCACAGCATTTGCGTCTAAGAGGAGCTGTTTTAGCTTAGATTTTTGTAATGCTTTTAATGTTGGTACGGTCATTTATGGAGTTCATATGTTCCAGTATCCCTGACTTCATTTAACACTGCCCTTCTGTCAAAACATTCTGAGGTATGTCGTCAGCTTGATGCTTATTGAATTGAATTCCAAACTTTGGTATAGCTACTTCCTGATGATTTTCTGTTACTGGAGTTGTTGGTTTTTTACGTAACTCTTGCAGCTCAAGTTCAGTAAATATTTTGTTACGGAAAATGAAATTCTTTTGTCCATAAGTCTTTTTTCTGTTATTGCAGATTCTGGGAATTTTTGTTTCCAAATTAAATGCATACGCTTTCTGAAACCTCGTTTTTCCGGTGTTGATCTGTAAAAACATTTCATAACTTCTCTGTTTTCTTCTACAGTCCATTTTTTTTGCGTTTGGTTTCTTCCAGTCGCTTTTCAACTTCCTGCCCTGATTGCCCAGCAAGGAGAACTGGGTCCTGTAGCCCACTTGTCGCCTGATGACCGGGATCTCCAGCATCTGACGCAGTCCTTGATGACCCAGGAGTCGACTGATCCGATATGGATCTCTTCTTCCTTTTCACCATTAAGATGGGGGTGGAACACTGTTAGTCTGGTTCCTCAGTTGAGACCTGCCTGACAAGGATGGCCCTGATGGTAGCTATGCTACATCCAGAATAGCTCGCGACATCACTGAAGCACGCAAGCCCCACCGCCACGACAAGGCCGTGTTCCTTCTTGGGGTTATTATTATTATTATTATCATTAAGAGATACCCTCCAGGGATTCATCGAGGGAGGCCACATACTACACACACACCAGCTATCATACTTATTCTTGAATTCATTCACACTGCTTGCACTCACAGCATCCAAAGCAATCCATTCCAATCACGCACCACCCTCGGAGAGAAAAATCGAGCTCTCATCGCCTTCATTCTCAGCTTCCAAGGGTGCCCTCTCCTCCTTTGCCCACCCTCCACAAACTGAAAAATTCTGGCAATTGAAATCCTGTATGATCCTTTCAGAAGTTTGTAAGTCTCAATCATATCACCCCCTCTTTCTCCTGTTTGCTAGTGTCTGCAGTCTACAAATTATGAGTTCATTTTGTTTCTCTCATCCCTATATATAATATAGTGACAATAAATTTGTTATTTCTGTTGATTATAGTTAAAGACAGTGGCGCACCCGGAGGGGGGGGGGCATGTGCCCCTGGCACCCCTCTAAGAAAAAGGAAAAAAACACTAGAAAAGTTTCCAAAAATATTTTCCTAATTAGAATTAATTTTTTGTAAAATTTATGTTGTGTCGTGTCTAATATTTCTCTACTACTTATGAATTAGCGACGATTGCAGATGCTCAGTCATAGGTCGTATGCGATGCGTAGTGTGTATTCTCAAATCGTCTACTCAACTCCCCCCCCCACCCCCAAGATTAAATATTTTAAATCCTGAGTGCGCTACTGGTTAAAGACGATATAATAATTCACAGAAAAAAGAAACAGAAAAAAATAATAGCATTATTATTATTATTATTATTATTATTATTATTATTATTATTATTATTATTATTATTATTACTACAAAAAGAAAACTAATGTATTAAGTTAAGCAAGAAAAACAGACAAAATTATCAACCCGTAAAATACTGCATAAAGAAAGCAGACGATAATTCTATCGTCTGCTTCATTGACAGCGTATAATACAAAAGTTACTTTATTTATTTTTTTTTCACCAACAACAAAATAGCATTTGACTTCAATGGTTAGATTTCAAACTACAAGTTTGGATTGAGTTTTTGAGTTTCTACGAATTCATGTTCGTAGAAACGTAGGTTTCTACGAATATGAATCATTTTTTCCTGTCTGTAACAAAGGCTGTCGAGCAACTGCTAAAGATGTAGTTGAAGTTCTTGTTTTTTATTTATTTTATTGATTTTTTTTTTCCCTGACCTCACATGTAACGTTTGCTCGTAAGATCTTCACTGACTCCTGAGGATCCAACACGTGGTGGTATTCCCTCGGAAACAATTCGAAATGGCCCGCTAATCAGTTTTGGAAATATGAATATTTCCACCATCCACGTGTACTAAAATTATTAAAACCCATCAAGCCTACCTCGTCCTATATCCCAAATATATTTTTGAGAGCCAGAGGCAAATACGACGTCTCGGGGTTGACCCAGTAAATCAGCCTAGCACCATTCCACACGTACAGTTAGATCACGTGACCATATAATTGTATCCAGTTGTACCATGAACGTGAGATAAGGTCGTTGAACTTCCAAGAAACGAGTGTTCGAGTTTGCGTCGCCAGATGGCGCACTTGGTCTTTCTACATAACAGTGGATAGAATTCAGGAGAAAAACCAAGCACGATTAAAATACCCGGAGGTTAATTATTGACGGGAAGGAAGGGGTGGGATGGGGAGGGGTGAAATTTATGACTTCAATTAAAATCCAGCTACATGACCGTTTGTTGTACGAACAGAAGACTTTGAGGAATATACAGAAACTGTAATTTTCTTTTCTTTTTTTCGTTCGTTCCATTGACAGACATAACCTATTTTTACCATTTCTGTAGAACACCTGTTAAAGGTGTATTCACACGGCACAAGTATTTAGGGTAAGTTCATTAGCTGAGGTTTCTGAACAGAGATGTCTACAAGAAACACCCCCTTGAACAAAAACGTATGTCTGTCGCTTTTAAGTAATCAAGCTTATCAGTTGAATCGCTAAGTTACTTCATTACCACACCAAATAATCATTTAGCATTTAGCCTTTCCACAAATGAGACATTTTATCTACGATATCGCATGAAAAAGAGATCGCCGACTGTGTGTCACACTCATTATAGCATTACCAACCAGTCAGCTAATGAATTTCTTTGTAGATCAGCTTGTATGGTTAAAGGAGGACCGTATCTGTTTTTGCACGAAAAATTACGTTATCAAATTAATTTGTGTTATAAATTAATTAATCTTGTTAGCATTTTTTTCAAATGTAGTTTCACGTACATTGCAAATGCAATTGAGTCGTCTGCCGTATGACTATCGACACCTGTTGGCAAAAAAGTCTGAAGTATATAAACGTCAAATAGATTACTGTATTAACAATTCGAATTTTTGATTATTTGCATTCATAGCTACCGATATTAAAAATAATACAAATTTAAAAAATTATTAGTTAAAAATTTGGGAAATCGGTTGGCAGCTGAATTAAGAATCCCAGCTTCTTTTATTGGGAAAAAATCAGAATGTCTGATGATCTAGTTTCGTATGGTATATGCCGTCCCTAGGTAAGCAATATTTTGGCTCCACTATCGAGGATACATGTAAAAAAATCTAAAAAAATGAATTATAAATTTTATATAAGAATAAAAGACATAATTTTTAATAATTAAACAACGATATACTCATTACATTTTTTTATTATGGACGATGGATAAACAAATAAATGAAATCCTACCCAAATATAATTTTATCATTTTATTAAACCAATTTAAATATTTATAAGAAATAAAATGTTAAAAGAAAGCAAATCCAATGATTAATTTTTGAGAGTTTCGGTTTTTGCCGCCCTCCAAATTTGCCGCCCTTAGGCACTACTTCAGTTTCTTAGGGTTACGATAACCCTGAGGATTATGGACGTATAAAAGGGGGGGGGGGGGTAAATCAGTATTGAAGCAAATAATGGAATTAATAATTCTTCTAACACCTCTTCTTTTTCATAATTTGGGTGTGAGGGGGGGAGAGTCGCGTCTCCAAAATAAGCATAATAAAATTGATTTTATTTAAATGCTGAGCAAGAATTCTTATTCAAGAATATTTATTCATTGTCACTTGCATAATTCAGAATTTGTCTGCCTAATTTTTCACTAAAAATCGTTTAGCAAAAAAAAACCTGTTTTTTTTTCAAATCATATTTTATACTATGATTTGAGTCAAATGTATAAAATATAATGAAAGGTTGACTCACCAAATTTCAGCAGAGATGGTACATAAAAAAAATCAGCTAAGGCCTTTTTATTCCCATATAGGGAGTAGGTGAGGCCGTTTTAGCCCTATCTAACTTTTGGAGACTGAGTGGGCAGTTCAGTCTCCAGTGGTACCCAATCAGAGATAGCTGGCCCAAGGCTATCACTAATTAAGCGGCACGCAGAGAAGAGAGACGGCTCTACAGGTGCCGCCACATCGTGTTCCCTAACCCTAACACTCGTATTTAAAGTCTGAAATAATGTGGGTTCTACGGTCGATTTTTTTGAGTTTACAGGACGAAACACCCAAATTTCCTGGAGAAAAAACCCGCTTGCCCGTGCTAGAGATCGACTAACTCGGGAACGGGTCGAAAAAAGACTTAGAAAAATTTCTTCTAGTCGCCGACTAGATTCGAAACCAAGTCTTCCTTCGTGCGGTTAAGCGCCGTGGTATGCAAACGCGACATCCATTGCGCTACACAGGCTCCGAGATAGTAAATACTACATTTTATTAAAATTCGTCCACCTAGAGCGAGTTATTATCATATAGAATAATTTCATCATTGAAGTGATCTAATTTAAAGTAATATAATTAAAAATATTTAAAATAAGAATAACTTAAATTTAAAATTTTACATAATATTTAAATTTAAAAAAATTTAAATAATATAATTTTAAAGTGTAATACAAATAGCACTAACTAGCTGTAATATGTTGCTTGTACTTCTGTTATCTTACACCCCACTTTTCCTCGCACTCTTCACAATAAATAAATAAATAGATAAGAAAGAAAGAATCTTGAAGGATATCTGCAAAAGTGGGTTTACTGAAAGTGTGTTGCGTGTATTGTATGCTGAGAAGATTATTATGGGAGCGTCTCAATATGCTTCGTATGGCAAAGAGTACAAGTCTTTCAGGTACATAATCGCATGACTGCTAACACGTCTTTTGGAAGCCTCAAGATTAATGACGTAAAGGTCATCTTGTGTTCGGCAATAGGTCACAGTTAAATTATCTTCCCAACAGTTGCGTTCATATAGAAAACTGGGTAATCTGAAGGCAAATTTTTCTTTCATAAAAGAGAACAAGCCATGCAACATTAACATTTTTATTAAAGTCCTGAATGATTAAAACCTTCTCATATAGGAAGAGTTTAAATGCATTTTCTTTTGCTTTTTTTTAATACTTATCAACTTTCGAAGTAGACATAAAAATCATTACGAAATAAAATCTATTTTGTTTACCTCATACACCAATCGAAATTCAAACTATTGGCCTCTTTGTCTAAAATTTAATTCTCCTAATAGATGATTTTTTTTTTTTTTTTTACATGCGAGTAGATTTCAGGTCCCATTTCTCCCAGTGTTATTTTTATCAGCACCAAAATTTCCAGACAATTTGAGATTTCGCTTCTTGGAATTACCCTGACATCAAGCCTCTCCTGGCATGAACACATCACAACCGTTGCATCCTCAGCTTCCAAAAAACTAGGATTTCTCTTTCGCTCAAGACATTACTTTACCCCTGATCAGCTGTTAACCTTATACAAATCACAAATCCGTATAACCATCGAATACTGCTCCCACATATGGGGTGGGGTCCTAAAAAGCTCCCTCAAAATGCATCCTGCTCTACAGCCACACTTGGTGTGGCTGTAGAGCAGGATTTGAGGATCTTCTGACCTTTGGCCCTCGCACGGTATTAAAGTGTCGATTGGCTTACAAACTTTCGTGGGTGGGGGTTTCTTAAAAATGAAAAATAAAACGACATATTTGGTACGATTATCAGTACAGAATCTTATGATTTACTTATTTGTAGATTTGAGAAGATTGTGATAATGACTAACTTTTTAAACGATCATCCCAAATCACTGTATGATTCAAATTGGATCGGTCTATCATTGATGGGGGTTGCATGATGTTTAAAAGTTCTTTGAAGATTGACTTATACGACTATATATTGTTAACCGCAAACCGGTCCCGTGAACACACACACACACACACACACACACACACACACACACACACACACACACACACACACACACACACACACACACACACACACACACACACACACACACACACACACACACACACACACACACACACACACCTACAGTAATAAAACATACTACGGCAAGGAAGGCAATCGGAAATCACCTTGCTCATAATCATCTTCCTAGTATAGCTAACCCCCACCAGCCGTAAAACTGAGTGAATAGGAAGATAGGGCATTTCTCTACCGAGAGATGCACATCTGAATTGAATCAATATAAATGAATTCTACTTTTTTCTTATATTTTACTGTCAACAGAACTCAACAACGAAATAGCCTGAATCGAATTTGGAGAAATGGGTTAGAAATCTTTATCAAGAGAAGTCACGACCCTCCTTATTCACCTGATTTAACACCTCTCGAGTTTTTTGCATTCCCTGAAGTTATGGAACAACCTCGTGGACTTTGGTATTTGACAAACGAAGGGTAATAAAGTTGTTCAGGGTTCTGCGATTTATGGTGTTAATTGTTCTGAATGAAAGAGCTCATTTCCAGTTCATTTACACACCTGTCGAATACGGGATTACGGATTATCCCTAAGGCATTCTTCAGAATGCCTTGGGAGTCAACTAATACATATACAAAGAAAAAGAATTAAATACATCGATAGTGGTCATGTATATAGCTGCGAAAACGACATAATTATTGCAGCCCTTGCGATTCATAAGACATCGCAGCGGGAAGTGTTTATCTAAAAGACGTGCAGCTCTTCCTGATTCCTTCAACTGGAACCCACAGGTGCTGGTGCCAAGTAGGTCACCAGTATCCTCTTCCTCTTTCAAGGTCTTCGAGCGCGTATGGACTGCTCTCTCTCTCTCTCTCTCTGTTCTCTGTTTCTTCCCAGAGATGGGCACACACACACACACACACACACACACACACACACACACACACACACACACACACACACACACACACACACACACACACACACACACACACACACACACACACCAAACTGCAGCCGAAATAGAATTTGCCATTTCTCGAGCGCGGCAGAAAGTGTTCCGTCTCCGATTTCTTACCGCACGTGCTCCGCAAGTTCACACATTGGCGGCAAGGGTTAACTTTCACTCGTCGCCATAGATATATTTCAATCGACGGTCCACAAGTGAGACAGAAATTTGGCTTTTTAACCCGAAAGATGATATCGGATGTTTTTGCACGTCGACTACAGCGCCATCTGACGAGTTGATTGAGATTGTCATTTAACAGTTGAGAATAATTGCCAGGTTAATGACCTCAGTCTCTCTCTATGATTCGACTTCTATCAGGACGTTTTTCTTAACTATGTTTAACTCCAAGGATTGTCTGGCATATGTGAAATCCTCAGGTTTCTGGACCAGCTATTTTGAAACTACCTTCGGCAAATTTTGACCAATCACAATCACAAATTCCATTGAAATGTTCACCCATGCCCTTGTGAAGGTCATCGAAATTTCGCCAAGCATCGGGACCAGGGCCAACATCTTTCAGACAGCGTCTTCCGACAGAGTCGTCTCATTACACCCCTAAATATAGTCCCGACATCTCTTGATGTAAGTTGTCTAACTAGCTGAAATAGCGTAAACCGATAACCCTTTTGGTTTCTATGACGAAAAAAGATTACAAACGTTTCTATACCAGTTTAAAAAGAGAATGAGAGGCGTTTCTTACACCACGTGGCGAAATCGGAACATTATTAGCGACTTAAAATATGCCAAGTGCAATTGATTCTAAGTTTCAGCTTAGCGTAATACTAATACTAGAGGAATACAACGCAGCGCCCTCTGACACTTTTTTTAAACAAGGATTCTTTAATAACTTTCCTGGTATTTTATAATATTTTATTATCAGCAAGATTTCTTTGTCATTGTTAATTATCATCTAATGATATATTTAAATGAATGATGCACCTGTTCATCGTGCAGATTAAAAACATAATTGCATAGATCATTTTATAAAAATAGAAACGACTAACGAGTAATTTATCAGCATGATAAATTTTTCCAACAATTCAAAATTTACTGTCACTGCCACACACGCAATGATGGCGCTGTGAGCAAATTAAAAAAAAATAGCGGTGTAACGCAGGACAAGTATGATTTTGCAGAAGTAAGAATTTGAAAATTATTATTAGAAAGTTATTCCCTTTAAATTGGAATAGAACTAGAGTTATATGTTACGTATTTTTATAAAATATTAAAGGAATATATATTATAAAGCATGTCTTTTAAACTGACGAACATTATCGATGTAAAATTATTTCCGTATGCAATATTGTGAATATAGAATGGCAGCCTTCTTCCTATGTTATTTATAGACGTTTGACATCTGTTTCGACGCTGAAAATACTGTGTCAGCTCATATTTACAAATTACTTTTTTACACTTAGGTCGCGGAATAAAATAATTATCCACTCAAATAAATAAAACAGATGTTTACACCAAATTTTTATCTGGTAGTCAACTGTATTAGCATTTCATTATATTTACAATTATTTTGAGGAATATTTCTCATGATTTTAGGGAACAATCTTTAGCTTAGTCATATTAATAATCATTGATAACTATGATAATAATTATCAATATAATAATTACTAATTATTATACATAATTATTATGTGAAAATAAATAAATATACCAAAAATAGAAAATTAATAAAAAAAATAATAAATAAAATAGAAAATTAATAATAAAAAAAATAGAAAAAATTCCTTAGCCCACCCACAATATACTGATATACTATAGGTTTTTTAAAACTATCGTTGGTGGTTGTCACATAATTTATAATTTAAAGAAAAAATGTTTATAGATACTTGTAATACCAACTTTTGCAGGTTCACACTAAACGAAAAAAGTGGAATTTACAGATAGCGGGCGATCAACATTAAATTAAAGTGTTCAGGTGAAACATATAAGATTTAGTGAGGCAAAATCGAATGTATTATCAATTATTTAATTTATTTTACTGTACTATCTATCATCCATCATTACTCCACTTTCCTCAAACGCCATAGAAATGAGAACAATATATGCAAGATATGCGTTATTATAAGATAATAGTGGCATTTACTATCAAAGTTGTTTTTAGACAGGATTTTTCCCATCGAAACGGAAAATAGTGTTGAAAAATTTGGGAATAGGAGATCATTACTAAAATTTAATACCGAAAATTTAATTTTCGATCTGATCAATCTAACATTCTGCACGAAACAAAGCGTACATAAAGACAAATGTAGAAGCATCCACTAAAAATGCTTCTAATGTATTTTCTTTAGCAACAGAAAAGTCAACCGTTACTATGGAAACAGCGCAACTCATTTAAATAGCGGCCATTGGTGAGTTTTTCGTCTGCTTTCATGACGTGTATTTGCTGTGGAATTTATATCATGTTCAAATGCGAAGACCTCTATTTGTGTGTTCAGTTATTACGAAGGAAATTTATGCAACAGCGCTATTGAATGAGGTTATAGTTTTGCGAAAGTCCTCGATATAAAATAATCCTTTTGAAAATTCAATCTCTTCCATTCATAAATTACATGTTCTTGCTAAATAATTGCTGACATAGATTCGAAAATTACGAGCCGATTCCAAAAGAGGAAAATTGAAAAAAGAGGGCGCTTTTCCGTCAGTGTTCAACTGAATGAAATGTGTAAATTGCACAATATTGCTTAATTCCACATTTATGGATACTATTTTGTTTGCAAAATTATTGGAATATCTGACTGACATAAACAAACTAGAAAGGCAACAGTTAGGCAGATAAGTTATTCCAATTCCGGTCAAAGAGTGCACGAAGTCATTGACACTCGTTCACAATGTTTTCTGGGATGCTCTTGAATTCTTGCCAAAACACGTCCGCCACGCGCTTTTCGGGACTGCAGATTGTACGGAAAATATTTCAACCATTGGAGCGAATAGGGGAAAAAATTAAATAAATAAAATAAAATAAATCGTCTACCCCAGAAAAAAAAAATCCCCCCCCCTGTCATTTACTCGAGGGTTCTTTTATCGTTCACACGTAAAATGCCCTCGTGTAGATCGGTTATAGACTCGGCAACACATACGCTATCTGAAGTGAGGGAACAAACATATACTGCACATGTTGTTCCCCCTCATCTGAGCCGATGTCGATAAGTGAGATGCTTTCAAAGTAAACATTATCATCGCATCGTTTACGAGTTTCGATGTTAAATATGTCCGGCGAAGTCTTATCAGTGTTACTTATGGGCCACTTGTTCCAGCCGACTAGTATAGAATTCTTATCAGTCGAATGAAGAGTAGGGGAGGGGGTAGAGTCATTATATGATGCACCTAGTAACAGGCAGTTTGATCCATCGGAAATTACACATAAATCACGTGGCTGCCTTGGAAACGGACGCTGCGTTATTTGGTTAATGTTGATGTTCGTGAAATCTGTCGTTCGTTTGGTAAAAGGGGAAATTGCGTGTATAATGTCCCTAATAATAGTTTCCTCTTTTTTTTTTTTTTTCCCTGCACGTTTTCTGCATGTTGCGTCTCTATAACACTCTCAGTTGAGTGACGATAGATAGCCGCTTCTATTCGTATCCTGGGGAACAACCTTGACGAAGTAGAAGCAGGAAAATAATCCCCCGCTGAGAAAAGAACAGGGCATTCGATAGCAAGCATCACTACGACTTATTCGCAGATGTTTATCTTGTCTCACTTCCGTCTTCTAGATAGCTATTTGCTTCTAATTACATACATTATTCCTGTCTTGTTTTTGGCAATATGGGATCGATAAATATCACGGCCTTCCTTTTACAACTTTACAAGAGAATTCCTGTCTAATTAACAGAGAGTTTGCTCATAGTCATGAGAACTAAACCAGGACATTTTACAACATACGACTGAAGTAAAATGTAATTCCTAGTTTTAAAATGAAATTAAATAAAGAACTAAGCATTTTTATGTAGTCATTGATTTTCATCGTCTGGTGTGACATCTTGCTTAATGGAGGCCTGAAGTGACATGAAATAGCGTTCGGTTTTCCACAATAGGGTTACTGCATCATCTAGGCCTTTATTAATGTACTGTAGTGTGCTGTTTACATTATTTCGTGGATTTTATTATAATAATAAAAAAATCAATTCTTTGTTCCTTCATAGCTTCTTTTCAGAATGTGGAAAAAAGAAATTTACATTAGTCTGGAGAAAGTGTCGCTAGTGGCTGTCTGTCTGTTCAAAATTTGCAGACAAAGTTATACGTAATGTGTAGGAACATTGACATGGTGACGTTTCCATTTCTATTTCACAGCTGTTTCTGATTTTGATAGTTAATAGAGCTAAACTGGGATATTACACACCCACCAGTGGTCTTTTTTTTTTTTTTTTTGCTATTTCTCTTTCAATTGCTCAACTTCTGCCACTGATTCCGCATTTCGACTGCGAAGACGATGGTCACTTACGACGGATATTTTTTCACAAAATCACTCACAAACTCTCTTGATTGGTAGACATAATGTAGGAGGATAGAGATCGATACCAAATAATTACTTTCCAAATAATTACTAAACTCTGTTTTAAAAGACAGTGAAAAGACAATCTTTTTAATTTTAATATTAAAAAATAATAAACATTATAAATTAGGATATTAAGTCCTTTCTTAAACAAACTAAAGTATAAATCTTTTATTGAGGTTCATCGCGTCATTACCAAAATTTATTTACAATATTTTTTTAATTAATTTTATTTTATTTTTTTTTTTTATTTTTTTTATTTTTTTTTTACAGAAATATAACAAAATCACGAATTACAAAAGACAGCGACTATTAATGTGTTATCTGTTCTTTGATGCTTTCAGATGATGTCGTTTGGCTTTATTTAGTATTCGACAGAGATTAGAAAGAGCGGATACTCCAAGGATCCGGGTGGCAACGTCTAAAATGTGCTAAAGCATGTTATGCGAATGCAATGAATGATCTGATAACACGAATCACATAAAGGCCACGTGTCAGATGTAAGGACTACATGTGATAAAGACACGGGAGTCACGTGATAAGAACCGTTCTTTATCGCATAATTCATATCGGATCGGACAGCGTTAATATGATGTAAACAGACTGGGGGAGTGTTTTATCACGATTCATACTCGACAATAGTATAAGAAAACCATTTTAAGACATATTCTTGATAATCATAAAATACTTTCGGAGAACAATAATAAATTATAATAAATTTAGTTTAATCCTTTATCCAAGTGTAAGCAAACAAAGTTTGCGCCTGAAGTATCTTCAGGACTGAGGCAACTCGTGGTAAAGGTGGACCAAGTTCTCATCACTTCTTGTCTCAGTATCTTCCATAATGCAAAGCACATCTCCTTGCGGACATGTATAATGTATGCATTAAAGGAAGGGCCATATCTAGACCAGTTTCGACCCTTATTGAGGTCTCATCAGTGGGAGCCAGACCCCGAGATGGTGATACTAAGGCAGAAGCATCGGAGAAGTCATATTTACCTATACGAGTTGCCAAAAGGTGTCTCACCTGATTATTATGTTACTCTGGATTTAGAGAAAGATGTGGGAAGTTTTTTTCCACTTGGTTAGACTATAACAAACAAAAAGATGTTGGAAAAAACTTCCAACATCTTTCTCTAAATCCAGAGTAATTTAATAATCAGGTAAGACACCTTTTTAGCAACTTGTATAGGTAAATATGACTTCTCCATTGCTTCCACCTTAGTATCACCACTTCTAGGTCTGGCTCCCACTGATGAGACCTCAATAAAGGTCGAAACCGGTCTGGTAGTGGCCCTTCCCTTAATGCATAGCATTATACATGTCTGCAAAAAGATGTTCTTTGCATTATGGGAGATACTGGGATAGGAGTGATGTTAGCTTGCTCCACCTTTGCTACGAGTTGCCTCAGTCCTGAAGATACTTCAGGCGCAAACTTTGTTTGCTTACACTTGGATAAAGGATTAAACTAAATTTATTATAGTCTAACCAAGGGGGAAAAAACTTCCAATAATAAATTATATTGAGATTCTTATAATTTATTTGTATACAAAATAATAGATACAAATTTTGGATAATAAATAATATTTATGATAATAAATAAAAATATAGCACTGGTATTATTGTTATTAATGAAAATAACGAAAGATTTTCATTTCTTAAATGAGTTTTGATACATTCGATATGGTTTATCAGTACTAAAATTTATTTCAACTTATTCTTCAATTATGGTCTATTTTTAATTGGCAGTTTACTATATATAGTTGTCATTGTTGTTTTCTATATCTTTCCTATTAGCAACCATGAGTTGAGTCATTACTATAGCAACGCGTCTTGCACTTTTAATGATTCTGATTAGCAATTCTTTTATGGCATATCGTATACCTTTGGGATTTATGTAATCACATTCCACGCTATTCAAAGTAGGATAATTGTGGCTGGTTTGGTTGTTTATCATAATACAAACTACGCTTCATGTCTATCTATCAAGTACGTGTGTGTGTTCTATGGTCGGTTTGTCTGTTTTACGCGAAGTAAAAACCTTAGCACCTTTAATATGCATAGATGTTCTATGTACATTAGCTGTGGACTCGGAAATGTTTAATTGCTCGCAATAGCACGCACGTTCCCTATATGACATCCAACAGTGCCATCTGGTGAAAACACTTGTAATATCGGGTCTATTTTATTTTATTTTTTTCCGGAAGAAATATTATGTCGGAACTTTAAAATACATTGATTACGACCTAGCGAGTAGTAATGTCTCATGCTAATAATATTCTTTGTGTGCATCATCTAACCTCGATGTGACCCAAAGATATACTCTTCCCCCCCCCCCCTTCTCTCCGCGGCTTCAGATAAGAACAATGGAAAGTTCCAGAAGTCTAGTTTAGTGATAGCAACTATCAAATGGGGCCACTCACCCCCGATATCAAATCGGATTCTGAAGTTAATGACAGAATAAAGTGCATCGAATCGTAACAGTTGGATAGTGATAATTTTTATCCACACTACAATTCGTAAAAAAAAAAGAGTTGGAGATAAAAAAGACCATTTAGGGCAAACCTTTGGAATAGTGATTTATTTAAGTCAACAAAACAAGAAACCTGTTCATCGAAGCATTTTTAAATATTGTTGTTCTCGAAAATTAATCTTTAAACTGGTCATACAACTCTATCGTTACTTATCAATTAAAAAAAAAACAGTCTATATAATTGTCAGATAGGTCTAAAGGTGGTTCGACTCTGTCTGACTGTTAGATCCAAATAACCTTACTCATGTTAGACAAGGACTGATAAGCTATCTCAAGAAGTGTTGGAAACACTAAAACAAACAAACCTGTTACAATCTCCGGGGCTGAGAATAACAGATGCATCTACCCATGAAGACATTGGATACACGTAAAAACACGTGTATACGTATCGATTTGCTAACAACAACTGCGTAGTTGTGTAGGATCAACTAAAATATTAAGAGAAACTAAAAGGCTCCAAGATTATTTCTAAATTGGGATGTCCATTCATATATTACAAATATATCTTCACACTTATTATAGATAATTATTCAAAACTGCCTGTGTGTGTGTGTGTGTGTGTGTGTGTGTGTGTGTGTGTGTGTGTGTGTGTGTGTGTGTGTGTGTGTGTGTGTGTGTGTGTGTGTGACAGAGAGAGAGAGAGAGAATTTAATTAATCAAACTAGAATTAGTAGTTTCATCAACAATAACGAGATTAGGTTGTTGTCATGGCAACACAGGATCATCTATCCTCTCAGAGATGAAGAACTGAGTTCTCAGTTCTTCATCTCTGAGTCCTTAAGAGGACACGTGATCTTATGAGAACTCTGATTGATGAAGACCAGCTATTATTTAATTTCTCTGTAACACTCCTAACTTGGCCTGCTTTTTTTTTTTATTATATTTTACTTGAGTGCGAGATGGAATCAGAAAAATCTTTAAATAAACGTTGATAGCAATGGGGATGGATCTCAATATTCCCTGATAAATCATGTGGGAAGACACGAGTGGAGGAGGCAGCTTCGAAAAGGGAACATTCATTGATTACATATAGGTCAGAAATAGTGACGGACCCTAAAGGAAGGCAAGAAATGCACCACGTGACACTTATATGGGCCTCGCACTTTGTTGGTCCAGGATTTAACAACAGACGACGAACAGTTTACGATACTTATTATGTTATGAAATAAATGTGCTGTTATTCTTCTTAGGACACTGCCTTTTACTTCGGGGTCCAGTAAGGACCCCTCCCCCCCCCCACACACACTTGGGGATCTACAGGGGAAGACAACAAGCGCTTGTCACGCCACTCATGAAATCGGAACCAAATAATATTGCGAATTTCCAATTAAATAACAAAAACAAATATTTACTTGATTTTTATTGAAGTAAATTATATAAATAAATCAAGAAACACTAAAGAAATTCAATATATTTCAATTTCATCCCATCTGTCAACTTTGGCTACTCTACCGAAATTAAAGTTTGGATCTGTCAAACTAACTCAGCACTGATTACCTGTGTAATCAGTGCTGGTCCACCACTGATTACCATCAGTTAACTTGCGCGTAACAAAATAAAATCAACTTTGCTCTTTAATTTTAACTTAAAAATCGCAAAAAAAAAAAAGTGTAACCGAAATACTTGAACAGTCCAAAAAAAAAAAAAAAACATAATGCGTTAAAGCAGACTTTCTTTCTCAGTGAAGCAGTTTTTTCAAGAGAATTTTCAGATTTTTAAAGAGATTCATCTCAGGAATTGATTCTAAACAATCGAAGATGAATACTCAGGGAAACGCTAATGAAACTCATCTTTCTTCTTGAATACATGTCAGTATCATCACAATAGAAAACATCAAAACTCGCCAAGATCGAAATCCGGTTGAAATGACGATGTGCATTGACTTTTTATTAATTATTTGTTTTTAGAGTGCGATGTTGCAAACTAATGGTCAAAGTTTTAATCAGCATTTTAACCCTTACATTCGAAAATAGTACTAAACAAATGAGATATACTACATCCTAACAATGTACCCGCTCACTTGGCCTTTATAATCTGAAAGCTTTTGAGAAAACTCAACATTTCACCACTTCCCTGATTACCATATCCTTCGGATTACGATTGTGTGTGTGTCATTCTAAATTCATATTAGGTCACAGAGAGAAGGAGAGAGGTTAGGTGAATTTTGTTAGACTAAATCGAGTCTTAGGTGTATTCTGATCACATATTTTAAAAAAGATATATGAGACAGACAGCGACCATTCTTAAACATCCAATGTGCTTACCATTAGTAATAAAAAGTGTTTACAGAATTAATCCGCTCATTTCAACATCCGAAAATGGTGTTTAGGTCGTTCTTATTGGTCCTCAACGATCGTTGCAGTCGTATGCATACGTTAACGAGAAAATAAAAAACCTCTTAAGACAGGCTCCATCAACTCTCCCTTCTCAGCACCAATCCTTCAATACGTTTGGCCCCTTCTTATTCACAGGAGGTGTGAAAAAAAAGCATGAGCTACGAGAGTTTAGCAGCGTCTCTCCACCTAGAGCTGTCACCATATATTCTTCCCTTAGATCGTTAACCTGACCTTTTGGGTCTCCCCTCGAGGTTTTTGGCCGATTTATTGACAACGGCACGGTGACCTTCATCTTCTAGAGAAATTTTAGAGGGAAGGAGAGAGAGAGAGAGAGAGAGAGAGAGATGGGGAAAAGAAGGGGAAATGGAAATAAGAGGGTGTGTGACGGTGGAAAAAGCTTCAAATTCAAATTCCCGCATAATTCAGTTGGATCGGTAATGGTGGATTTTACGGATTTAAACCTAGATATTTTTAGTCCGATTTATATCACGTGATCGTACAGGAGATTTTTTTTTTTTTTCGGAAAGATTAACGACAAAGTATACATCGAAGCCATTTCGTTAGGCTGTTGTCTACTGTGAAACGAAGAATCGCAGTGTTTATAAATGCAGCATTAGTGTCATCTCTCAGCAATGCAGCACATTACTTGTGTAATTTTGAGCTTTTAGGATTCCCCCCCCCCCCCAATAAGCTGCTCTCGCAACGCGTTAATCTAGCAAGTAAGAATTACCTAAAATATTATTTTGATCGCAGTTTTGAATCATTCAGTAGGTAATCGTACGTTTTCTTTCTTATATTGTACGAATTAAAAAAAACAAAAAAACTTCAAACAAAAATCTATGAGTCAGATGCAGAACTATTCTACATTTTTCTATTCAGCCTCGCATTAGAGTATAAAACATTTATTAGTGTTTTTCAACTAAAGATGAGTTAGTTGGTTTAACACGGAGATTAAGAGGTTTTCTTTATTCCTTGCAAACCATACAAACCAAGCAGCGAATATGCTGCTTGTAGGGCCACCTTTGGCAAAGTTAACCACTCGTCTAGGCGTTGACCCCAATAGACCAAGAAAGTTGTCCTGAGGTATTTTGAACCAACGACACAGAATGATGTCCAGGAGGTCACCGACTGAGTGAGGGATTAGGGTCGACCGGCGGATGCCGCGTTCAACATGATCCCACAAATATTCGATGGGGTTTCAAATCAGGCGAATTAGGCCATAGGAACACACGGAATGTTTGGAATGCTCTTCTACACCCAAAATTGCCCAAGAATCCACATCCAACGAGGCCACATTGTTGCCATGCAGGGCAATATCTGGTCGGAACAATCTCCATGTAGGAATTAGCGATAAAGGTGTGTTCAATGAGATGAGAAAACTCAGTGATGTCCATGAGAACAACCCCCATACCAGGATACCTTTACCATTTACGGTTGACCGTAAAAGAGTTATAAAGAATAAAGCAAAGTTCTGTCCTTAGGTTGGAAAGAATCTGGGTTCGAATTCTGTCTAGAACGGAAAAGCTTTACAGTCAATTTTCAAGCGAAGGTAGATTCGGTGGTTTTATACAGAAGTGGTAGGATTATCCCCCTCCCGCCCCTAACTAGACGGCAGGCAAGAGGGTTTCTCAGGTATCAAGTGTTGTTCCAATATTTATTCCAACGTCATGTAGATACATCGTCCTCCAGTGAGCCCAAAATTTTGAAAAAAAAAACCGAATAAAGTTATTTTGATATCCTGGATTTATCTTTAAAAACTGAAATATGGTATTAAAGTCAATAGCAGTTATTATTATAAATAAAATAATAATGTATTACGTATTGTTTAAATATAATTTATTATCGTAATTCTTATAATGTTATTGCATTTTATAATAATATATCCACAAAAGGTGCCTGCATGTCCTGATAGCAACGTCTTTGGTACCTTTGACCTTTATTAAGTTCGGTGATTACCTCTTCTTCGTTTAGTCGTTCACCGTAACAACTTCCCCTCCTCCAAAGTAAGTTTAATATGTAATTTATGGGCGAATCCTAAAGTGATAATTTTCACTTTAGGGATATGTCCTTAAGGGAGGAGTGGACAGATATCTAATGGAAAAGTCAACTGAACTGGTGTCCCCTTTGCGATAACAACTAATTGCACCGATTAACAAATTAAGTTGTAACTGGTATTAATGTAGGTCGTTCGAAAATATCTCGAGGTGCTGAATCCAAATATGCATTCCAAAAAGTGAACTCCATCATGTAAGTTTTTTTTTTTTTTTACACGTATGCTTCTCAGTTGCTTTTGGAATATTTTATTACGAATTAGTCAGTCATAAAAATATTGAAATTTTAAATTGTTCTTTTGTGGCTATCTTCATGACATATAGGAAATTATGAATGAATAGAAGCCTGTTTGACCACGCCTCCATTTATTTGCATCCAACACGGGACATTTCAGAAATCGTGCACCCGCATGTGTGGCAACGAGATGATGTAATATTTTTTTGCCTTTACGTCAGTTATAAGGCAGATTTTTAGCATACTTGTAATAATCTTTTGGAAGGGGAGAGTTACCTGGCCACTGAAGCAATTGGTTGTTGTGATTTTTGAGGAACTCTTTCACTTTATTTTCGAAGTGTGGCATGGAGCAAGTTCTGTTGGAATAAGAGTTCTTTGTCTTTCTGGATTTGCGAGACCACTTTTTTCTCCAATATTTTTATGTATTGGTCACTTTTCATCATACTGTAAACAGGTATAAGTGATCCTGGACTGTCGTGTATAAAACAACCCCAGAACATGGTGGTGGGCGGTAGATGGCGTTGGTGTAGATGATGATAGTAGTTGTAGTTGGTGAAGACAGAGTTGTGGAGTAGGTGCCCTCCCTCGATGAGTCTTTGAACTCCCTGGAGGTGTGACAAATAATAATATTTTTTTTAACATTTTATAATTTCTCAGATAAATTACATACACTATATGAAGACAATTATGCATAACAAATACTTTCTCGTACTTAAAGTTTTTTTAAAAAATAATAATAATAACAATAACTATTTACAACGTATATTATTATAATATTCATAATGATGATTATTACAGATGTTTCTTTGCAATTTTACACTCTATATATACAATATCAATGGATATAATCACTCTATATTGCATAATTTTGTTACAGTTATTACATACATTACTTACATTTGTTTACATATGATACTTACATTAAATACTTTGGTTTACATGTGATACGTACATTACATGCACATAGGATACATCTTGGATGAAAACTAATTTCTCTGCTTTCATCCTCGAAGCTCATATGTAAGCTTATCTGAGGATGACACCAGATAAACTTGGTTATTATTTATTGGTTTTGTTTTTCGCAGTGTTGGGAAGCTACGAAATCTATGATTGAGAAATTTGCGCACGCACACGCACGCACGCACGCACGCACGCACGCACGCACGCGCGCGCGCGCGCACGCACACACACACACACACACACACACACACACACACACACACACACACACACACACACACACACACACACACACACACACACACACACACACACACACACACACACACACACACGCACGCACGCACGCACGCACGCACACACACACACACACGATTTGGAATGTATTGATGCGTCGCTGAACTGGAAACCTGAACGAATATATTGTGTTTCTTTAAGTATGTATGGTATTTTGGGTGTGGGTTTCTTGTTCATAGTATGTCCTTAGAGCTCTTTTCAGGCTATTGTAGTTTGTAAGGTTTCTGTATTCAAAAGGGAATTTGTTTATATGTCTGGGATGTAGAAGTTTCGCGTGGCCTTTCGGTAGTGATTATTTTATTTATATGTGATATAATCAGTTCTCTGAGATCTTGTTATACGGGATGTATTTCTGACTGTCCTGTAGTTGGCATCGAAATAATGTTTTAGCAAGGCTGCATAGTGACATTAATGTTTTGCTGTCAGTATTTTGTGTTCTGACATTGCAATATATATAAGGTTGTTATTTTCTCTTTGTTCCCAAAATGTCAGTTTTATCATTTTGTACTGTAGCGACATTAATCTATTTATTTTGTAGGGTGCACAGAAATCATGCGTTGTTAAAGCGTATCTAAGTATATTTTGGCATACTTTGTATATTAGTGTTTTTAGGCGTATGGGAATTATGTCTTTTAACCTGTAGAGTTTGTCACTTATTGTTCGGAGTTTGTTGTGTAGATGGTTTATATGGCTATTCCAGTTCATATCTGCATCGAAGTAAATTCCAAGGTATCGTATTGTTTCAACCTGAGTGATTGTAGTGGTTTTGCTGTTCTGTGTGTTTTTTATGTTGGAAAGTGGATGTTGGATGGTTATATATTTGTTATCAACTATTCGAGTCAGTGGATTTCTGAATATCATTAATTTTGTCTTTTCTGAGTTTAGGTGTATGGAGTTTTTCGTGAGCAGTGTATGATCAGATTTATGTCATGTTGCATATTTGTTTGGGCTATGCTTGCGTTATTATTGCTGTATCGTCTGCGTATTGGAATATCTTACCTTTGAGTGGTAGCTGATTAATATCGTGCGTGTAAATGTTGAATAGAGTTGGGGAGAGTACAGCTCCCTATGGTACTCCACAAGTTACTGGTAGCTCTCTGCTTCGGTTTCACCCGATACGTGTGATATGCTTTCTATTTTGAAGGTAGTTTGTAAACCACCTGCGAAGAGGCCCGTCTATTCCAACATGCCTCAGCTTTTCTAACAAGGTTTGATGTATAAGTGTATCGAATGCTTTAGTTAGATCAATAAAGACTACCATGGCAATTTAGTTTTTGTCTAAGGCGATATTAATTACGGCTGTAAAGTCTTTCAAGAGAGATGTTGTTCCCTTATTTTTCTGAAAACCATATTGTGTTTTGGGGATAATATGAAAGATCTCAGTGTATGCCGTGAGTTTCTTCAGTATGATCCGCTCCATAATTTGATTGATAATTGGTAATGTTGCTATGGGTCTGTAATTGCTGATTAAATTTCTTTTTCCATGTTTGTATATGCGTGTGATTATGGCGGTCTTTAGCATACTTGGTATCTGTCCTGTTTTAAATATTTTATTTATTAATTTTAGTAGGATAGGACTTAAACTAGTTACATGTTGCTTTATATCTTTAGGTCTGATACCATCAATTCCTGGGCCTTTTTGGTTTGATTTGATGTATTGCAGAGAGAAGTTCAGCTTCTTTTATGGTTGGGAATGATAATGTCTGTTTTGATTGTGGTCCAAGTGAAGGGTCTCGTTTTGTGATTGGGGGAATATTTCTGTGCAGTTCTTGGATGGAGTCTGCAAAGTATTGGTTAAAGTCATTTGCTAGTTGTTGGATAGGTTTTGCGTCTTTCATGAAGCTGTGTTTTATGGTTTCGGAGGCGGTGGTGTTGGGAACAAAATCTAGCATCTCATTGATTAGATGCCAGGTTTGTTTCATGTTGTTTTGTGCAGAAGTTATTTTGTCTCTATAGTAGCTTCTTTTTGCATTTCTGATTTGTGTTGTAAGGCGATTCCTTTTTGCTTTTCGAACATTAGTAACTAGTAAACGATCTTGAGTACGTGTAGTTTTCCTTTTTCGTCCACAATTTCCTTTTCTGTCAGGACAAAAGGTACTTGTCTTCCTAAACCTATTTAAAATGGCATTAACAGTACCCAAACCAACACCACACTCCTTGGCAATTCGTCTTTGAGTCATGGATGTGTGCTGAGAAAGAGTACATATTTTTGGACGCATTCTTGGAGATGGATCCATTTTATAGCTACACAAAATGAATAAAACACTCATAATGTCAACTTGTTTACACTTTTAATAAACATCGTAGAGATAGTTAAAACACGCAGCGATCAACCAAAATAGTGAACTAAAACCAAAACCGAAAATAGTAAACCGAAACTTAAAACCTGACGAAATTTCGGCTTGTTTGAATTAATTTGTTAACTACTGTAAATGATAATAATAATAATAATAATAATAAATCAGCTTTTTAACTACAGCATTTGTAAAATAATAATAATATAGAAAATGTTCTAGATGGCGCTAATTTAAATATTGGGGGGGGGGGGGCGAATCATCGCCTCTACAGGTGATGATAGTCGCTTTTAAGAGCATCTGACTATGTGATAAGTTCCTTGTTCTAAAATATTAGCGAATTAGGTGGTGGGGAGTAAAACTAAAGAAGAGTTTGTCAGTGCAAACAAAGTCCATTCATGGCAAGTTACTTGTTTTTGTTCCTGTTTGGAACAAAAACAAGTGTGAAAAGACATAAAAATTACATATCTTATGGGTACTGACCTCGAAGTCGCTCGCAAAAAATGTGTGCACTGGCTTCTAATATAAACAGTAATGACAAATATCGATTGAATTCAAAAGTTTTTAGAAAACTGATCTGCTGTAGAATCCCGCAATACGGAACACAAGAAACCAAGTAGGTTCGCTGGAAAGTTTAAAATTCATTTAATATTTAAAATACCAATGATAAATAATTAACTGGATTTTAAAAATTTTACTGGAAAAAGACATTAAAAAAGTGTTGTGTTACTGGTTGTTTTTAAACACAATTTCCAGCAGGTTTTCTCAAACACTGCGAAATAATAAAATGAAAGCTGTGCACTTTTTAAAATTAAACTTATTGAATAATTTGAGATGCAATTTGCTATAATAAAGCTTACACAACAAGTATATAAATAATAATAAAAGTAGTTCTTGCCTGTTTTGTTTGTTCATTTCCGGTAGTGAACTGTTACCATGGTGATATAAGCTAACTGTTACCATGGCAACACACCAACGTCTCGCGTTGATGGTTTCATTTATTTGCATTGTTTTGCAGCTAAGGCGTAAGACAAGAGAGTTTTATCTACCAATCGCGTGTGTTTGTGAGCCGGTTTGCCAGTTATGAGCGAAACGGGCAATGGATGGAAAGGAAAGGTGCTAAGTACAAAATTAAGAAGTACTAAACATGAACTTGAGAATGATGTAAAAGCCTGAGTGATTAACACTGCATATTAATGTACTTTGATCGGAAAGAACCTTCGTTGTAATACCAAACAACAACTGCATGATAATGAGAAGTCTGGAAATTTTAACGAGGTCGGAGAAGTTTTGAGTCATTGTTTGCAACTGCGTGAATGAACAATAAGGGAGTCGTTTGTCGCAAATTAAATCAAGTTTGATCATTTATCATATACGTATTTTCAAATGTTCATTCCGTTTTACTCTTTGCGTTTGTTCATCCTGCATCACTGAATTTGTGTTTGTAGGAATTAATATACTTGCTTTTCCACTCAAATATCAACTTCAGAGTATTGTGTCAGTGCAGTTTCTCCATACGTCAAACAAAAAAGCATAAATGTGAAATCTAAACCGTTCCGAATATATTTTATGTGAACAAAATGTAACAGAAAGAAAATAATGCTAAAATCTTCAGGTAATCCTAAAGCTTTCACTAAAAATAAATAAATAAGTAAAAATAAAATAAAATAAAATTGTAGACACGTTAACAAAATGACCAAACGCATTTTTATATGCACAAAAGGTTGCAAAGCTATAGTACATTCGTACCATGATTTTTTTTAATTTTTATTCATTTTTATGTTTTATTTATTTTTACATAATCCTGAAAACCTGTTCTACAATTGTTATTATTTTATTCAGCTGAAGTGCCTAACCACGAGGCTAGATTTCTCGTGTCTGCCCATTGTGAGCCTTCGTGATGGATGAAATCCCATCACAAATCCATCGTAACTACGACCAGCTAACTCATCTTCAGGTGAAAAGCCCATTATAAAGATTCTTTGTCCTATCCAAGACGGAATTCGAGCCTACGTTTTTTCCAACCAGAGCGCATTGCTGACCTTTATAAACTTAGTTGCTCCGGTCGTAATTCCTTCTAACTCAACCCCCTGTAGTAAAGGCCTACTATGGTAACCCATGAGAATTAAAGATGATTGCCACCTCTCTGTTTTGTATGAAAATATAATTTCGTTTAATTGGATGGTGATAGAAGATAGTGATGTTGAAATCCGGGTTACAATTTTTCTTTCTTTTTCCCCCGAGGTGGTAAGAGGGAGATTTGAAGGAAGTTGTGACCTTCGGAGGACAAATGACAAGTCATATTAGATTTTATATATAAAAAAAAAAACATTAATATTATTTTAATCGGTTAAATTGAGCCCCTCCTTGCTTAGAATATCAGGGCAATTATAACATACATTCTTAGGCTGGATTCTGTTTCCCAACTGAGTTCGTTTTCGATGGATGTGATAACTAGAAGGGTACGAATCCCTTTTTTTACCCTCATCCCTAAAAGGATTGTACAACGTATTTTTTTACCCCTTTTCGTCTCCCCCATCTTCCCATCCCACATGGTTGATCATTTAGCTGAGTTTTATTGCCAGTCCTAGCGGGGTGCTTGAGGGCGTGTTTATATTTGAAAGGAGAAGGTACGATAGATAAGTGGTTTCAGATAAAGCGAATACCTCCTGTCGCGGCGAAGCACTGTTGCTATGTGACAACGGCGTCACTTTTTTTTTTTTTCTCTTCTTCATTCTTTCAGCCTTGACACAAATGGCTGACGCAGAACAAAACCGCTTGACAACAGAAACAAAGCCATGCAGGATATCACGGGAATATGGAGAGAAAGGATGGGTGTTGCAAGATTAAAGGAAGCACATCAGCAGGTTTGATGAAGGAACCACTTCCTCGCTGTGTTGTAGGCAGGACATCATTAAGTCATAAGTGCGCCCATCTCCGACAAATAACACAAAATTGCGTTTACTTTTGCTGCGCTATGGAGCGGAGCCGATAGTGAATGAAAAAAAAAAAAAAAAAAAAATCCAAATTGGATCGAATGGGTGGGTTGTTTTGTTGCTTCTAAAAACGCGATGGTTAAGAATATGCAGTTGATGGTTGGTTAATGATTTAAGATGAAAGTTTCAAATGAATTCCTGGTATCCCTAAAAATTCTAATGGAAAAGTGGATCTATTCGATTAATTTGTGTAGTTAAGGGATTATTGTTGACTTTGTCTTGGGGGGGGGGTCATGAGAAGGGACTACAGGGAAATATTTGTTTAAAAAAAAAAAAGCGTGCGAACAACGTACGAAATGCAATTCGATTCCTACATAGAACATGACAAGCTACAACATACAGGTTTTTCAGAATCAACACTAGAGGGCACCATGAACGTTTTCACCCAGGAGCGCCTAATTCAAAAGGCGTTACCGTTTGAAGAACTAGTTATACTGTCAATATCTGCTCACTAAATCAAAATAAAATGAATAAATCCTATTTTTATTTCCCAAAGAATGATGGTAGAAATCTTTAAGCCCCAACTACTTTTCACAAATCGAGATGTGCTCCAAAAACTGTTAATATAGACAAATGATTTCATTGATGACGCATCCAGCTTACTGGAGGCTTGAAGTGGCTTGAAAATTTTTCATCTTTTGGCTCTAGAGCACGGTTTCCGAACTATGAAAAAAAATAATACAAGAAGTATAAAATTCATTTTAAAAAATGGAACAAAATCCCTAACCCACTCACAGTACTAATGTACTATAGCTTATATCCTTTCGCGAGTGGAATCACATAAAAAACGTGATTCGTGTATTCCAATAGATGGCGCTGTTCCTTCTTCTGGAGAGAATTTCGTTTTTGTATTATGGAAAGAAAAAGAGTTGATTTACGAAAACTTTATGCATAACAGTAAGATGACATCTTACTATTGTGATTATCTTACTGTTATTTAAAAATAGTGATTTTTTTTTTTTTCGGATGTTAAAAATTTATGGCTAACCTTATAGGTCATTATTGTACCTATTCAAAAGTTTCCATGGTTGAGTGGTTTGCTGCACAGTCGTAGCTTGAACCCTCTAGATTTCGATCTGTTCTCGAAATCGAAGAATCACCGCGTGGGAAATGCTTCAATCTCACTCACGAGGTTTCTGGTGAAGTGAACTTCGACCTATCAAACGTCAAAAAAAAAAAAAAAGAAGTTTATTGACAGGAATAAGACCTATAAATGGATTTTGTTACATAAATGTTTGGTTTTTAGAAACCAATACAAAGTGCAGAACTTCGGAAATAATTCTGGTATGTACAATAGCGAACAAATTAATCCGAACACTCCCATTTTAAAGAAAAATTTTAATTTCGAGAAAACAAGTACAAAAATTAAACTCCAACTTTGGGTGTGAGAAGTCTTCTCAGTCGCTGATTTGAGGCTGAAAATATAGGCTACTCGCACTCCTTGGACAAAGAAATAGCTCTCATCTGAGAATATGACCCTCTTCCACTTCTCAACAATCCAATCTTTGTACACGTTTGCCAACTGGAACCTCTTTTTCTGTATACCCTTCGTCAACAGTTGCGGGCAGTCCTCCCTGCTTCCAACAATCTTCGACGGACTGCCATGTCAGAAACATTAATCCCACTAGCTGCGAAGTCTCTATTTAAGCCTACAGCAGACGATCTAGCATTCATTTTGCTCTCCTTAACTAGTAAACGATCTTGAGTAAGTGTAGTTTTCCTTTTTCGTCCACCTTTTCCTTTTCCGTCGGAAGAAAAAGGTACTTGTCTCCACAAACCTATTTAAAATCGCATTAACAGTACCCCAAACTAACACCATAACACACCACACTCATTGGCAATTTGTCTTTGAGTTATGAGTGTGTGCTGAGAAAGAGTACATGTTTTTGAACGCTTTCTTGGAGATGTATTCATTTTATAGGTACACTAAATGAATAAAACACTAAGAATGTCAACTTATTTACGAAATAAAAACGCACAACACTATTAATAAACATCGTAGAACCAGTTAAAACATAGCACTCAACCAAAATAATGAACTAAAAACAAAAACAAAAATTTGATGAAAATTCGGCTTGTTCAGATTAATTTGACTATATAAGTTGTGTTCGTTAATTTGAGATAGGCGGTATCCTGCATCTAGACATCATATCCGGTTTAGCGTAGAAGCAACAGACTGTCTACTAATGATGGTCACTAGCAGAATTAATGCTGCAAATAATTTTAAGTGGGCGTGGTTTATACCTAAAATAAGTGTTTATTATTTTTTATCTTATTCAGTGCATTATTATCTCAAGGTCATGATTATTCTCTTCATTATAGGAATAGTTTGTTTCTATGCAAATGACGTAGCAATTATTTGTATTCAAAGTTAGAAGTAAATCAGGTCGTCAAGACAACTAGGTGGCAGACGACACTTGCAGGTCTATTTCAAACAGGCATTTGTATGTAAGTTTAATAGCTCCATCTATCAACTGGACAAAGACAGCTTTAAACAAAGCAAAAATTTTGCATAATAACAAAGAATTGAAGCACGTTCCCAAAGCATGGTAAGCAATAAAGCTACAAGCCAGTAATTTATTGAGGCTAACAAGAAACTGTTCGTTGAATAGCACATCAAATTCCGAGATGATTTAACTCCCTTTGTTGTAAAAGAGATGACAGAGTCCAAAGGGTGCTGTCTATTAGGAAGACTTCAGAGATACTGTTCCACTGCTGGAGGCATCCTAGCGTCTGCAGGGAGTGTTGGATTGCACGCGTCTCGTCTTGTCTAGCCTCGCCTTGTCTCTTCATTTTGTCTGCCACGGTTCTCGAGTTTAAAAGACAAAGACAAGAAGAAAAAAAAAAACAAGTGGGAAAAAAAAAAAAGGAATAGACTTGAAAATATCTTAAGACGGACTGTCATTCTAAGAAATATTGAGCAGAACTTAATGTTTATTGGATACCAGCTGGTAACTTGTGACGTTCTTCACGAAATCATTTAAGCCTGTCTGTAGCGCGCAGCTATTTATATGTGGTGACAACGTTGGCGAATATTCTCAGAGTTTCCCGCTAAAAAGAAAGACGCCACCTCATATCCCTTTCACTATTTTTTTTTTTTTTAAGCCAACATTTTGTTTAGTTTGTGCAACTAAGAATGAAAACAGAACATGTTTACTCAAGGACCTCCACGTAGTCGGGACTGTGGCGTAATCTCCCATGCCATCACAAATGCTTAAACATGACTTTGATTTGGATAAAAGCGTTTGTTGACTAAAAAATGCAAAAATATCTGGAAAATAATAGCATTTTCTTCCATTGACAAAACAAAAGAAGGAAATATATCCCTACGAAAGCGAACGATTTTTATTTTATTTAATTTATTTTTTTAATATGAATCGGAAGTTTGTTGCCCTACAGTAGTACGTTAGTTTCCGTAAGTGGGCAAAAGTAGTCACGTAATTCGGTAACCTTTATGCTAGACAGCAGAATGTCCCGATTATCTAACCGGATACACTATCCATTCTGCCCACCGGGCCAACAACCATTTCACTTCCCCCCTCCCCCACTTATACTCTCCAATGTATGTTTTCCCTGAAGAACGCATAAGAAAAATGATCACATACTTGTCTACTGTGGTTTCAACCTTTTATCATTATAGTAATGCATATTTTG
The DNA here is from genome assembly GCF_054136105.1 of Typopeltis vanoorti. Classification (NCBI taxonomy): domain Eukaryota; kingdom Metazoa; phylum Arthropoda; class Arachnida; order Uropygi; family Thelyphonidae; genus Typopeltis; species Typopeltis vanoorti. The sequence goes on from NC_143562.1 coordinate 13,927,205, forward strand.
TAGAAGACTGTCACGAGAAAAAAATAATAATATAGAAAATATGGTAAAAAAGCGCAGACTTACACACACACACACACACACACACACACACACACACACACACACACACACACACACAGTATCTGATCTATATATTTTTGAATCTTCATGCGAATTACAGTTTCTCACGCTTTCTTCCTCCTTTGAGATTAGTTTCTCTTCAAAACTAAAATCTAGATGCCAATACTTTCAGTGATACTAAAGTATCACTGAAAGTATTGGATACTTTAGTATCAAAGTAAAAAAAAAAAGTGGTCGAACTTATGTCGGTGATTACGAAGGTTGTTAGTTAAAAAAAAAAACCTTGAAATAAGTTTATATGAATGAGCCGGCGCATTGTAATGGACGAAATGTCCACTCGTCCACTTTTGTAGCAGTTTTGCAAATCTTCCACATGTTGGTTATTGAATGGACTTATATTTCACTCTTCAGCCAATGGTTCTTCGTTTCTAATATTAAAAGGACTTCCAGGATCAAGATCGTTGGTTAAGTAGGGCTAAGCACAGTAAAATCGAAAAAAAAAAAATTTTTTTTTCTAAACAGGCATAGTCTCAAACAAACTTCTAAATGGAGATTATATGAGGATATTTTCGATGCTTTTATAGGATGACATTTGTCTTTATAATCTTTATAAATTCAATACAAAGATGTATAGCCTTATATAAGCCAGCAGGAACTGTCACTGCATCATTAAAAGCAGTATCCTTTCAATTTAGTAAAAAGATAAATACAACTGCTCATCCCGTGATGGAGAAGAGGAAATAACCAAAAAAAAAAGCAGAACTACTTCTTCCAAAGATGAAACAGTCTATCTTGGCACTCTTTAATCTTTGTGAAATATATTTTGTATACATTGTAAACGTGTGTGTGTCGAGCAAGACGAATGCAACGTTGCTATGGAAATATGTTCCCATGATAACGATTAAACGTTGCTGGTTCTGTGGGATGATGTTGTTCGCGAATGTCAGCATTTAAAGCCGTATCGTTTCAATTTAGCAAAAAGATAAATACAACTGCTCATCTCATGATCGAGAAGAGGAAATAACCAAAAAAAAGCAGAATTACCCCTTTCAAAGAAAGCATGTTTTGACACTTCCTAAACGAGAACGAAGCAAAAATAAACAAATAATACATTCTCCCTGAATGAAAACATCTTTCAACTACCATGCATCAACCCATTCATATATTCGACCTGATATACATTCTAACTCCTCTCAGTGGGAGAAACCCACAAAGCAAAACTTGTAGATGCTCAGTGAGCAGAAGTCTTGCAAATATTGCCAGAAGGATTGCATCGGAAATGATCCACGGATTTTTATTGATATGGTCATGGATAGAGAGGTGCCTTCTCTGAATAACTCTGCATTTCCTAGAGTGTTACCGATGAGGATACTAACGTACTTCTCTGGAATGGCCAACTAGGAGCTCTGATGTAAACCAGATGGAACACTTAATAGAAAAAAAAGTGGACTGACACGTGATGAATCGTCCCTGGAGACCAACATCATTGGCAGAACTGAAGACAGTCTTGCGTCAAGAATGGAGACTCGGTTCCCATAAATCTTGCCTGAAGTAAGTGGGAAGTTTAGCATGAATAGATTAAATGCTGGGATACTTACCAAAGGTGAGACTATACTTTATTAGAAAAAAAAGCTACTATTTATTTCTTGGGTGCTTCCATGTCTTAATCGAAATGCATATCGTTTCAAAATTACGCCAAAATTTAAGTTTTCTATACGGCCACAAGGAATGCTAAAATATAAGTTCAAACTTGGTTGAATCCAGATTATAACCTTTTGGATGGATCCAAAACTTCCACAAGTTTGGCATTGGAGTGGAAAAGAGAGAGAGATCAATCCTTCATTTAAAATGTTACGAAACTATAAGTCTCTTCTTCCCACCTACAAAACGACTACGCAAGCACGTGCTAGCACTTTGACTCCATGAACTTCATTCGATACGAAATGTCTTAGCCAGTTTACAGATAAGTAATTGTATTCATCTCGTAGGTGAAGTCACTGCCACTCTCTCTCTCTCTCTCGCTGTGCAAATCACCAACAAGCAAATTAACCAACGTAGTAAATTCTTGACGAATTTCGATCGTATCTTACCTTATCACGAAGGAAAATTGCAAAGCCTTTTGCTCGTGCAATGGCCTCATCTGGGATTGGCTATTTTGCTATTCTTAACATAGTTCGGTTTCATTTTGGACATTCGGTTTCTTTTTCTACTTTTTTTTTTTTTATCCCGATGCTCGTAAGAGAAATTTCTTTGAACGACGTTCGAATTTTATTAAAACTAAATTTCCATTCTCGAGGCATAAAAATATAAAATAAAGAATATACATCCAACAAAGCTAGATAATAAAAAATTATTTCATTCATCGCGTAAAGAGAACCCCATACGAAATTTATTTATCTCATATGGGTGTTCCCCTTTTCCTCTACCTTCCCTTAGGACGGGTTGAGCCCTCCTAATGAGGGTTAAGTATGTATTTTATAACTGTAGATCCGTGTGTGTTCACGGGGCAGATTTGCTTTTTCTGAGGGATGGAAAACTCGCGTTTCCGGGTGAAAAAACCCTCTACCCCCGCATGAGACTGGCTAACTCACCTTTAGTCGAAAGAGACCAGATAAAGGTTCCTCACATCACTGACGGAAATTGAACCCAGGTCTTTCCGACCAAAGCGTTTTGTCTATAATAATAATAATAATGATCTTAATAAGCCTACACCCTGTCTAAAAAGAAACCGAACTTTTCGAAAATAGAAGAAACTAGTAGCGCCACCTGTTGTATCTTTTTGTTGTCGAAAGCGGCAACCTTTATTAGTGCTTGTCAACTGTTTATGACATTTGTTTCTAATGAAACAAATGTCATAAACGAGTTATAGTACTAAGAGTGACAGTGTGTTTTGAGGAACGGTCGGTCGTCACGATATTCATGCCGTATGCGACGAATTCTCACTATCAATCGCTTCAAAACTGGATCGTTTGGCCAGGCGGAACGAATTCTTTGTGGATAATAATCGTAGAAACAAATCAGCATTGTCTTTACTTTTGACTTCTCCAAGCGACTTTTTTTTCGGATGCCCCTCTTCTGGTGGTCTCCATTTAGCACTGTGGCGCTTTGTTTCGGGCTCATACTCAAAACACCACGTTTCGTCACCAGTAACGATCGTTTCAAGGACGTTTGAGTCCTTACGAGCGGTTGTAATGAGGTCCTTGCTGTGTTCAATTCGATACAATTTTTGGTCGTCGGTCAACTTGTGGGGAACAAATCGCGAATTCAATTCACGAAGGCCCAAACTCTCGGCCAAAATGTTGTGCACAGTTGACTTTGGAATCCCAATTCATCTTCAATCAAACTCACGGACGATTTCGGGTTTTCTTTGATGAAATCACGCACTTTTTGGATGTTAACTTCGCTCAGTCCCGTTTTTGGATTGCCCGGCTTTTCGTCGTCCTCAAGCGTCTCACGACCAATTTGAAATCGTTTAAACCACTCGTAAACTTGAGTACGAGATAAGCATTCATCACCGTATGCTTTTTGAAGCATTTGATGCGCTTCGGTAAAACTTTTACCAAATTTAACACAAATTGAATCGCAGCTCTCTGTTTGAAACTCATTTTCCGACCGTTCGCCAAAACACACTGTCACCCTTGGCACCTATAACTCGGCTTCTAATGAAACAAATGTCATAAACAGTTGGCACAACTCTAATGAAGGTTGCCGCTTTCGACAACAAAATGATACAACAGGTGGCGCCACTAGTTTCTTCTATTTTCGAAAAGTTCGGTTTCGTTTTGGTCAGAGAGTGTATAATCTACCCAGAATGTCTTTTGTAATCACAGTTTTTAGGATAAGGTTGTTAGTCTTATGAATAAATATATATTTTATGTGTGTAAACTAATTTTCCTAGCCAGTTTGTCTGGGTGCAGGAAGAGATGTAACCCTTCTACTCCTTACAAGAGCGGCTAACTCGCCTTCCATCGTAAAATTCTGATAAATGTTCTTTTTACTTCCATTATTTATTTATTTAGTTAAGCAGGGCTAAAATATTGCCTCTTTTGGTTTTGAAGGTGTATTGACAATTTCGTATTGAGTCACTTGGTATACTCAAGAACCCACTGGTTCTTAAATAAAAACAAACATAGGGCGATTCTATAAAATAGGTATGTATTGCGTCATCATTGAGTTGAAAATTGACAGTACAATATATCGATTCGATCTCTTATTTGTGTACAGTTTCTACTATCTTATCTTGCTCTGTATTCAACGCTGCTTGTAGCCTTGGAACTACATCCCAAAGATAGAATAGGAAAAATATTTCCCGCTGCTCAATATAAAATACACAACTAACAAAAACAGTAGTTGTTGAACCACAAAATATTTAAATGGGATCTCATCCTTTCTGAGACATTCAAAACTAAGACCTCTGCTTCTTTGTGTATGATCCTATGCACCAGTTTATCGAGTTTTCAACTAAATTCTAAATCCAATTATTTCCTTGATTAGCGTGTGATTAATGATGTGTATTCGGTTCTGTTTTATGTTCAACCCAAGACCGTTGCTATGACTACGATGCATTCAATAGGCAACTGTAAATGTGGATTAGTAATTGTGTGATTACTATCGATTCTTTCAAGGTAAATGAAGGATTGCGTGTGTGGAGGAGCGATGCGAAGAATATATTTGCATTTAGAGATAGCGCTTAATACGTTTACCTTCACTTGTACTAGTGGATTGCTTAATCAGCGCCAGTTTAACGAACAACAACAATAAAGAATATCTGTATAATCATGTATCAGTTGATCAGGCTGTAAGCTAGAGCTATGGTCACTTAAAAAAAAGTAATATTCAAGAAGTGAAAAAAAAATTCTTTATAGAATATGAAAGGAAGTAATATAATAAATTCAAATTCTTCAAAATGTTCGGAATTCTTCAGAAGTTTAATTATTACTTAGAGTCTGATGAAACACCTTTTATTTATCAATATAACTTTTAATATTATTCTACGGAAAGTGATTGAAATCAAAATGGACTGAGTGGAAAAATGGCGGCTCGCGTGTTAGTGTTTTGTGTCGTGTGTTATTGATGGTGAATTGTGTATTTGACTGATAAGTTTTCAGAGATTTATGCTTATATTCATTAGTAATATCAGTTATTTGCTTGCCGCAATAAACAGGCATTTTACATTTTATTTCCCATACAAGGTAAGTCAACTGACTTCGCAAAGGCGATACGCTAGGCCTACTGCCATTAGTGTCGTTGTTGTATTTTAACATCTTGTTGCTAGTTGACGCGCCTATGCTTGATATTGCTGGTAGTCCTTTGCGGCTGCGGGATATTTTACAAAAACTTCTGCTGGCAGGTCTTTAGACCTGCGGGATATTTTATTAACGCACATACGCAACTAAATCGATATGAGCGTGCCTGACCTGGACGTATTTGCTGATCTGCTCGAAAGAGAGCCAGCTCTTGAACTCATTGATAAACTACAAAAGAAGTTCAAGTTGACATGGCCTACTAGCATGATTGACCCCGACACTATTATTGAGTCACTCGATAAAAAGCTAGCACTCAGTTTTATTAAAAAGCTCCTCAAAAAGTTTGAACGGGATTGGCCCGGCTACTTAAATTTGTATTCCTCACCTGAAGTTGAAGTTGAGGAAAATGAAGACTCCCCACAAGTGGAGGAAAAACTCAATCTAGTTGTCTCTACCTCTAATCCTTCTGATCAAGAAGAAACTCACGCACGTAAGAAGAGAAAAATTCTTGCTGCTGAATCAACAAATGTTGTTGGTATGGAAGAGGATGTTCCCATTTCAGATCCCTCTGTTTCCCACAATGAAAAGGTGCCACCGATTATCCTAAGGGAAAAGCAGAGATGGACAACACTCAGAACCATCATGGCAAATTCACAAATTCATTACACGTCTGCTAAAAATGCAGACGAGGGAATACGAATTCAGCCCACCACGGTGGCTGACTATAGAAACCTTACAAAGGAACTGGATACTAGAGGAACCCAATATCACACATTTTCACTTGCCTCTGAAAAAAATCTGAAAGTAGTCTTACGAGGAGTCTCTGAGGATATTGACACAGATGAAATAGTTACTGACCTTAACCTACAGGAACTACCCCCCATAAAGGTCACTAGAATGTTTAGATCAAATAAGACACCTATGCCTTTAGTCTTAGTAGAAATTCATAACATCTACAAAGACATTTATAATTTAAAATCAATCTGTGGACTCAAAATCACCACAGAACCATTGAGAAAGAAATCATCTTCTGGGCAGTGCCACCGGTGCCAAAAATTTGGCCATGCCCAGAAGCTATGCAAAGCTCAGTTCAGATGCGTAAAATGTGGCGAGAATCACCCCACAAACACCTGCGCCAAGCCAAAAACCACCCCGGCTAAGTGCGCTAATTGTGGGGGTCCCCACCCTGCTAATTATAGAGGGTGTATGCATCATCCCAAAAACAGATGGAATGATCCCAGTCATCAATCTACCTCGTCATCTAATGCGAGAGTTCCTGAAGCTCAGGCTACTCAGTTCTCCAAGAGTGAGAACATGACAACTGGTGCTCGCCCATCATTAACTGAGCCCCTTAAGAAAACGAATCTTCAACATCAAGTAAGAACATATGCTGATGTGGCCCGCTCCAAACAGATAGTACAAACCCAGAACCGGAATACTCCACACTCAAATCTATCAGCTGTTATCACCTCTTCTCTTGCAAACATGCTCCAGGATTTCAGCAACTCAAATCCATCCTTAAGTGTCACAAAAAGATTCCTACAGCAAACCCAATCCATATTATCTGCACTCTCTGATGCATAGGAAAAAAATCGTCCCAAACTCTCTTAGGATTATCGGTTGGAATGCCAACGGTATAAAAAACAAACTATTAGAAATCCAGGAATTTAATAATAGATACAACCCAGATATACTGCTAATTAATGAAACTCACCTGAGGCCTGCTGACACCCTGAAAATCAGAGGGTATCAGATTTACAGAAACGACAGGCTTGGGTATAGAGGTGGAGGTACAGCCACTCTTATCAAAAGCTATATCAATCATCACTCAATAACCAACCCTACTACCACCAACCTCGAAATCACAGGAATCAATGTTCTCACAAACTCAATTGGGAACCTCAAAATTTTTTCTGCTTACAACCCTCCATTAAAGACATTATTGACCTCAGATCTGGATGCCATCCTTGGAGTAAAAGGACCGATCATCATCGCTGGAGACCTCAATGCAAAGCATCCTGCTTGGAACAGTAAATCCACTAACAAAAATGGTCGTATCCTTTCTAGCTACACAGGATTAAACCATGCTGTTGTGGCTGGACCTACCGAACCAACTCATCTCAGTACATCTGGCACTGCTGACATCTTGGATATAGCCATCCTGCAAGACATTAAACTACAGTACAGCCTTACATCACTAAACGAGCTGTCGTCGGATCACAACCCAATTCTACTGCAATTGGGAGAACAAGAATGCCTGTCTCCTCCTCATTCAGGCATATCGTGGGAGAGATTGTCTAAAGCACTTCGGGATCAAATAGGACCCGTCCCACACATATGCACACCAGAAGATGTGGATTCTGCAGTGACTAGCCTCACCCAACAGATTAAGTCCGCTATAATGGTTGCAACCTTCCAGAAACCTGTTCCCAAGCCTGATCGTTTGCCTGAGGACATTATGGACCTGATCAGAGAGAAGAACAGAGCTAGGAAGAGATTTCGTAACACTCGCGCTCCTCAGGATAAGACAGTGCTTAATAGATTGAATGGAGCAGTAAGAGATGCACTTAAAACGCATAGAAACGAAGTTTGGGATAAAAAGTTAGCCTCTATCTCACCTATTGATCACTCTATCTGGGGCCTACTGAGAAACATCAAAAACAAAAACAGATCCCTCCCCCCTATAATCTCAAACCAGGGCCTAATCCACACAGATGCAGATAAGGCAGAAGCCATACTTAAAAATCTTGAGGATCAGTGCAAACCATCTTATAACAACATTGATTTCAATCATCTGTATAAAATCCACAGACAGGTTAGACATGCACTAAACCTCCCGGATACCAGTGCTGATCATATTGCACCCGCATCACCTGTTGAATTATATGATATTATTAAAAAACTTAAGAACAATAAAGCTCCTGGACCAGACAGCATCTCAAACAGGGTGATCAAGCTGCTGCCTCGAAAAGCTATAGTGCATCTGACCAGTATAATAAATGCAATCTTAAGACTTCACTATTTTCCTTCCACCTGGAAACTGGCTGATGTGATTCCTATACATAAGCCAGGCAAAGACCCACACTTACCGCAGAATTATCGTCCAATCAGTCTCATCTCCAACCTGGGTAAGATTGCAGAGAAGGTCATCCTCTCACGACTCCAAACCTCAATAAATGACCTAAACATCCTCCCTAAAGAACAGTTTGGTTTTCGGCAACACCATAGTACTACCCAGCAAATCCATAGAATTGTGGAATATATCATCACCAGCTACAACTGGCGCCAGTACACAGGAGCTGTTTTCCTAGACCTATCTAAAGCATTTGATAAAATCTGGCATTTTGGACTCCTGCACAAACTTATCTCAGCCGGCATCTCACTAAAAATGGTTCATCTAATCCGTTCATATCTTCAGAATAGAACAATGCAAGTTAAAATTAACGGTTCTATATCGTCCCAGCGCCATATCTTTGCTGGAGTGCCACAGGGATCTCTACTGGCTCCATTGCTGTTTTCTGTATACATGTCAGACATCCCTCACAATCCGATGACTTCCATTTTAGCGCTGTATGCGGACGATACGGCAATACTAACCAGATCCCTCAGACCCCACTTCGTTACTAGAAAGCTTCAAGAAAACATTCTAAAGCTGGAGGGTTGGTTCTCTAGGTGGAGATTGGAAGTCAACCCCCTGAAAAGCTCAGCGGTTCTTTTCTCAAAAAGGCCAATGTCTCCTGGAGGAGATGTGTTACTATTCAATACTAAAATTCCCTGGCAGACAGAAACAAATTACCTGGGTGTAATTCTCGACAAAAAGCTATCTTTCAACCAACATATCAAGTCTGCATGTGCAAAAGCATCTAAAGCCATAGCTCAGATTTACCCGCTAATTAATAGAAATAGCAAGCTCAGCAACAGAATCAAATTGCAACTTTACCAGATGACGATTCGTCCCATAATCACCTATGCCTCTCCAGCCTGGAGCCACACCTCTAACGCTAACATTATCAAGATTCAGCGTGTGCAGAACAAGTGCTTGAGAATGATTCTGAACGCCCCGTGGTATGTTAGAAACAGCCAGCTCCATAGAGACACAAATATTCCATATATTCTCTCTTATCTACAATCCTTAGCTTCCAAGTTTTTTCTAAAGACGTCCACACACCCCAATGATTTGATTCAACAAGCTGCAGCATATGAGCCAACGGACATATTCAAATATAGAAGACCAAAAACTATATTAGCCTCCTATAACGATGCATAATCTCCATGCCCATTCAGGGCGAGCAAACTGCTCGTAAATTTTACCCTCACTGTAACCACGACAGATAGCGGGGAATATGAAAAGCATCTTGCTTCACCCTTAAAGACATAAATGTCAATTGTCAATTGTCAATTGAAATCAAAATCTCAAAATCAAAAACGAATACGATAGGATTTGTTATCAAAAACGAATTTGTTATTTATTTATTTATTTATGTGTGTTTCATTACTAGTAAATTACTATTTAATATTTAATTTAATTAAATAGTAATTGAATTACTATTTAATATTTTATTATATTAATGTAATTTATAATAAATCAAATTTACTATATTAAAATATAATTTATAATAAATTAAATTTATTATATTAATATTAATATAATTCTATAATATTTTATTTTTTATTCCAGTAAGTACATTATATTTATTCTAGTAAGTACATTATATTGTATTATTTATGTATATAATTTTATATTTTCACACATTTGTATCCTTTTGGTGTGTGGGGGAGAAAATAGGATACCCTATCTTTATGTATATATATACACGTATATATTATGGGAATAAAAAACGGAATCCATGTTATTATATTGTAAAGAAATATCAAATAATCAGAATCGGACCCGATCTATTTTTGCTAACTTGGCATCTGATGTCTCTAAAAGGTGAGAATAACCTCGTCCTTCCCTGGATTTCTTACGTCCTTTGAACCTCCAGAGAAACCCTACCTTAACAAGGAAGTGGCCATCATTTCTCAGTAACCGAGCAGTTTGAATAGCTTCTATTGTCAACCGATATGGCTAATATTATTCAATGACGTATCTTTGTCTCTATGACAACAACCCTAGAAGGTCTGATAGGTTTCATTCTCACTTTTCTTCAAACATTTGTGTAATCTAATAGAAGGAAAGATCTTGTAGCTTGTACAAGCTATAAAGAATTAGTTGCATCTACCTTAATCATAGGCGTACGACCTTTTTTGTGATAAACTGTATGTGCTAGGCTTAGCATGCTCCAAGGCTAAATGTTTATCAGTAGAAATGCACGCTTTGTATGTACCTCACTTTCCTGGAGGTTTTTAAGATGGGGGTAAGGAAAAAGAGAAGAGGAAAGAACAAATGGCCTATTTTCTTTCTATTTCTCTCTTCTTTCTCTTTGCGTCTCTCTTCCAGACCAGTTCCCAAAACAAAACAGTGTACGAGCAGTGCAGTGTTCCATGGTCATAGGGTTCATTCGCACTGCAGGGAACTCATCGAGTCATGTGACACATCCACGTGTCGGTGTAAGGCTGTCGTTGATGGAGCTGCTAAAATGAACGAATAAACAAGTCAGCGACCCTTTTGGTGAAAGCTTAATACACGTGTTGGTTTTCATGTAAAGCGAGAAGTGGAAACCTCCTTCAACTCGAAACGACAGTCTAAAAATTCCAAACACAAAAAAGGGTACGACAGAATTAAGTCCCTACGATTGGAATTCAATAACATATAAAGAATTCACATTTGAGTTTTGATGTGTGAACTACCATTCGTATGTTTAATAAAATTTTAGCTTATACTTTAGGCTAAAACTTTAAATTCTGTGCTCTGTATTCTACTATCATGTGCTGACAATGCAAGATTCGAAATTCCTACGTCTTTTTACCTATTTATAGACAGCTGTTTTAAATTACTTGACAGTCTTACTCACGATACAACAGTACAAAAAACATTTGGACAGAACACGATATCTTTAACGCAAAAGTTACGAAATTAGAAAAGTAAAAATCACAGTTGCAGTGAATTTGTTACCTTATATACGTACCAGTAGTACATTGCGTATATTACATCAACAATGCGAATTATTGTCAAGAACTGGCAAAAAGCGATGTAAGACACCCGGATGTAAACCGCCATCTGGACTTTTGATTAAGTATTGCATTACAGTTATAATAATTAAATATTGTATTAAATTACAATAATAATTTGAACAAGAAATAATTTCGTTAATAACTTATTATTAATGATTTAACATAAAAATTGAGAAATAAAATAATTAAAAATAAACATTTTAACATGGCGATGTGTATTTACAGTAACTGTCGGTTTTTATTTTTGAAAGAAATTATTTTATTTATTTTTATATTTTCAGCAGACGACGGAAGGATTCATGGAGTTCCCTTTAAACAAATTTAGATGGCGGTGTACCTTATTTAATAGCATGCGAATTATTTCCAAACTCAAACTGGAAAATTCTTTTAGACGAGTATAGAGGAGAAAATTCTTTTCCTCGTCTGTACTTTTGACTACGGAGGCTCGACAAAATTGTTTTTTGTAATCACAGATCTTATTTTTCACTGATGATAAGTTCTGATGTAAGTACACTACAGTAAATAAAAGAAATAAAAAATTAATTAATTAAATATTCCATATATAATAAAAGGAATATTATATATAGAATATTATTACTTCAAATTAAATTATAATTGAAAAAAAAAATTAGCGACTATTATAAGTTTAGAAAGAACACCTTTTATTTTAATATATAGTTTTTATAGTGTTAATGGAAAGATGGGAAATATATATGTATATATATGTATATATGTATTGACACCAGAAGGATAGGATGATTCATTCAATATATAAATATATATTTATTATTTTACAAAATTAATATTTTACTGACTAGAACCCGAGAAGGTATAATACAAAAAAACTTTTTTGAATCACGACTTTAACCGGGACACCGATGAAACCTCATCGGTGTCCCGACTTCTTCAGGTGAGTAAGAAATAACACAAAACTTATAAAACTAACAAGGTAAAAAACATGGACTTTTCAGCTTAATAAAAAGAAGAAGAATAGCAACAGTCATATTTTAATTGGTGACCGCGTGCTATTGTTAGCGTGAGTTGAATGTGAGTGACAGCTGATTTTAGAGCGCCAGTACTGGATTACTGCGCTATGGGAATCAGGCAAACTGTAGCTCAGATTGTTGTTCATGTGTGAAGGGTCCAGAACTATTTCTTTGGATTCTACAATTCGTCTTTCGAATTTATCCTTGCATATATATAAATTGGTCGTGCGGTCCCAATCAATTTGGGGTTGACGTTCTTCTAGGTTAGAGTTGACGGAGAAAAACATGACTGGAAAGGGCGCTCGCTCGTGTTCTTCTGTAGGAGAAGTCACGTCTATGTTCCTCAAGATGTAGTGAAATAGATTTATCTGTCTGACCAAAATAAGGTGGACCACAGTCGCACGTAATTTTATAAACATCTGAAAAATGCAGTTGGTTGTGTTTTGGCCGACTCAGAAAAGAACGAAGTTTTGGCAGAGTGGTATAGTCGGTCTTTATGTTGAATTTCTTCATAATCCTAGCTAGTCTTATATATATATATCCGATGCCTCCTTCACTATCTTATTCCACCTTTCTTTGTCCAGTGCACAGTGTCGCAGTTTTTGTACACCCATTCCACACCAGTCTTTTATATCGTCTATCCATTCTCTGTATGGTCTATCTCTTCTGTTTAAACCATCCAAAATACCAAACATAAATGTCTTTATCTTCTGGTCCTCACTCATTCTACAGATGTGTCCAAATAATTGCAGCTTCCGTTTTATAATCTTTTGCATTAGATTCTGTTTTGGTTGTATCTTCTGATAGAGCTCTTCATTGGTGATTTTCTGTACCCATCCTATTCTTAGAATCTTCCTGTAACAAGTTCTTTCAAATCCCAAAATTCTTTTTCTTGATTACTTATTTATTACCCACGTTTCAGATCCATACAGTACACGCTGAAGATGTATGTTTCCAGTACTCTTAGTTTGTTTGCAGGCTGATCACACTACTTTTCCAGATGTTATCCATGGCCTTCAGATTTGTTCTTCCCTTTGAAATCCTGATTTTTATTTCCTTTTTACAGACCAAGTCATATGTTAGTTTACTTCCCAAATATGTGAATTGTTCTACATTTTCTATATCAGTTCCATCCACTTGTATCTTTTGTTTCCTGTTCTTCTCACCAAATACCATTGTCTTTGTTTTTTCCAAGTTCATAACAAGTCCAAATCTCTTCCCTTCCTCATTTAACAGTTTCAGTGTTTTTTGTAGTTCCCTTTCGTCTTCTTCGATAATAACAATGTCATCTGCAAATCTCAGATTGTTAATTCTCATTCCGTGTACAGATATTCCTTTGGCATCTTCCTTCAGTTTGTCCATTGCTCTTTCTAGATGTGCGATGAAAATGCTTGGTGATATTGGATCTCCCTGTCTAGTACCTCTGCTTGTTTTAAACCATTTCCCCAAATCATCACCTATTCTAACTGCTGCAACTGCATTCTGATAAACATCTTTTAATATAGCTATTAGTTTTTTATCAATTCCATAGGATTCCAGAACTGCTAATGTCACTTTCTGGTCAATACTGTCAAATGCTTTCTGAAAATCAACAAAGCAAGTATATATGTTTTTGTTTTTTCGCCTAGCTTTCTCTGCTATTAACCTCATTGTCAAAATCTGTTGAATTGTAGTTCTATCCTTCCTAAATCCTGCTTGCTCGTCTGCAAGGTATGCTTCCAATTGTGTTCTCAATCTTTTTGTCAATATGATCATCACCACTTTACCAAGGTGACTTATCAAGGCAATCGTTCTATAATTTTTACATTCTAGCTTATTTCCTTTCTTGTATAATGTTACTAATATTGATTTCACCCACTCCTCTGGCATTTTCCCTTCTTTCCATACCATATTACATAGTTGGTGCATTTCTGTAACCATACAGCTCGTGTAGTACGAGAAGCAGCTAAAGAATTGTCAGTACCCTTGACCATTTTGTTTAATTTGAGTCTCGGGTCTGGGTTAGTCCCGAGCGGGTGGCAGGAGGGGAAAATAGTTCCACTGCATAAAGGAGGTTCCAAGACTACTGTTGTATATTACCGACCGATTAGCATATCAGGAATCATTGTCAAGGTCTTAGAGAAATTAGTCAAGAAAAGAATACAGGATTGGATAGATGAAAATGGGATATTGTATGGGGGACAACATGGTTTTGTGAAGGGTAGATCATGCCTCAGTAACTTGCTCACGTTTTATAACACAGTGACGGCTGAACTGGATAGGGGAAATGGGTTTACAGTGATACTACTGGACCTTGCCAAGGCCTTTGACAGGATACCACATGGAACCCTAATCAGTAAACTGGAGCAGATGGGGATAGATAAAGGGTTGGTAAGATGGATAGGAGGGTGGTTGAAGGAGAGATACCAGAGAGTGATTTATTCAGGAGTGGAGCCCTGCGGCACTAGTGGAGTGCCGCAGGGCTCTGTTCTTGGACCATTGCTTTTCAATTTGTTCATCAATGATATTGGAAAGGATTTGAGAGGAAGTGTTCACTTGTTTGCTGATGATGCAAAGTTGGGTAGAGCAATTGTGAGTGCACAGGATGTCAAAATTTTACAGGATGATTTGGATAGTTTGGAGGACTGGGCTAGAAAAAATGGATGTCAGTTTAATGTGGCAAAGTGTAAGGTTATGCACTTTGGGGTGAAAAGAATAGCAGCAGTATATCGCATTGGTGGAACCGTACTCCAGGAGATTGATGAGGCCAGGGATTTGGGAGTGCTGGTGGATAGGGAGTTGAAGTTTAGGGGGCACATTGCAAAAGTGACTAAAACAGCTCACCAAATCACTTGGCTTATGAAAAATACTTTAACATGCAAGTTGTTGTTCCTCTTTATTGAGCCTTGATAAGACCCCATCTGGACTTCTGTGCCCAGTTATGGGCACCAGGGTTTCTTCGTGATGGGGAAGTGGAGATGGTCCAGAGACGAGTGACCAAGATGATAGCAGGTCTGTGGAATGAACCTTATGAGAATAGGTTGAGGATTTGTGGGTTGCAGAAATTGGACGATAGGCGAAGGAGGGGTGATATGATTGAGATATTCAAATTACTGAAGGGTTTTTATAAGATTGATCCAGAAGATATTTTTGAAAATATGACTGGTGGTGGGAGGACTAGGGGCCATGCATGGAAGCTGGGCAAGAGCGCGGTTGACAAGGGTGTTAGAGCCAAGTTTTTTACTTGGAGAGTGATGAATGAGTGGAATAAGCTTCCAGAGTCTGTTGTGGGTGCTACGACCGTGAATGCGTTCAAGGCAAGATATGATAGATACTGTGTGAATGTTGAATAGTTGTTCCAGACATGATGTTAGGGCCTCCCTCGATGAGTCTGTCGACTCCTTGGAGTTTCCCGGAACAATAATAATAATAATAATAATAATATATATATATTTTTTAAACATTTTATTATGTCTCAGTATAAATTACATACAATAATAATATTTACAATATTTAAAATAAGGTTTATACAGAATTTTTGAATTTAGAATATAATAATAATAATTTTTTTTTTTTTTTTATAAACGACTTATTTGTTTTTGTTTTTACAATGAAAATGATAAGGTTTACTATCACACAGAGTATCTGCACACACACACAATGAAAAACATATTATCTTTTCTGTACAGTACGAAAATTTGATATACAAAATGCAGTGTACATTTTATAAATATGAGTATACATTTTTTTTTTAAACTAGCTAAATATGGATTGGCATCAATGTGCACACAATTCACGATACAATGCAGTAATGCAGCATACACTCACAATTCAATAGTAATAATAATACTTTTTTTTTTTACATTTCATTATGTCTCAGTATGTACATACAATACATACAATAATAATATTTACAGTATTTACAATAAGGATTATATACATTTTTTTTTTTTTTTTTTTATGTCTCAGATGAATTGCATACATAGTTGCTGTAGTAATTATATGTATATAATATTTATAACGCATTACAAGTGTGTATAACAGATACTTGCAAGTTAGTAATTTTCTTCCTCGAAGCTTAGCAGAGCTTATCTGAGGAAGATAATAGATGACAGAGGGTGGTGGTTTTATGGTTGTGTTCCTATAGTGGTCACAAGCCAGGTGTTGATTTTACTGTTTGTTGGTACATGCTTAAGACTTCGACTGCTATTACAGTTTAACTTTTTTTTTTTTTTTTTTTTGTGAAAATAGGGTTGGATTTAGACATGGTGTGTTTGTTGCTTTGTGTTCTTGTAGTGATAGTTTTTGGAGAGGGGGGGGGGTTGTCATAGGTTTGTGTGTGTGTGTGTGTGGTGGGGGAGAGAGAAACAGGAATTGCTCTAATTTTCATTCTCGCTATAATATTTATATAGTGCCTGTTTCAGCTCTCTGTATGTTCCTAGGTTTCTGTTGTCGAACGGCAGTTTGTTTATCATGTCAGGTACGTAGAAGTTTCGGGTGGCTTTGCCGTGGTGATTGTTGTACTTATATGTTATGTAGTTTGTTGACTGTGGTCTTGTTATTTGATATGTTGTTCTGGTTACTCTATATGTTGGACTGTAGTAGTGTTTTAACATGACTGTGTAGTGGCGTAATTGTTTCACCTTAAATATTTTGTGTTTTGTCCGTGCTTCGTGCATAAGAGTGCATAATAATAATAATAATAATAATAATAATAATAATAATAATAATAATAATAATAATAATAATAATACTTTCACCGCCATATTTAATCATTTCTTCAGTAATATTATCGTTACCAGGACTCTTGTTGTGTTTTAACCGTCCTATTACTTTTCTACCTCTCCTCTTAAAATGTCCATATCATGCTCATTACCTGGTGGTGATATCTGCTTCAATTCTTCAGTGAGTTTCCCAACGCTATCTGAATCTAGTTTTTCTTCATATAACTCACTACAGTATCCTGTCCACCGCTGTACAATTTTTTCTTTATTCATCAATACTTTGCCTTTTTCATCTTTAATTGTGGTCTGTTTTGGTTGCCACTTTCCATTAATGGTTCTGATCATTTTGTATACTCCCTTGTTTTATGCTCTCCATAGTACTGTTCTATATTGTTGCATTGGGCTTCTAACCATTTCATCTTATCCATTCTGACTGCTTTTTTCACCTCATTACACTTTCTTCTATATTGCTCTTCTATTTGTTCTGATGTATCCCTTCTTATTTTCAACATTCTTTTCTCCTGTACTAACTTCAGTGAGTGTTTCTTGTTTAATCCATTTCTTCTTGATCTTGTCTTCTTCTGGTACTGTTTCTTCAACTGCATCTTCTATCGCCTTCATTACACTTTTCACTCGTAAATTCGAGTGAAATTACGAGTGAAATTTCACTCGTAATTTCACTCGTAATTTTTTTCTTTCTCTACACTTTTAAGTTTCTCTTCTAATACTGTTCTGTACCTTCTTCCTTTTTCTGCTTCACTTATTCGTGCTGTATCTCTTCTATGGTCCGAGTCTATATCCGCTCCTTGAAAAGTTGGACATTGCTGTACTGATGTTATCCATCTTTTTTTAATCATAATCATATTAATCATGTTTTTGGTTTCCCATCATTTGATCGCCACGTCCATTTTCTACACTCCTTTTGTTGGAATCTTGTGTTACAGATCATCATCTCGTGGTCCACAGCAAATTCTAACAATTTTTCAACTCGTTCGTTTCTTTCTCCGAAACCATATTTTCCCATGACTCTTTCCCAACCATCATTATCTATTCCAACTTTGGCATTCCAGTTTCCTTCAATAATTAGCACATCTTGCTTTGGTATTGTTTCTATTGTCTCTGTCAGATCATTGTAGAATAAGTCAATATCCTCATCTGTGCTGTCAGATGTGGGTGCATATATCTGAACTATTGATATGTTGAATGGCTTTGCCTGAAATCTTGCTACTATGATTCGTTCACTGACTGGTTTGTAGTCTAACAGTACCTCTCGAGCTCTTTTGTTATGAAGGAAGCCAACTCCTGCTTCGTGCTTGGTGTCATGTCCTGACCATATTACTTCGCATCCATTGATCTCTCCAAATGATGTCCATCTCATCTCTGCCAATCCTAGTATATCCCACCGATATCTCTTCATTTCCTCACGAAGTAGTTCTAATTTTCCTGATATTCACAGTGTCCGCACATTCCACGTTCCTACTGATAACAGTTCTGTTAGTTTCAGTTTCTGTTTCCTTTCGGTTTCCCACCTTTCGATCCATTTTTTTTTTCTGCAATCTGGGGTCTTTTCTTACGAATTTTTTCATTAGTGTTTCATTTTTTCATTTTTTCATTAACAAATCGGAATATTCCCCGGTTATTGTTTTACCCTTTTCAAGATAATTAATAAACAAAATGCCTTTAGCATCCCAAAACACCGATGCCATGACCTTTCCTGCTGATAGGACCGATTTTGTCTTTTTTGGCACTGAACAACCGGCTTCTGTCCAGTGTTTTTTCCTGCTTTTTGGATTCTGGAGTGTAATGGTGAATCCAAGTCTCATCCATAGTAATAAATCGACGCACAAAATCAGTTTTATTCTTGTTAAAACGCTCCAAGCGCTGTTTAGAGGTTTTCATGTGAATGCGTTTTTGATCTGCTGTGAGCAAGCATGGCACCCATCTTGCGCAAAGCTTTTTCATTTGCAAACCTTCATGCAAAATATATCCTACGCGTTCTTTTGAAATACCTATAAGCTTAGCAATTTCACACAGTTTGACTTGAAGGTCATCCAATACCATATCGTGCATTTGATCAATGATTTCTGTTGTTGTTACACTTTTTGGACATCCTTCAGGTGAATCATCTTCAAGGTTGTTTCGGCCACGTTTAAACTCGGCAGTCCATTTCTTAATTGTCGAAAACGAAGGAGAAGAGTGCCCGTAAACTTTTATGAACTTCGAATGAATTTCTTTTGGCATTAAACCTTCTTTTACAAAGAATTTTATAACAGCTCGATACGCAATTTTATCCATTTCAAGACAACACTTTTGCTTCAGACAGCTGTATAAAACAAACTACTCGATAGAATGACTTACAATTTCACACGGATGCTTATGAAATTGTACCGACTTAGGAAAAAAGAATCTTGCCGAAAGTGTTGACATCTATGGTCGAGGCCGAGAACTTTTCATACCACCCTCGTACAGTATTTGAACCTTTTTTTTTTTTTTTTGGATCAGTTTTGAAGAAAATTAAATTTACTGAAAGAGTTATTTGCTCTGATTCTAAGTTTATTCTTAGCTGGCTGTCAAAACAGTATTGAACTCTGAAAATTTTAAATCTCCCTTCAATTTATTTTCCTTTATTTATTTTGTATGAAAACTAGGCGCGAACTCATGACTTGTTTGTTTTATAGCACGAGATTCGTTTCAGCAGACGCCAACCAAGCACAAACATACAAATATTTGTCTGATAAATACGACAGGCATAATCCTGTCTGCACTAGCGCTTTACTTCTGTGTTTTCTCCGAATCAAAGTGTCACTGGCATTGAGTTATTTCAGCACGCATTAATTCCAGCTGCCATCCATCCATCTCATCCAGGCTTTAATCTATGGCACAACACACAAAACAAAATGCTTCGTTGCCATGACGATATTTCGTGCCTTTTTTTAATATTACATCCAACAGGAAACTGGTAGGTTATTGCACTGGAGAATTACTCTGGCTATTAATTATTCAAGGACATACGAAGTGTAGTAGCAATGTTTGAAAACGATAGACTTACATAAAATCTATACCTTCCTTTTTTATTATTGTTCTTTTGTTATACACTATTGCTTAATTATACATATATTAGTAACGTAGCTGTCATAATATGAAAACGAAAATACTTTAATGTTAACTACTACTGTTTTATTATTATTATTATTATTATTATTATTATTATTATTATTATTATTATTATTATTTCTTCTTCCTATATTGACGGGGATAAAGTAGTTAAATTTTTCATAAATATTCAACTTGCAGCCGATGGATTTATCTAAAACATTCTACAGCTTTTTTTTTTAAACGATGCAAATTTTCATACAACGGCAAAAAAAAAAAAAAACAGTTGCATTGATCTATTAGTCTCTCCAAGGAAATATACTTTGGTAGCCAGATGGCACCACTTGTTGCCAGCAACACAACTACAAACTTAGAATTATACGAGCTGAAAATATTAATTTAAACAATAAATAATAATTTAATTCATATTTCACCGATTCGTGATACACAAATGTGCTCGCAAGTGCTTTTGGATCGGTATATGAACAAATCATTCTCGCTATTTTACGTCAACAAATCAAACCGTTACGAAAATTAAAATTAAATTCCATTTTAGATTATATTATACATCATATTTACGATTCCGATCACTTCTAGCGAGAATATGTAAATATTTCACAAGAAAAATTTTGATATGCTTAAATTACTTCCACAAGATTAATTTCAGTTATTTAACAGATATTTTAATTGAACCGAAGAAAATTTAAGAAAACATAATTAGTATGGCTAAAGTGAACAGATATTAGCTATAAAAATTACTGACTCATGTTTAACTCAGAAGTTGCGAAACAACTAGGACAGTGGTGACGAACCTTTTTATGTGAGCGTGCCAAAAGTTTACATATTGAGTTGCTGACGTGCCGGCGCGTGCCAAAAATTTACAAATCAAGTTGCTGATGTACCGGGCAGTTTTTAGTAGGGGACAAATTAATAGAAAATGAATGAATGAATTAATAATATTATATAATAATAATTATTATTATTATTATCAACACCTGACCTCCATGGAGTCAGAGACTCATCGTGGGAGGTACTCGCTATTGCATACAATGCTCATCCAACCTCGTCTTAAACTTATTCAATGTGTCCACATTCACACACTCAGGCAATGCATTCCACTCACCAACCATCCTCCATGCAAAGAACCTGCTTTTCACTCTTGCTCACACCCTCCTTATACAGTTCCCAGCAATGGCCTCTTGTTCTACTTCCCTCTCCAATTCTATGAAAAATCTCTTCCACATCTACCTGATAACAACCCTTGACCAGTTTATGTGTCTCAATCATATCCTCCCCCCCCTCTTCCTTCTATTCACGAGCTCTGCAACTTACATTCCCTTAATCTGTCCTCGTACTCCACATTCTAAAGACACTGACTACCTTTGTGAATCTTCTCTGTACCCTTTTCAACATATCCTCGTTACCATGAAAACCCGGCAACCAAATCTGTGCACAATAATCCATATGAGGCCTGATCAAGGCCTTATACAATGGAATCATAACCTCTCTATTTCTGCATGTCAGGGTTCTCTGCATCATTGTCATTATTCGATGTGATGTCTTCACAACTTGTGCAATGTGGCCCCTGAATTTCAGGTCCTTGTCCACCATCACACCTAGATCTCTCATCTCCTCTACTTCTGTTAAAGTTTCCCCACCAAGTGTATACTTGGCATCCCATCGTTGCTTACCTTCCCATTCATGCAATCTATTCAAGTCCTGTTGTAAAGCATTAACATCAGCTTGACTGTGCATTGCTCTCCCCAGTTTTGCATCATCTGCAAACCGTTGGATATCACTAGTTAAACTCAACCCAATATCATTAACATACAAATTGAACAACAATGGGCCCAAAATAATATACCCCAAAAATAAGTGTTTCACTCAAAATAATATACCCACGAATTTATAATATTTTATAAATAATTATTTATAATTTTATAAATAGCATTTTATTCTATTTATAATATTATTCAGTGTAAAATTTATTATTGTATTATTAAATTGATTTAATGATGGTTTGAAAAAAAAAACGGTAGTGAGAAAAATATTTATGCATTGTAACTCACCATAGAAGTCAGCTGAGCAGGGGAAGCAGCAGAAGGATGTCAACTTGTCGGCGAAATGCTTACCGTATTTACTCGAATATAACTTGCCCTCGCTTGTAACTCGCACCCCTGATTTTACTTTACGAAATAAGACATTAAAAAGTTTTGCATATACCTTGCACACGAATGTTCACGTCGAGACGATAGTAACTCGCTCCAACCTGTAACAACACGCCCTCCCCAACAGCCATTATACTGCAGATGCAAGAAAAACAAGTGTAGTTTTATTGTATCCCTGAATAAGGTACAGAGGCTTTTGCAGTCTGTGGAATATATTTCTCAACAAATAGTGTGATTCATTAGTTAGTGCCGTTTTATTCCTGCTGTCTCTAATTGCCCTATTATTGTCCCCTCCCATAGAACTATGCTATAGAGACTCAAGAAAAACCATACGATGCACTGAAACAACAGTATCTAACTAAAAACTATTGACCAATTTTTCAATTATGAAATAAGTGTTTGTTTTATTGCATTTGAAATTCTCGAAGTCATTATGGCAGATCACAAAGGCTAACTTCAAATAAAATTCTACCACGAATTGAAACATGCCATATAATTACGGTGACCACACATTCTTTATTTAAGAGGATAGTTCTTTATTTTGTGAATTGAAATAGTAAATTGAATATTGATGCCAACATATTTAAAGATGCAATTCATAAATTTTACCAAACCTGCATTGATTATTTAAATAACTGGGGCAGCTGTTTCGTGGAAATGGAAGTATTTGAACGGGTCCTACTACGAGAAATCCCTCTGTGGGCGAAGATCGTGGAAAGCGTTTTGTTCATTTCCAGTCACTGAAACTTAAATATAAATTGTATTGTATAAAATTAATTGTTTTTATATTTAAATACAAAAAAATTAAAAAAAGTAAAAAAAAAATAATGAATTGCATACAGTTTTATGAATTTTTAAAACGCAAACCTGATTTATTAAAACAAGTTCATTCTTGTGAAAAGTATCAAAATTAAATTTTTTTAAATAATAATATGTTTGTTTAAAATGCTATGTGAAAATAAAAAGCTTTATTTTAAAATAAAGCTTTTTAGTTTTAGTGAAACAAATAAACCAACTTTTTATTTTATTATTTTTTTTTATGAAACAATTTCTGATTTGTCCTTTATTTTCCCCAAAACAATATGGTCACTGTACATGTAATGCGTGTGTGAGTTCGCCTGCCAGCTCAAACGCAAACAAGCAGGAATAAAATTCAACCAAGGGTTGAAACTTTATGTGAGTTGAGCCCGCCGGTAATGAGAAGTTCCATCGGAACGATAAACGACACCCCGTCGTGAATGTGCTAAAACTAAGAAATATATAGCGAATGCTGTTATGACAGTTTATGGAATTCGGTTGAAGAGAATTAGCATTTCAACTCAACACTTGTCGGTTGCCTATGTCTTTGGGTGGCATGATCTTTTGTTAACACCGCACCAATCATATGCACGTCTTCGTAGCAGCTCTCTCGTGTAAAACAAAATTTAACTTGCACGTATTGTAATAACTAAAAAAAAAAATTAAATTATTTATAAGCATTAAAAGAGTATCACCTGTAAATCGTTGGCGTGCCAGCAAAATTCTCGGACGTGCCACCTCTGGCACGCGTGCCATAGGTTCGCCATCTATGAACTGGGAGGTTTAAGCCTATTTCGGCGCTGATCTAAATTCGCACTCATAACTTACTTGTGTTTTCTTTAAAACAAACCACGGAGATAGCTCATTTACATCACTGGCATAGAATTATATCAAAATACGCACTCAATAGCTAGTGGATTAGCGATACCCAATAGCGTTTTGGACAATGAGCCTTCGGAACACCCTTAAAGCATCAATTCAGATTCCAGCAACAAACCACAGGAGTTCTACTTGCATAGATGGGATGGAGGTAGACATTTCTATGGGATTTGCTGTCGGGAACATAATATTCCACCACAAAGATGATCATTGAGATTGAATTCTGGCGACCCAGAGGGATGGTGGATTCAGTAAGGTAAAATCACGCATCAAGTATCCTATGACATGGTGCATTATCCTGTTGGAAGGCCTGTCTGGACATCGCTGCCGATTAAGAATAATACATCCGTTTAGTTTCCATGTGACAGCCACTTACGAGGGTAAGTTTTTATACAATATCGATAGTATTACAATAGTCATACTTAATCTTCCAGAAATTCTATTGCTGCTCAAAGAATACCCAAACTCTGACGCTGTCTCGAAGATCTATGTAATAATATTGTTATTTTATTATTAGGTGATACCTCCAAGGAGTCCAAATACTGATCGAGGGAGGTCACCTTCTCTACAACTCTCCATCTCCACCACTCAATCCACCAACTACAACGATCCATCATCATCTACACCAACGCCATCTACCGCCCATCACCACCACTAGTATTTTCACTGACAATCACAAACATCTATGCCCACGGCTGGATTCGAACCCGCAGCCTTTTGGCAGGAGAGCGGATACGTTAACCACTCGGCCAACTAAGGCAGCATAATATAATTGTAAGAGTATGATCTGGAACATTGAAAGATATGCGATAATTTTAGAACTAGAAAATGTCTTAGTCTTAAAAACAAATGTTCATTTATATATCAAACGTTGCACTATTATTATTTTTAGGATAAATAAATTAATCGGTAGACACTAAAAAAGTACTATACATGGTATTCCCGTCTCAAACAAACTAAAATTTTTAAAGTATAAAAATACACTTTGTCAAATTAAGTGCCGAACTGATCTGTCTGTACTTTTGACACTCTTGAAATAGCCCGGAAGTATGCATTTAACTCTATAGCCAGTGCGATGTTAAGTATTAAAGGCATTGTCTGTGTACAGGTAAGTGATCAAAGCCGTCCTTCTTACTATTGTGAAGAAACTCAAGGGCTAATTACTGAAGAACAACAACAACCAGTCCATGAGCAACTGCATGCAGATAACGCACAGCTGCAGTAGTGCCAACCTTAATTTAGAATGTAATTTTAGTAGACACTGTACCAGGCCATTGCTCTCAGGAGGATTAAACCGTCATTAGCTTAATATATTCATTTTCAGCAAGTGCCATTTTAGGCGTTTCTTCGAAAAGGGTTGTCGTGCAAGTAGTTCTGGGTGGAAACAAGGAACACTCAGTCAGTGTAGAAGGTCGTGGTTAGTTTAGCGAAGTACTAAAGCATTCCTTTTTTTCAAGTACAAAGATCTTTTTTTTTTTTTTTCACAAAGATGGGATAGGACTGCAGTAGAAAAGGATGGTTGCGATGGCCGAGACTGACAGCGAACCCTGAGATGTTGGCGCAGTCCCAATATATCTTCGTTTCTTTTGTGTCTTCATACAATGAAATCAAGCTGTTGGAGACTCACCTAAACGAGTTTGGAATCATATTTTCTGTCTTTTTTTCAGTCTTCCACATGCTGTTTTCGTAGTACGATAAGATCCGGGGGGGGGGGGGACACACGTCGACCTCTTTCCACCGACAGGAGGAAAGAGGTCAATGTGTACTCAGGCACTTGGCCAATTCTCCATTATCGTGAACTACAAGCGAGGGTGCTGCTGCTGCTGGCACTGCATCTACAACCTCCTTCTTCCAGTTATTTGGCTGATTAGAAGACTCCTTTAAGGTGGATGAACTTTGTTTCTCTTTAACGGGAAAGCAAAAAAAGACCCTTTATGTGAGGAAGTGATTTTAGTTTTACTTCTGTCCTCCATTCACAATAAAGCTCCGTCTACCTCCTGTCTACAAAGCAACTGGTGGTATACACAAGCAGGCCAGATACTTGGGAAATCGCCTATTTTTTTTCGTTGCCTCCTTCACAAGTATAGAAAAATCCGATTTTAGGTTGCTTCCAAAACTTTGCTTTTTATCCACATCTGTGAACAAATTTGCGCAATGCTTTGGTAGTCTGCATACCCGAGGGACGTTCTTTCGCACGTGGAACTTCAGCATTTTCGTTAATTACCTAAAGGGCGACATCTTTTCACGAAATGTCATTTTATTTGTATTTTGATGACATATTTAACGAACAAACTAGGAACAGAAGACGTTCGGCATTCATTTTGTTTACAAGGGTGACTTGCTATTCCTTTTTTTTTTTTTTAATATTTCAAGTTGAGGTACGAATATGTGTCGAACATTTTTTTTTTTACTGTCCAAAAGAAAATGTTTGACGTAAAAAAGATATTAAAATGTATAACCTTATTACTAAATAGTATTAGTCTTAATAAACCTGTTAAAGAAATCAAACACCAAAGTATAATCTTCAGATATTCAAATATTATTAGAATCTTTACATAACACAAAATATAAAAAGTAAATGAAAAAAGAAAGCCAAAAGGCTTCACTTCGGCGATGCATAATTACTCAAATGAAGTGGAGATTGACTCCAACATTATTTCAAAGCCGAATAGAGAAACTACAAGAGTTTCGTGCCGAATATAGAAACTATAAAAGTTTTGGCGAATCCAAGCGTAAGCAAAACGAGTTGCCCCCGTCATGAAAGTTTTGAACTTACGCTTGAATCCACGGAAACTTTTATAATTTCTATATTCGGCACGAAACTCTTGTAGTTTCTCTATTCGGCTTTGAAATAATGTTGGATTCAATATCCACTTCGTTTGAATAAAAAGTAACTTTTAAGCATTATATCCACCTGTCTGTGCTTGTAAACAGAAACCACAGGACTGATTTTGGTGAAATTTGCATGAAACCACTGAAATTCATTTAAAAATTTAACTTCAGTAGATCGTATCTGTCATCATGCTATCTTTCCATCGGTAACATCACTGTCTATAACTGCTTATGAGTTTGCACTAACTGAGTGATTATTTAATTAATCAGATTTTGTAGGCTTGGCGCTTGTGAAGAATGCAATTAGAGGCAGTTCGCCCCCTCCCCCTCTCTTTATATATATATATATATATATTTTTTTTTTTCCTTTCTTTTTTTTTTAAGAGAAAATGTTTGGTTTCATCCAATTTAATGTTTGTTATCTTAAACTTCAGCGAACGGTCTTCAGGGTGCGTAACCCAGGTGAACATGCGATGTGCTTATCTTTTACCCTGTGAGTAAAAGGTTGAAAATTTTAGATCGCGAATACCTCGCTTGGTGATTCTTTAACCACGCTACCAGCCAGGACGTATATATACGTCCACATTTCCATGGATGCGAAGTGCGTATTAAAATTGTAATACTATTGATATTACATCGAAATTTATGATGGATACGAATGCATTTGAGGATAGGTATTTGATCTTTGATGGCCGGTAAGTTGTTGCTAATCGGAAATTTGTGTCGGAGGTCAACGTTACCTCATTACGATCTTCCAATGAGTGTGAATAGATACAAAACAAAAAATGTCTGCTGTATAAAGGATGGAGTCATTTTACTTTCATCTATTGCTTTTTTGTTACTTCCTAAACTGAAATCGGATCAAGAACGAAATAAATTTAGTGATGAAAAAAGAAATTCAGGTTCACATTTCTCTTTCGGAGAATTTTTGAGGCTAAGAGGCAAGTGTCACCTCCGTGATATTGCATCTTGTGTACCATCAGTTTTTTTTTTTTTTTTAAAAACTTCTTCTCGAGGGTAAAGCTGTGTCATTTCTCAATAAAACGCAATAAGACCTATTTAATTAAAATTTGCAGAGTGAACAGGTGAAGTCAGCAGTTGCTACTTTTCTCCTAAGCCTCTTGTAAATACAATTCTAATTAAAGTTAAAATAACTTCAGAAAATGAATTTTTTTTAATGAATTTAATAAATAGCAGTGTTATGTACATCACTGTACGCAATACGTCATTTCATGTAGTTTTATAAGTAAGGGAAGTATGAAATTCGACTAATAAGGCATATGAGAACCGCGCTTGAAATTAATTCCACGGTTAGTTCTAGAAATAAATAATACTTCGTGAATATCTATGTTCTTCGGAGTTTCAGTCAATATATGGCATTTTTATTGGCTTTGAGAGGCTTTTTACTAAGTACTGTACGGTAATACCTGAATATACCCACAAACGTTTGCCTTATTTAGATATAAATCTCACGAAAGGTTCTTAAACTGTCGTATGTTTAGTACAATACAATACATGGGCTAAGGATTGGATAATCTGGGAATTCTGTTCTATAGATAAAACATAGCACTTTTTCAAACCATTTAAGGCACCCAGTAAGCAAAAAGTAGACGAATCCCATACGGTGATGAGAATCACCTGTTACCTAATAGAGGCATTAACAGGCATTTAAGCGTCCATAGCCTTCCAAGTACCCTTGGATTTACCCTTATGCCTCTAAGTATTCTTGTTTGTAAATTGCGTGTGTTCACGGGTCGGTTTGCCTATACTGGCAAACCGGCCAGTTTGAATTTGAAAGGAAGCAATTTGAAAATTTTTTTTTTTTTTGGGGGGGGGGGCAATTAGAAAATAATGTTGCATTCGTAACCTCATCACCGATATACTAAAAAAACTCACCATTGTCGTCGATAAATTGTCGATGTTGCAACTCTGACTTTCCGAGAAAAAAAGCTGACATCACAGCAGTCAACGTAAATACAGTATCAAGAAGAACTCTCAGCAAAGCAAAATGACGAGTCTATTAGAACTTTATTCAAGGTAAAAGGAACAATGGCATGGCTTTCTGGCGAGACAGAAACGAATACCGAAATTCAACTAGTTTTGCAAAAAAAAAAAAAAAAAAAAAAACTGTTGCCCTTCCCGTCATCATATTTAGTTGAATGTGGCTTTAGTGGTATAAATGACTTGCTACTATTATGCTAGGGGACGGGGGCATCAAAATCTTGGAGGCGTTGAGGTGGGGCATGAGCCAAAAAACGTTGGGAAACATTGCCCTACCTGCATGTGTCCGGCTAACTCACCTTCAGCCGAAAGAGACCAAATAAAGATTTCTCACGTCATGGACGGAAATCCAACCCAGAGGTTTCCGACCAAACGGCTTCGTCTATATCGACTGAGCTGCGGAGGCTGTAAGTTATATTTTACTAAGGTCAAATAATTTATTAATTAGTTTATTCATTCCATAAAACCGCTTTCTATGGTTTATTAACAATATCATTATAAAGTTCTTCCCAAGGACGGGTTCTTATTCGCAACAATTGGTTTATTTTAGATAATGATATCCATGCTGTCATGTTTTGAAATCATAAGATAAAGATATTCAAGTGTTGACTTTGTCGCTTGATATCGTTTTAGAGATACCCCTTATTTTTCTGGCCTCTCCTCAGTTATTGACGATAACTCTTTTCTACCAGTAACACACACAAGAAAAAGAAAAATCGGACGCTAAAGGAAATTCTTAGCGAAATTAGATTTCATTTGACCAGATGAGATTACAGGGTTAGAAATTAAGGTCGCCATATAATGAAATCTTAGCCAATTAACGGTCCGCTAGCTAAGGTTTGGTTTTATTGGCTAGATTAACGACGTAACCGAGTTCGAATCTCATTTAGCCCTTATAAAGATTCCTACATGACATCGAACTGACGCCTTTACAACCAAACGGCAAGTACCACGTCGTATTGGCAACTGCGCCGCATATCCCCTACCCCCATCGACCCGAGGCGCATGGGAAGGTGGACAAGAACAAGCCCATCGTGCATTCCATTCCCTTGAATACGCCTTTGATGCCGTTTTGATATTTTAAACTTGTTCTGATGATAACTTGCTATCAGGAAATATTTTCAGCGAAGGGTCAAAGTGTGCAACGGACGTTTAAGAGAAAGAATTTAATCTCCATTGCAATTGCGAAACGAGTAAGATACAGTCCGGTCAGCAACTATTAAAAATCATATACGAAACCGGAAAAATCCAGAACAGGGTGTCCGTAGTGGAAGGGAGACAAAAACACACTTTTGTCTGCGATAACCGTGAACTCGATTTGCGATCCCAGTGAATTTGCCGAGAATGATTACGGGTTTGAAAAATAACTTTAACGGATACTTTAATTAACTAAATGGAAAAAGAAAGAATGAAAAATGGTTAGGTTATATTTAGATCCCTCTGGCCCAGAAAAAACGGCTTTTCTAAGAGAGCAAGTGTTACTTCAGCATCCTGACTTAGCAAAGGTATTTCATTTATTTCAGTTAGTT
Organism: Typopeltis vanoorti; assembly: GCF_054136105.1. NCBI lineage: Eukaryota > Metazoa > Arthropoda > Arachnida > Uropygi > Thelyphonidae > Typopeltis > Typopeltis vanoorti. The sequence continues at coordinate 13,957,614 of NC_143562.1, forward strand.
ACTAACTGAAAATTTGAGACCACACACACACACACAAATTTTATAGCGAGTACTGTCATACTACGATAGAAAAGGGTTTGTATTTCAATGAAACCGATCACTGTCGATTTTTTTATTTATTTTTTTTAAATAACGTCCTTTCTGTGAATTAAGGTCGCCATATAATGAAATCTTAGCCAATTAACGGTCCACTAGCTAAGGTTTGGTTTTATTAGCTAGATTAACGACGTAACCGAGTTCGAATCTCATTTAGCCCTTATAAAGATTCCTACATGACATCGAACTTATGCCTTTACAACCAAACGGCAAGTACCACGTCGTATTGGCAACTGCGCCGCATTATCCTAGTTTAACATATTTTTTAAAAATGTAAACTATCTATTTTATGCATATTTTTTTATAAAACACAAATATCATTACAACAATTACTGTTAAAATCGAAGGTTAAAAAAAGTTATAAAAAATAAATTTAAATGATCGAAATGCAGGAACAAAATTCTCATCTCTCCACGAAAATTTTTGGCAGTCCACCAATTAGTAATTATAAACAAAAATAATGATAATAATTTGCATTAAAGATATTTAATTATTTTAATTTAGAATAAATAAAAATAAATTTCCCGCATTTTTATTCCCTAGATGGCGCTCTTTTAGTTCTAACTACTTTTGGAAATCTGTATCACTGGACTCTCCATTTAGCCATCATCAATAGCTGAGCTCATTACTATCGATAATTTTCAAGCCATCAGGACAAGAGTACATCAGCAGCACAACTACCGCCATCTCGTGATCATAAACTGTAACAATTATATTGTTACCTGAACTAGTAGAGTTCTACAGTCAATTTTCAGAGATGCAGCTTAAAATCCTGAGTTTCCAGAAAGGGAAAAAATCCTATTTGACTTCGTTACCACAAAGTACTCAGGTATCTCAATTTAAGTGTAATTAATTATAAATTCAACTAAACTGTTAACTTCATTTTACATTTAATATATTAAGACTATTGAAAAAAATATGTCAAATTATAAACGGAGTTGTGTGGATCACGGCTACTCATTTATGAATAATAATTGGAATGTTATGTAATCAGTTGGACAAATATATACAAAATTGATATAATATATTAAAATACTGTTACCCATATTATTATTATTATTATTATTATTATTATTATTATTATTATTATTATTATTATTATTATTATTATTATTATTATCTGAGACCTCCAGGGAGTCAAGGACTTATCGAGAGGCCATAAATCACCCAAAGCAGCTGTCATGCTTTTTCTTAAAATCCTTCACACTAGATGTGCCCACTACCTCTAAGGGCAAACTATTCCACTCACTCACTGCTCTGTGAGAGAAACAACCTAGCTCTTACCCCTTTCTTGACTGCGAACAAATTTAACTTCCATAGATGCCCGGTGTTCTCTCTCCTCCTTCCATATAACGAAAAATTTCATCATTTGATATTCTAGAACACCCATTTAGAAGTTTATAGACCTCAATCATATCACCCGTCTTTCTCCTCCTGTTAACCAGAGTCTGCAATCCACACACTCGCAATGTCTTAATAATCTCAATCCCATAATCCGGATATAATCTTTGTAATTCTTCTTTGCACCCTTTCCACAGCTTCTCTATTCGCTTGGAACCCGGGAGACCAAATCTGCGCACAGTAATCCAGGTGTGATCTTATCAAAGCCTTATAAAGAGGCAAAATTACTTCCTTATCCTTACATGTCAAGGTTCGCTTCAACATACCAATTATCCTCCGAGTTGTATTTGCAACTTTTGCTTTGCGACCTTAGAACTTCAAATTCTTATCCACCAATACACCAAGATCCCTTGCCTCTTCAGTTTCTTGTAGCATAACCCCGCTAATATAACATACCGCTGGAACTCTAATCACGCCAAAGTGCATAACTTTACACTTACTAACATTAAACTGGCAGCCATTTTCGTTTGCCCACATTTCCAGTCTATTCAATTCATTTTGTAATTGCTGAATATCAGTAGCATCCCTGATTGCCCTGCCTATCTTCGTATCATCAGCAAAAATTGCACATCTGATGTTAGATCCTGTCTGATGTTATTTATGTATACAGAGTGTCCCAAAAGTCTCCACACATAGGAAAATGGGAAATTGTAACTAAATGTGCCTTTATTTACAAAATATTCATTACAAAATGTTCTCTACGTGTTGGCCACCTCTTTCTATACAAACACAAAGTCTTCTCTATTACTTTTTAATTTTTAAAAAATTTTTAATTTTTTAATTTTAATATATATTAAAAAATTTTAATTTTAATATATATATATATATATATATATATATATATATATATATAAGGCGCGTAGCTTATCGCCTAATAATCTCGCCTTGTTGTGTGACCGTGAGGCAGTGGACGGTCAAGCACAATGCCTACGATGTGCGGAACACGATGCGCCTGACCTTCATAGCACCCTGTCTTCATCCGTGCAACTTTCTTAGTAATGGGAGTCCGCCAACCTGCACACGTGTCTCTTTCTTCAACCGAAGGCTCAAACGAGCGCATTCATCCTTCCATGGGCACCTGTCTTATAATGCTGACAACATATCGTGAATATCAAGTACAGGTGTTTTTTTTATTTTGCCATAAAATTTTACGGACAATACACAAGTCATTAACAGACAGCCATCTTGTGCTCTTTGCCAGTCCACAGTCGGGTCCTAACTTGGCGTGATTTGCGTGGGACTAATAATGAAGCCTTTCAACTCAATTTGCAATGTAATACGCTAAAAGACCTCTGAAGGGACCACGCTCTGGTAACCATCATAGAAATGATGTTAGGTCTACAAAACCCAAATACGCGCTTTGTTATTTCGGTCCTAGTTTGAGACTTAAATAATGATGGCCTCTCTGTCATTCAAGCAATCACAAAGCTTTTTTTTTTTTTTTTTTTCAAAGTTGCGTTTCAACTCGTACATACCAGCTTTATAGGCAAACACGTGTCTGTTGCAAACCACGTAGGATTTCTATCTGTCATCCCCCGTTACTAGGCAAGGGTCACAAACATCTCCGCTAATGGAAATTGCCTTTATTATTTCCAAAAACACTCAAACCGTTCGTGTTTTAGCAATTCAGTAGCCACTTCATTTTTTCCCCCCACAATAACACTGAATTCTTAACAATAATCCACTTCAAGAAGGTTTATTATCTTCACGATATCTGGACGTAGTCCTAACTTGAACTCTTACCCATAAAGTTCATCCCTTATTTGCCTCTTCGAAGTTTTTTTTTTTTTTTTTTTTACTACATAGACACTTACACCGCCAGGAATGTTTCCTGTTGCCAATAATGACGCAACAAATATTGTGTGTGTGTGTGTGTGTGTGTGTGTGTGTGTCGAGAGCGTTTATATCGCAGCCAATAAGATGAGATTGCACTGCAAGAATGTCTCCTCGTGCGTCTATTAAAAGAATCCCCCTAAAGAGGGGGAGGAGTACAGAGAGAAACGTAAAAAAAAAATAATAAAAAAAAATAAAAAATAAATAAAGATACATTGAAAGAACTATTTTAAGTTGTCTACTTAGATTGGCTTAGCTAAATGTTAAGCTGTTTTCGTACACACACACACACACAGGTAAAACAGGATAAACATCCAGACGTCTTTAAAGTTGCGATGTATCCAAATTGGCAGCTGCCATCTACTTTGTTTTGAATTCGTTTGTAACCAAATACTGTTCAAAATAACATAATTACATCAGTTTACAACTGAATATAGACGGCCAAAAAAAAATCAATCTTTATCTTTTAATATTTCCCTTCCTAATGCCTTGTCCCACATATATGCGATTCTAAATAATGATTATTTATTCGAAAACTTCAAACCTAGGGTGCAGATTGTCAATTCGAGTCGCTTTCAGATGTATAGTGAAATGGACCTCTGACGATCCTTTATTAGCTTTCATATCGGGGCATCCTTTTGAAAGAGATTCTGATTTGACACCGAACTATGAACGTTTTGATATTCTTCCCATTTTCCAAGCACTTTTGCCACATGCTTTCTACTAATAGTTTTTGGCTTGTTGACAATCCCGGTCAACCTGCAATTAGTTCCTTCAGGAATAGCATCCTCCGATTCTGCAAGTAATGTTCAAGCCCCCGTTACGTATTATTTGGTACCGAGCCTAAACACCACGTGGCAAAATAACTTACTCCTCTTTCCGAACAAAGCAAACGGTGTGAGGGGGGATGCTACTGTTGAATGAGGATTCTGTTAAAACACGACAGTTAATAATAAAGAGCCTCCTTAGCTCAGTCAGTATAGACGAAGCCCTTTGGGTTTGATGGGTTCGATTCCCCTCAGTGAGGTGAGGAACCTTTATCTAGTCTAAAGGTGAGTTAGCCGGTCACATACTGGGGTAGGTTTTTTTTCCACCCGGAAACTCCGGTTTTTCGTCCCCCAGAACAGACAAACTGTCCTCGTGAATATACATGGATTATGGTGATGAGTACGTCCCAGCCCAGATAAAATTGGGGGGTTTGGGGAAAGCAAGTGAACTACCCAGTATAAAATATCACCAGGAATACTTTGTAAGCAATGCATACAAAGTCACCTACGATCGGAAACGATTGAAAGGTCAATAACAATGATCAATGAAACAGTATTTAGTCACATTACTCTCCCATACAGTCTCTTGGATGTTGGGATTATTGAACATGTCACGTGATAATCAATGGATTTTTCCCACCTTTATGACACGCTCAGTAAGATGCAAGACTCGCTCTACCTCGCTATGAATCTCATCCTAAACCTATGGATTTTTTCTGGCAACGCTATTAGTTGAAATCATTCGTTTTTTCATCTAAAACTACAGTTTTTTTCCCCTCCACAAATAGACAAACAAGCCAAAGAACACAGTGACTGTACCATGACATAACGTACACTTTTGTGTTGTAACTTTTCTTTCATTGAAACAACTATCCAACTTCCCTCTCTCTCTCTCTCTCTCTCTCTCTATCATACTTTGAGGCTTATAAGTGGAAGTGCATGTCAAATCAATACCTTAACAAAGTACTTCCTTATATAAAGAGGTTATTTCCTTGAGACAGTAGAAATCCAAGAAGCCGTATGTTAATTGGTGTCTGTATAAAGAGTGACAGGAAACTGCACTTGGGGATACTCGGAACATGATTTAAGGGAAAGAAAAAAAAAAAGCAACACAGTAATGCTTATCTTACTTCCCACCTAAGAAGTTTCCCTTAAGAACGTGTTTCCTGTAGGAACCCTCTAAAAAAAAAAAAAAAAAAAAAAACGTCTTGGTTGCATGCTCCTACGAGCTAAAGAGTAACCCAACACGTGTGACGTCACAGGTCGTTTATAGCAGCCCATTACCCCGATGTGCTATCAAGAGATTCTGTCCCACTGGCACTTGCATTCTGAAATATTGATTAATGAAACTGCGAATTCCTCGTGGAAAGCCAACGCGATTAATGCCCAGAGTTTTTCTTTCCTGTTGGCAGACATCAAAGCAACTAAATATAATTTCGAAACTCGATATGCATTATCGTAAGCTTTAGCTTGCTTAATGGCAACTTGTATTGAAGGTCAGCACAAGGTTTCTACGATGATTACGTTTTAATGTCAGCGAAGGATTGAAATTTGTCCTGAGACATTTTAGGCGAAGTTAAAACGCAAAACGTCACTCGAAGTGTAGCGTCGAGTTGTTTTCACGTGATTCTTTCTGTCTTAAAACAGCGTAAGGGTTACGAGGCCGATGTATTTATGTCTGTTAATGGCGTGTGTTCTTCTGACCAATTTTCCTGTTTTATGGAATGAAAAAATCTGAGTTTCCAGAAGGGGGGAACCCTACTACCTCCGTACGAGACTGACTAACTCACCCTTAGTTAAAGAGTTCTTACAGAAGTTCTTATATGCGATTTGAACTCAGGTGTTTTTCTAAACGCACGTTTGTTATACATACTGTGATAGGATACGGTGGTTGCTGAAAGGATAAAAGCAATTTAGAATAAAACTAGAACAGATCTTTTGGGTCCAGAGACTCAGGCATCTTCACCATCCAGCGAACCACCCAAACCAGCCGGAGAACACATGCAGTTAACAAAGTACATTGACCTCAAAAGCGTTAGTTGCTTCCAGCGTAATACCAATCAAAATCTAAGCGTTCTTAACTTTTTTGAAAAAGTCAGGAGAATCCGGAGGAAAAATTCTTTATAATTTTATTTTAATAAAATATGCTGGTAACTGAGAACCAGAGAAACGAATAACATCATCGACAAACGCGCCGATGTGTCTTGACCACATATACACACAGTTATCAATACTAATCGCAGTACACTCACTACCTTCGATGTATACACTAGCACTTCCTCTCGTACAGGAAATAAAAAATTCTGTTTATCTAATTCACTGTGCCGCAGAGAAGGGTGAAAGAAAGTTACCATTGAACTAAATATACATATGTGGCCGCCAGATGCTTGGCAGGCTGGCTGTTTGTTACCTATTGGCTTTGTATGGTATGGCAGAATGCGATGACAGTGGAGTTCTTCGCTCGACCTTGAAGAAGAGACTTGTTTTTGAAGCCAGTTGACGCCACTTCTGTAAACCACGTTTATATATGCCACAAGGTTGCGAACTAAAGGCTATTTGGCATTTTAGCTCACACAATTACCAACTCCACTCATTCTTAACGTGATTGAATTCATGTCAGAAGAAAATCCGCCGATAACAACAACCACCACTTTTTTTTTTTTCGATAATGCTAATAGGGTTAAAAAACAAGACAATTCAATTATTTTTATACAAGGAAAATACCAGTTTATGTATCTAGGAACTACAAAAGTTTTAACGAATTAAAAATACGTTCAAAAATAATAAAATATATACGCAAACTATGGAAAAAGATAAAGTCCAAAACACGATTTCTACATCAATGCCTGTTTCAATCTGTGCGTTCACCTGTCTTGGAAAAAAACGCAACTTGTTTTCTTCAATAGAAAAAATATCTTCCTTCTCTTCTCCGTTTAACTAGATTTTCTCTTTACACACTCCACACTATTTACATTAAAATAAACACAAATTCGTCGCACCGATTGAAATACATAGATTATTTGCGGTAAAAAAAAGGTGCAGATAACACATTTAGTTTTTTAAAGATTTGCAAGGACTTTTTTTAAATAATTCGCATCTACCGGAAACAGGAAATTGAAATAAAATGTCGTATATAATAGAACAATCAAAGTAACATATAAAACTAAGTGCAGAAATTAATAATATCGCTCCAGAAACGTAGCTACAAGCTAAATCCTCGTTGTTTTCTATAAACGAAAAAAAAAAGTTGAAATGTATATTTTATTATAACTCGTGCTGTTTCCATAGTTACTTAGGCTACGGCAGCAATCATAAACATATAGCTTTTAAATATAAAGATAAATTTCAAATGTCTGTTAACTGAATCTCACTCAGCCTGTATCAACCATGCCATTTTGTTTATCACTGTATGCAAATTATGGTATGCGTAGGGCAGATTACATTGGTATTATCTGTTGGCATGTATATATTATCCCTCAGCTCAGGATTGTTCGAGTTTAATGAAATTCGATATTCGGGATCTTTACTAAAATTTTTTGAGTCGCTTCAAATTTGGCGTAAATCGAACCATTCTTAGTGGCAATATTTGACAGAATGTTCTGGGGAAGAAATTACGTCATACTGAAAAAGGAGAGAAGGACTAATTAATTCACATTTTTTAAATTTATTCTCCTTGGAAGGATTCACTTTTTTTCCAATAAATTAGCCTGGCAACTATTTCAGGAAAAAAATATTCATTACTATTTATGTAAATTCAATTATTAAAATTTAAATGTAATTTAAATTTGCTTTTATAAAGTAAATGATTATTATTATTATTATTATTATTATTATTATTATTAATACAAAATTAATAATAATATTATTATGAATACAAAATTAATATTATAATTATTATTAGTATTAATTATTTTATTGGTAATGTATTATGTTATTAGAAAGTTATTGTGGACTCTATGCGTTATACCATATTAGAAAGAAAACGAATTCGAGACTGTTAAATTGAAAACTCACAAACTGGTACTTAATGTAAAAATTAAGTTATATTCTCAGCAAAAATATTACTGCGTTTAAATCTTGCGAATCTAATCCCGTTAATGCTACTTTGCGTAATTTACGTAAATTATAAAAATATGCCGTTATGAGTAAATCACCAGAGGTCGCTGTTATAGGTGTTATATCACAAAATGTGCAAGATGTTGTAGTAGCTCTATATTTAGAACTGCTGAATGAAATTTAGCGAAAATATCTTTACGCATCTAGTACGTAAAGAAAACTATTTTTATTTCAGTTACCTATTTCTGTTACCATAGTAACGAATATTAAGTTTCAATACGAAAACTAATACTCTTCAAATGGAATGTTTCAATTTTTAATCTAGAGAATAATTTATAACGAAAGAACTGAATTATTCCACTACATAGGAACTGATAATGATAACAACTTATCGTTGATAATGAAACTATGACGTAAAGCCGCGTTGCATGATGGAACTACAATAACATTTTATTTATGTGTATATCAGCAACTCTGCCGGTATTTCAATACGACATAAATGTAAAGTTTTTGTTGAGAATATATCTTGTAACCTTGACTGGCGAATAACAATAATTACTGCTTACCCGTAGTGCTTAGCGTGCTCTTTGATTCTGAAATATTATTTCCGTTTATGTTGTGCACGGTGATTTTAAAAGCATTGCTTTTATTACAAAGCTCAAGGTTTGCAATAGAACATAACGTTTATTACTAGGTGCATATATCCAAACATTATCTCTTTGAGTCACTTAAATCACATTCGATGTCAAGGTTAAATTTCAATAAATATGTAGTATCGAAAGGGTTTTTGAAAAGGTAATTTGTAATTGAGCCGTTTCATGACTTTTCAACACACACACACACACACACACACACACACACACACACACACACACACACACACACACACACACACACACACACACACACACACACACACACACACACACACACACACACACACACACACACACACACACACACACACACACAGGACGTATTCTTTTCATAGCTACATCCATCTTAAAGAGTTGATAGAAATTTTACTTAATAAAAAAGTCGTACAGCTTTAAATATTGAATATTATTTTAAATTATTAAAATAAAATAATTAAACGTAATATCTCTATTAGGAACACGAAGAATAATAGCACATTTTCATAAGAATACAATAAAGTAGTCTAAATAATCATGATTTTATCCTGCACAACTTGAATTCAAGCATAAAGAATACGATTACGTATTTTTTTACACAAAGAACTGGGCGTGGCTTAAGCAGAAGAGACAGCGCCATCTATGACGAAATTCCCTGCAATAAATATGAAATATTTGTATTAAATAAATAATTTAATATAAATAATTAATTAAATTTAAATGCGAGTTAATTATAGTGATTTCTATAAACATACTTTGATATTTAATACAAATATTTAAGATAATATGCTAATTATTATTCGATTTAAATCCGCTTAAATTTAATTTTCTCAATCAGGGAATGGACTATCCCCCCCTCTTTATATAAAAGGTAATAAAGATCTACATGGATAGATTGAGAGTTTGTGGGCTACAGAAGTTGGTTAATAGGCTGAGAAGAGCGGATAACATAGAAACATTTAAGTTAGTAACAGGTTTTTATAGGATTGATGCAGGGGAAATATTTCAGCAGTGGGATATTGTTGGCAGAACAAGAGGTCATCTCTGGAAATTAAACAACAGTGTGGTTAACAAAGGTGTGAAGACTATATTTTTCATTTGGAGAGTGATGAGTGATAGGAATGTGTTACCTGACTCAGTTGTGAGTACTTAGTCTGTCAATGAGTCCGAGAAGAGGTATGATAGATATTGTGTGGATAGTTTGGGTCTTCCGCGATGAGTCTACTGACTTCATGGAAATTGCAGTATAATAATAATAATATTTACGCGCATCTATAACACAACTGGAAGAACGAAGGGACAGTGTGCTTTCGACTGAAAAAGACCCGAGTTTGTTTCTCGTTGTGAGGAGATGAATCTTTTATCGGCTCTTTTCTTTTGAAAGTGAATTAAATTGATTTCTTACAGATGGTAGCAAGTTGTTTTTTTTTTCCCTGGAAATTTGCCAAAGAACAAAATCAGTTAACTGACACGCAATTTGGTATTTCGAATCCGACTTAACTGAGGCTTTTATTTTTATAGTTGCTGAAGAAGATTTGCATAGAGGAGTACTCTTTGTATGAAATTGGAAAATTTATCTCTCAGATGTCAAATTAAAAGAATGCACATTCTAAAAAAAAAATTAATTAAAAAAAAAATTAAAACGACAGATTTTTTTTTTTTTTTTTTAATTTCCTAAGAGTATGTCCGAAAATTCGCACGGTGTTCTTTATCTGTTATAAACACCGGTCAACGAAATCTGGAACAGGCCCGTTTAAGTGTCCCCACCCCCTCGCTCGCCGATATTTCACGAAGTCATTTTCCAATTGATACGCAAGTTCTTACGTAGGCATAAGATAACGCTTATGAATAAGTTATCAAGGACAGCAGGCAGTCATCGTGTGTCTCATGACCAGATTAACTTGATAGTGACTCGCTGTCCTTGAATGGAAGAAGCTATTGCCCTATCAGCAGACCCCCGGTAACTATGAAACAATTTTCAAGAGTAGAAGGGTAAATTTTGTTTGATCGAATACAGTTTGAGTCATGGAAGCTAATTTAGAATCACGTATTAGACCACAAAAGCCAATTTCATTTTACAAACAAGCTGGAACCTTATTAATTTTATTCGTATCAGAAGGACTATCGTGTTTGACCTTGTTTCGTGTGGTTTCACCTTGAACTTGTATGTCTAGTCTCTATCGGGATTGCATATTATTGAGTCATCTTTGAAGATCTCCAAACCACTCTCTATTGAATCACCAGGAATTGGCACTACGGTTGTTACTTTCTACAGATGTTTTCGTTCCTTATCTCAAGTGGACTGATTTTCTTAACCTTTCGTCTGGACATCACTAAGAAAAACAGAGCTGGAAAGCCCTTGGAAACGGTGACAAATGTATAACGGATTTTTTTCTAATTACACTTTCTTGAGGGAGAGGGGGTTTAACAACTAGCCATTCATAATAATATACATTTCAAGGCTCATTTAGGGATTTATAATAATAATAATAATAATCAGGGGCGGCTCGTGCATAGGCACTGCTGAACTGCAGCACCCCCAATTTTTCTTGATATATAAATATATTTATTAATTTATTTACGTATATTTGCTTGTAATATTTAATTTTGTCGTCAACAATCCTATAATTCTCTTATTTTGTATAAAACATAATAAAAATCCATCTTGTAGCACTTAGGAGGGTGAAGGATTCTAACAGCACTGTCTTTACCACAGTGTCATATTGCTATGTGCACAAGCATATGCACGTCATAGCGAGATGCGAGCTATTAGCGTAATGCGGCATTGTCTGTCGCACAGTTCCACTGTTGTTGGTATGCAGTTTGCGCCAGTAGTAGAGTGTTCGTAGTGCTTATCGTGTTTACTCCGTCTCTTTAAATATTTGGACATTACAATTAAAGGATTTAATTGTAATGTCCAAAAATTGTAAATCCACTCCTTTAATTACAATTAAAGAAATCGATTTTATTTTAAAGTAATTTTGTATTATACCAAACTGTATAATTTATCGATAATAAACAATATTGTTTTGTTTAATTTTTTTTTATTTAATTTTTACCATAATTTTGATATTTTATCCAAACACGTACTTACAGAATGTATGTATATTTCGAAAGTTGCAGCACCCCCACGATTTCAAGCCGCGAGCCTCCACTAATAATAATAATAATAATAATAATAATAATAATAATAATAATAATAATAATAATAATAAAAGTCCAAGTTATTTCACTTTTGGTTTGAACTGGATTATGTGCAGGAGTACGAGGGCACAATGTGTTTCGAAACAAATACAGTAATAACCTCATCAAGGATAAATATATTTAATCAAATTTGCTATTTCGAATCTTTAAGAAAACCTTTTAAGTTATCACAATTTTAGTTTATAGCGAAATTACGAAAATATTTCAAAAAAATGATATGTTAAAAATTACAATAAATAAACTATCTAAAGTAAATAGGTCATAAAACTGAAACTCAAAGACCCTTTCTTAGAGCTTTTAAATGGAAGGAATTAATTAGTCGGTCTCATAAGGTTGAAAGCTTTCCTCCCTTCTGAAAATTTGGGTGGTTCAACCCCTAGAAAACACATGCAATTTAATACAAAATATATATTTAGGCATATGATTAACTTCCTTATACAAAACTTATGGTTACGAAAGCCAACTTGGTAGGTCGTGGGCCTGTAAGAACTACAGGTTATTATTATTATTTATTAAGGTAATTCCAAGACTTATGAGACACAAAAAAAAAAAAAAAAAAAGCTTTGGCCCCTGAATAATAGCGTAGAAACAGTTGATGGTGTTCGGGTGGTCTTTCACTCAAAAATCAACACGATAAGGAAGTACCCATGAGCTGCATTTACCTCATTCAACTAAGAAAGACTTCAAGCAAATGCTTTGTTCTCAATTCTTGTGCTTTTAGAAATTGTTACAAAAAAACAAATAAATAAGTTTACGAATTTTTCTTTGTTACGATACGTTATGAATTTTGCTGTAAGATGGCTGAAGATGTTCTTCCAAACAACGGGTAAAATTCCTACAAAAACATGAAGTAATTAAATAAATGTACATCGATCAAACTTCATCAGGTGTGAAAGGTTTTGTGAGTAATATTCTTATATAATATAATAAATATTCTTATATTTATTTAACCAGGAAAATCGGCCCTTGACCACATATATCTACAGACAAAGAACTAGGATATGTTCACTTTTTTTTTGAAATAAATGTTTGTAATGTCTCACATAATTTGGAATTAACTTATACATTAGGAAAATAGCCATTTAAAAAAATGTATATAAACTTATGATTTTAATTTTCAGTTTAGAAATTAAAGATCGATTAAGATATTACAAAAAAAAATCAATGAGTTTAAGAAACCTGATTATGTAGAAAATTATAGAAGAATATTAGGCATGTTTTATGCAGTTCAATCATCTGTATTACAAGAATAAAGAAGCAAGAAAAGAAAAAAAACCTCACGAGTCTAGACAATGAATAGGGCAAAGTATTTGAAAGAACAGTCGATTAAATTAGTTCAGATAAAGAAAGATCGAAGCTAAAAACTGGTAGTCAGCAGTTTACTCATTATCATCAGTTAATTTGTCAATAACTTTTATCTAAATAATTATTTACTTTATTTTATTCTCTTCATGTATTTTGCTACGTAGATGGTTTGGTGTTATCAGCAATGGTTTAGTGATTACACAGTTCGAATGCGAACCAAATTAAATTCTCCAGGGTAAACAAATTCAAATCAAATTCGCATAGAAAACTAAGACTAGCATGTATACTTACTTTTCTTTGGTTTATATTTTAATACTCTCAAATAATAACTATAAAATTTATTGTAAACTGTAATATGAAAGATTATTCTTAAAAATATTTCCATATATTTTTTTAAATTTTGAAGTTTATTAGATTATATTAATAACCCATTAAGCTTTTTACATATTAAATAAATATTAAATCTCTGTCTAAAATGACAGATGGATAGACTTGAAAGATAGGTTAAATCAATCGACCGTGCGATGCGGTGATTGATTTTATATGAGATGCCCATATAGGGTAACGGATGGCAATGCTGAACCAATGAAGTTTAACTGAGGTTCGGCTGTTGCTGTTATCCTGGGTAAATGAGTTCGCTCTCTTAGGTTTTGCCCTAAGGGAGCACTTTGAGCCTCCGGGGAAAGTGTTCTCCGGCACGGCCCGCTGAGGGGTACTTGCCGGTGAATTATTTTCCTCGGAATATGAGCGGTTCTGCTCAGTGGTCGGGGAGCCCGTCACTGAGTGGAACCAACGCTGAGATTAGGACGGTCTTTCGCCCACTATGGAGTGGCCTAGAGATCGTCCGTATTTTTGAGATTTCACCTTTACTTACATAGTCGGTGATTGATTTTATATGAGATGCCCATATAGGGTAACGGATGGCAATGCTGAACCAATGAAGTTTAACTGAGGTTCGGCTGTTGCTGTTATCCTGGGTTAATGAGTTCGCTCTCTTAGGTTTTGCCCTAAGGGAGCACATTGAGTCTCCGGGGAAAGTGTTCTCCGGCACGGCCCGCTGAGGGGTACTTGCCGGTGAATTGTTTTCCTCGGAATATGAGCGGTTCTGCTCAGTGGTCGGGGAGCCCGTCGCTGAGTGGAACCAACGCTGAGATTAGGACGGTCTTTCGCCCACTATGGAGTGGCCTAGAGATCGTCCGTATTTTTGAGATTTCACCTTTACTTACATAGTCGGTGATTGATTCATTCAATCCAATACCCTTGGAGGGTAATGAATGGCAATGCTGTAGCCATTGAAGTTTTAACTGAGGCTCGGCTATTGCTGTTACCCTCCTGCCATGATCAGAGCTTTCATAGCTCAATAACACCTTATCCCTACACAGTCCTCTACAGATAACGGGGAAGATGAAAAGCATTCTTGCTTCGCCCCTTTAAGCCAGTCCTTATAAGGACAGATGGATATTCTCCCCGTGTGGTTGCCGGGATAAGAATAGGATCAATGTAGCTCATGCATGTCGTACGAGGCGACTAAAATGGGTACCCAGGGAGGGCAATGCTGTGGCAATAAAGGTCTAACTGAGGTTCGGCTATTGCTGTTACCCTCCTGCCATGATCAGAGCTTTATATTTATATATATATATAGCTCAATAACACTTTATCCTTACACTATCCTCTACAGACAACGGGGAATATGAAAAGCATTTTTGCTTCGCCCCTTTAAGCCAGTCCTTATAAGGACAGATGGATAACGAAGCCAAGACAGTGTTTCAGGGAATGAAGATGGCGGCACTTGAGTGTCCACTGTATTTTTACTTTTAGCGTTAGATGAGCCAATGAGTGTTGACTACTGTAATGCAAGTATGATGTGAAACTCTGGTTTTGTAGTGTAGCTGCTAGATTAACTAGCAGAGACACGATTATAGTTTTTAAATTATATACAAGAACAGCAAGTTAACATCACAGGTATGTGGACTATAATTGGGCGATTCGATAGTCCCAACTGCCGTTGGAATTGCCATTGTTGATTAATTACAAAAAGCAACTGAATCATAGGCTCACAGCCCCACGTTGTTGAGGGATTTTTTCGAAGCCCTTACATAACTCCAGGAGACTCCCGATTGGTATGGAAGAGATCAAGGAACAGATTAAGACTCTAAACAAGGAGGAGTCATTAGAAGTTTTAAAACTTATCATGGCAAAGTTTGAGGCTGACTGACCGGTTATTTAAACCTGTACGCCCAAATAAATGATCCAGAAGTAGAGGATGAAGAAACCCAAGGGGAATTCATAACTGTTCCGCCATATAAAAACCCCTGTCATAACAACTCACAAGAAGAGCACTCCAACAAACGGAGAAGAACAGCAGACGATCTTATGGATGATGACTCACTCACACAGGTCGCGCCGAAAATCTCGGAGAGGGTCCCTCCAGTTATTCTTCGGGACAAGAAGAAATGGATTTCTGTCATATCAGCTCTCAGGGAGCAAAACATCACATACTCCTGGGCAAAAAACTCAGATGAGGGAGGCAAAATCCAGCCAGCCACCGTCACTGACTACTGGCAGATAACAAGGCTACTGGACACCAAAAATCTTCCTTACCATACATTCGCTTTACCGAGTGAAAAGACCTTAAAGGTGGTAATACGTGGATTCACAGAAGGAATCACTCCAGAAGAAATCTCAGCTTATTTAAGCAACCAGAGCCTGACCTCAATCAAAGTAAGTAGGATGCTCAGGTCTGAAAAGGCCAATGCCTTTAGTACTCGTGGTGATTGATAACACCCAGAAGAAAATATATGAGCTGACTGCTGTCTGCAGTCTCAGAATTACTACGGAACCCCTAAGAAAGAGCGTCAGCAGGACAGTGCCACAGATGTCAGCGGTTTGGGCACACCCAAAAGCTATGCCGGGCCAACTTCAGGTGCTTAAAATGTGGTGAAGGCCACCAGGTCATCATATGCACCAAGCCAAGATATACGCCAGCTAAATGCGCAAACTGCAGAGGTCCTCGCCCCACCAACTATAAAGGATGCATAGCACACCCAAAGAACCACGGGTCTCCCAAAACTGCTCATCCATCACCCAGCAGTGACACCCTAGGCAACTGTGCAGATCGCCATCCAATTCAAATAGCCTCCACCTTGACAGCTCAGAAAGGAAATCAACCTGAAACCAGGACCAAAACATATTCCGAGGCTGCACGATCCAAGAATACTTCCTCCAACGAATTTACAAACTCCAACCTTACATCAGTTCTAACCGCCTCACTAGCTACCATGCTTCAGGAATTCAGCAAAACAAATCCTACACCATCCTCCACGAACAAATTCCTTTAAGGTACCCATTCCATTCTGACAGCACTCAATCATGAGCAATAGGAAATATAAACCTAACTTGCTTACCATAACTGCATGGAATGCAAATGAATTGAACAACAAAATCATTGAACTACAAGAGTTCACTCACAGATATACTCCTGATATAATTCTAGTTAATGAACACATCTCGACTAGCTAATAACCCTAAATTACAGAACTATGCAATGTAAAACAGACAGACTCACTGCCAGTGGAGGAGGCACAGCCATATCCATTAAAAACTAAATAAGCCACAATGTACTGACCAATCCACAAACCAAGAACCTAGAGATAACAGGCATCGAAGTCCATATAAACAATGCTGGCAGTATCAAAATCTATGCAGTATACAACCCACCTAGCATTCCATTACTGGTATCTGACTTGGACTCCATTCTCGGCTCCAAAGACTCCATCATCATCATGGCTGGAGATTTCAATGCCAAGCATACAGCTTGGTATAGCTTCACAATAAATGACAAAGGCCGCACCATAAACCATTACTCAACGCAAAATTCTATTGTTATAGCCGGACCCACAGAGTCCACTCATCACAGTCCAAATGGAAGATCAGACGTACTGGACATCGCAGTCCTTAGAAACATCAGATACCAATATCAACTGGAAACGCTAAACGAATTATCGTCTGATCACAACCCCATTCGGCTCAAGCTCAGTACACAAGAACAATTCTCTCCTCCACACTCCTTTATATCATCCTTTATATCAAAAACTCTCTCAGATCACATTGGCCCAACACTCATCATCCATAACAAAGAGGAGATAGATATAGCTGTCAACAACCTTACTTACCAAATTAAAAAAGCAATAGCTTCAGTCACAGAAACCACAGTTTTTCATTCCAGTGGTCGGATCCCTGAGAAAATTATGGACCTGATCAGACTGAAAAACAGAGCGATAAAGAGGTACCATAACACAAAAGCCCCACAAGATAAAACAACTTTTGAATAATTTAAATAGACAAGTCCGGGAAGCTCTACAAAAACATCAAAATCAAGATTGGGAAACCAAACTGAACAATCTGAACCCAGAGGATAACTCCATCTGGAAATTTGTGAGAACCCTCCGCACTAAAAGGCAACTCGTACCCCCAATTCAGACCAAGAAAGGAGCAGCTCACACTGACCAAGAAAAAGCAGAAGCTTTGGTTGACAACTTGGAAACTCAGTGTAACCCCTCTTAAGAGAATTTAAACATCAGTCTAATCTACAAGATTCACCATAGAGCCAGGCAGGTTATAACAGAACAAAAGGAAAAGGCAGAACTCATCACACCCACTTCTTCAGCCGAATTTATAAATATCATAACCCACTTGAATAACAACAAGGTCCAGGCTCAGACGGAATCACAAACAGAACAATCAAATTACTCCCCAGAAAAGCCATTGTGCACCTAGTCAATATTATCAATGTAATAATCAGATTCAAATATTTTCCCTTAGCATCGAAAACGGCTGACATTACACCAATCAAAAAGATTGGAAAAAACCCGCAACTCCTCGAAAGCTAACCTATTAGCCTACTGTCCAGCCTAGGTAAGGTTGCAGAAAAAGTCATCCTTACAAGGTTTCAATCAGCAACAGATAAACTTGGTATTATCCCTAATGAGCAGTTCGGATTCAGGAAAAACCATAGCACCACACATCAGATACATTGACTAGTCGAATTTATCATCACAGGTTTTAACTGGAACCTCCACACTGCTGCGGTCTTTGTAGATGCTGCGAAGGCTTTTGAGGTGTGGCACCAGGGTCTTCTCTACAAACTCATAAAAATTAATATGCCAACTAATCTAATAAAAATCATAGACAGTTACCTTAAAGACAGATTCATGCGAGTAAAAATAAATGAAACCGTATCAACCAGACGCAAGATCCTTGCAGGTGTGCTGCAGGGTTCCCTTCTGGCACCCCTGCAGTTTTCTATCTGCATAATTGATATTCCACAAAATCCAAGTTCAACAATCACAGCATTATATGCGGATGATACTGCTTTATTAGCAAGAACTCACAGTCCCAAACTAGCTATCAAAAGACTCCAAAACTGTATTCACACATTGGAGAAATGGCTGATGGACTGGAGAATCCAAACAAACCCACTGAAGAGTTCAGCCATCATTTTCACCAAAAAGAGGTTTCAGATCAAGGTAGACATTCACTTGCTAGGTGTCAAGATCCCATGGCAGAATGAAGTCAAATATCTCGGTGCCATGCTTGACAACAAACTCCAATTCACTAATCATATAAAACACATAAGCTCGAAGACATCCAAAGCAATCACCCAGCTATACTCCATTATCAACAGAAGAAGTAAACTGGATATCAGGAACAAGCTACTTATATACAAGATGGTAATACGCCCAGTCATCACTTACGCATCCCCTGCATCAAGCCACACCTCTAACACAAATATTCAAAAACTGCAGAGCATTCAGAACAAATGCCTGAGGATGATTCTGGATGCCCCATGGTTTATCAGAAACTCCCAGATTCACCGAGAAGTCAACACTCCCTACATCGCATCCCTCCTCCATGATCTAGCAGAAAAGTTCTTCATCAACACAATTAATTATCCAAGCCCACTGATCAAGCAAACTTCAAGCTACAAAGAAACAGAATTCTGCAAATACAAAAGACCCAAGTCAATTCTATGCTCAGCTGAACACAGCTAATCTCACTGCCCTTCCTGGGCGAGCTTAACGCTCAATAACTCTCCACTCAAAGAACTTCCCCTTAGACAAAGGGGAATATGAAAAGCATTTATACTTCACCCATCAAGTCAACAACGTTCTACGTTCTACGGCAGGTGGTTAAAAAAAAAGATGGCGGCTCGCGTGATAGTAGTGTTTCATGTATTATTGATGGTGAATTGCGAATTTGATTGATATGTTTTTTTAGCGATTTATGCTTTCGTGTCGAGTATTATATTCACATGTAATGATCAAGCTTTTTGATTACGAAAAGTTTTTGTAAGTTGCAGGTGAGTAAATACTTTGATTTAAATTTTTAGTTCCATCGGAAACCATCTTCTAAGCCTAAGCACAGGGCATACTAAACTATATATCGTACTGCTGGAAAACACCAGATTGTGTCTACGGGATTTGCTATGGCAAACCTCTGAACGAGATCATTTTCGAGGAGGGTTGTAATGAATTCCTCAGATTAGAAAAATCTGAGTGATAGTTGGCCGTCAAAAGTTAAGCTTTTTGACTTATTCCCATCCTCTGCAGTCACAGAAGATAACTCAGACGATACAAGTGAGGAGCTCATTACTCAGTTTCAGTCTCCCCCAGACTTTGAAGATGTACGTGTGCGCAAAACCACTGACACAGAACCTCCCATAGATTTTGGTATGGAAGAGGATATTCCCAGTTCCAATCTCTCGACCGCCACGAAAGAGAGGGTTCCACCGATAGTCCTCCGGGAAAACAAAATATGGACACAATTAAGGTCCACCATGATAAACACAGATACAGTATCTCTCAGCCAAGAACAAGGATGATGGTATAAAAATTCAGCCGGCTACTATGACTGATTACAGGAAACTGACCAAAGTGTTAGGCTCTAGCAATATTCAATACCACATCTTTTCTCTTAGTTCGGAGAAAAATCTGTAGGTAGTATTGCGGGGCGTCACGGAGGATAAAACTACAGATGAAATTGAGGCTGACCTCCACCTATTAAGATCAGCAGAATGACTAGAGCGGACAAATCCCCTATGCCTCTGGTCTTGGTGGAGATCCACAAAGCCTATAAGAACTTGTATGACTTAACATCAGTGTGTGGACTCCAGATCACCCCAGAGCCACTCCATAAAAGGGCATCTACTGGTCAATGTTATAGATGCTAGAAGTTTGGTCATGCTCAAAGACTCTGCAAGGCAGAGTGCAAATGCCTGAAATGTGCTAAGAACCACCCCACTAACACCGGCACCAAGCCAAAAACCACCTTGGCTAAATGTGCCAACTGTGGTGGCCCTCATCCAGCAAACTACAAGGGATATACTCAGCACCCAAAAAACAGAGGAATGAAGACAGCTAAACCGCCCTCTTCCTCTAGTAAAAGAACACCTGAGGCCCCTGCTCCACAGCCTGGAACTCGGCAGCAACAGTCGGTGACCTTCAAAGGCAGTGGAAGCCAAAGGCAAGCAAGAAGTTATGCCGATGTGACCCGTACTAACAAACCAATATCAGAACAAAATCAGCCAATAGCACCTACTACTCTGACAGCAGCCTCTTTAGCTAACATGCTACAAGATTTCAGCCTGTCTAACCCTTCCGCAACCACCACTAAGAGATTCCTACAGAAAACACAGGCCATCCTCACAGCAATCATAAATGAATAAAAAACAAACTCATTCCAGCCTCCTCTCAGATCACTGCATGGAATGCAAACGGTTTAAGGAAAAACTTTCTGGAGCTACAAGATTTCACTTACAGATACCAACCTGATATACTAATCAGTGAACCATACCTTAGCCCCTCTGACAGTCCCAAAATACGGGGTTATCTCGTGTACGGAAATGACAGATCCAAGTACAGAGGTGGTGGCACTGCCATCTTCATTAAAAATTGAATTAAGCACCATTCTGTGAACAACCCACCAACTACTAACCTTGAAATTATAGGCGTGGAAGTTTTCACCAGCTCTGCCGGCAGATTGAAAATCTATTCAGCTTACAATCCACCCTTAAAAACTTTGCTGCACCCTGATCTAAATGCCTTAGGAGTTAGAGTACCCATCATTATTGCTGGGGATTTAAACTCCAAGCACCCTACCTGGAATAGTAGAACCACCAACAAGAATGGCTACATCCTTTCCAACTACATATGACCAAACTATGCTGTCGTGGCTGGACCTACCGAACCAACTCATCTCAGTACGTTTGGCACTGCTGACATCCTGGATATAGTTATCCTGCAAGACATTAAACTTCAGTACAGCCTTAAATCACTAAACGAGCTGTCGTCGGATCACAACCCAATTCTACTACAACTGGGAACAAGAATACCTGTCTCCTCCCTCTCACTCATGCATATCGTGGGACAGATTGACTAAAGCACTTAGGGATCAAATTGGACCTGTCCCTCACATATGCACAGAAGAAGATGTGGAATCTGCAGTGACAAGCCCCAACAGATTAAGTCTGCTATAACGGTTGCAACCTTCCACAAACCTGTTCCCAAGCCTGGTCGTTTGTCCGAGGATATTATGGATCTGATCAGAGAGAAGAACAGAGCTAGGAAGATATTTCGTAACACTCACGCTCCTCAGGACAAAACAGTTCTTAATAGATTGAAAGGGGCAGTGAGAGATGCACTTAAAACTCATAGAAACCAAGTTTGGGATGAAAAGTTAGCCTCTATCTCACCTATTGATCTGGAGGTTACTGAGAAACATTAAAAATAAAAAGAGATCCCCCCAATAATCTCTAACCAGGGCCTAGTTCACACAGATGTAGATAAGGCAGAAACCATAGTAAAAAATCTAGAGGAGCAGTGAAAACCTTCATATAACAACTTAGATTTCAATCACTTATACAAAATCCACAGACAGGTCAGACACGTATTAAAACTCCCAGATACCAGTGCTGACCATATTGCACCCACATCACCTGTTGAATTATATGATATTGTTAAAAAAAACTTAAGAACAATAAAGCTCCTGGACCAGAAGGCATCTCAAATAGGGAGATCAAGCTGTTGCCTCGAAAAGCTGTAGCACCTGACGATTATAATAAATGCAATTTTAAGACTTCACTATTTTCCTTCCACCTGGAAACTGGCTGATGTAATCCCTATACATAAGCCAGGCAAGGACCCACACCTACCGCAAAATTATTGTCCAATCAGTCTCATCTCCAATCTGGGTAAGGTCGCGGAGAAGGTCATCCTCTCACGACTCCAAACCTCAGTAAATGACCTACACATCCTCCCTAAAGCACAGTTTGATTTTCGGCAACACCATAGTACTACCCAGCAATTCCACAGAATTGTGGAATACATCACCACCAGCTACAACTGGCGCCAGTGCACAGGAGCTGTTTTCCTAGACCTATCCAAAGCATTTGACAAAATTTGGCATTTCGGACTCCTACACAAACTTATCTCAGCCGGCATCTCACTAAAAATGATTCATCTAATCCATTCATATCTTCAGAATAGATCAATCCAAGTCAAAATTAACGGTTCTACCTCATCCCAGTGCCATATCTTTGCTGGAGTGTTGCAGGGATCCCTAATAGCTCCATTGCTCTTTTCTATTTACATGTCGGACATCCCGCACAATCCGATGTCTTCCATTTTGGCCCTGTATGCGGACGATACAGCAATACTAACCAGAAATGCCAAATTTTGACTTCCAATCTCCATTTGGAGAACCAACCCTCCAGAAAGCTTCAAGAAAACCTTCTAAAGCTGGAGGGTTGGTTCTCCAAATGGAGATTGGAAGTCAACCCCCCCCCCCCAAAAAAAGCTCAGCCATTCTTTTCTCGAAAAGGCCAATATCTCCTGCAGGAGATTTGCTACTATTCAATACTAAAATTTCCTGGCAGACAGAAGCAAAATA
Organism: Typopeltis vanoorti; assembly: GCF_054136105.1. Classification (NCBI taxonomy): domain Eukaryota; kingdom Metazoa; phylum Arthropoda; class Arachnida; order Uropygi; family Thelyphonidae; genus Typopeltis; species Typopeltis vanoorti. The sequence continues at coordinate 13,980,853 of NC_143562.1, forward strand.
CCTGGATATAATTCTCGACAAAAAGCTATTTTTCAACCAACACATCAAGTCTACGTACGCAAAGGCATCTAAAGCCATCGCTCAGATCTATCCGCTAATTAATAGAAATAGCAAGCTCAGCAACAGAATCAAATTGCAGCTATACCAGATGGCGATTCGTCCTATAATCACGTATGCCTCTCCAGCCTGGAGCCACACCTCTAATACTAACATTATCAAAATCGAACGAGTACAGGACAAGTGCTTGAGAATGATTCTGAACGCCCCATGGTATGTTAGAAACAATCAACTTCATATAGATACAAATATTCCCTATATTTTCTCTTTCCTACAATCCTTAGCATCTAAGTTTTTCCTAAAGACGTCCATACACCACAACGATTTGGTTCAGCAAGCTGCAGCATACGAGGCAACGGACATGTTCAAATATAGAAGACCAAAAGCTATATTAACCTCCTATAGCAATGCATAATCTCCATGCCCATTCAGTGCGAGCAAACTGCTCATAAATTTTACCCTCACTGTAACCGCAACAGATAGCGAGGAATATGAAAAGCATTTTGCTTCACCCCTAAAGACATAAATGTCAATTGTCAATTGACAGGTAGATAGGAAGTGGTTGATTAGGTAACAAAGTCCTTTTTAGGACTTCCAGGGTAACGGATGGCAATGCCGTAGCCAATGAAGTTGAGGCTCGGCTAATGCCATTACTCAGCCATGACTAGAGCTATTAGCTCAATAACACCCCATCCACGCAGAACGGATTTCTTCATTCAGATGAAGGGATAAAGAGTCAAGGACTCAGTCCATCTCCCAGTCTTTATTAGGACAGTGGATAGTATCTCTATTTACGAATAGTACCTTTATTCTGTACCTTTATGTCTTGGTTTTATTGACTATGAGAAAACCTTTGATTCACTTAAAACTTGTGCGATAGTTAAAGCATTACGAAACCAACAAGTGGAGGAGCCATACATCAGAACATCAAATCAGCATACAGCAATGCCACAGCAGCAATTCATTTCAATGGAAACATCTCTACTGTGGGAATACAAAGAGGTATAAGGTGACACAATATCTCCAAAATTATTCACAGCGTGCCTAGAAGAAATATTCAAACTTCTTGATTGGGAAGAGAAAGGTCTGAAGATAAATGGAAGATATTTAAGCCATTTACGTTTTGCAGATGTAGTTATCTTTACTTCAACTGCACATGAATTACAGACTCGTATTATCCATGAGCTCCAAATCGCTAGCAAAACAGTAGGCCTAAAGATAAACCTAAAGAAGACCCAAGTTATGTTCATTTTTGAATATTACATTCGATATTCAAAAATTTGAATTCAAAAAGAAATTCAAAAAATTAAGAACAACACAATTTAGTATGGAAAGAAGTATGTTTGGTATCACAAGATTGGATCACAAAAGGAATACATGGATAAGAACTCAAACCAAAGTCTCTGACATCATAGGAAGAGTGAAACATCTGAAGTGGCAATGGGCTGGGCATATTGCTCGAAGACAAGATCAACAATGGACAAGAGAAGTACTGGATTGGATTCCACGACAGGAAATACGATCACGACGCCGACCTAAATCACGGTGGATCGATGATATCATCAGATTTGCAGGAGTGACATGGAAAAGAAGAGCCATGGACAGAGAATTTTGGAGTCATCTTGGAAAGGGCTTCATCCAGCAGTGGATCGACAATGGCCGATGATGATGATGATGATGATGACCTTTATTCAGTGATTTTTAAGCTTCGAAGTTTATTTAGGAAAAGTTTTATTTCAGCTGTGAAAATTGAGAATTCCAAAGGCCTAATACTCAATCGTATATTTTAAAAATATACCTAAAGCTTGTTTACTAATAAAATAATGGCAGTGGTTGTTTTGCAATTGATTGTGCGAGGTAACATGGTTGCGTGCTTACAGGTAACACCAGCGTAGAGAAGAAAGGGAGGCACAGTCTAATACACAAGTCTCCAGTGAACCTCCCACAGGAGGTCCACTGTAATTACTTCAATAACATAATATTTCCAGAATAATAAAGTGAATGCCAACTTTGTTTTGGTGTGGAATACGAGAAAAAAATTATTTTTGCTGCAATCACTCGTTCTCTTTATCTCGGTAGCCAAACATAAAGTAATTTGTATATATTTCTGCACATACGCTAATAAAGAATTCATAAAATTTTTAAATGAATTCAGTGAGTTATAAAAACATAAATTCGTTGCACTTTTTTTAAGTGATATTAAGATCTACCGATAAGGATTATTGCTCGTATACATTCAGTACAGGGACTCATCAAGGGAGATTACATATTACCTGCACCAGCTGCCATACTTGTTCTTGAATTTATTCAGGCTACTTGCACACACACACCACCCTATGAGAGAAAAATCTAGCCCTCACGTTTTTGTGATACATTCCTCGATTGCGTGTGTATTTAGAAATGTATATTATATACAATATACAAGCAAAAAAAAGTCCAGCTTGAATAGCTATTCTTTCCACAAACTTCAATCTCGATATCTTTTTTTCCTCAGTGAAACTTCCATAATTAAGGCAATATTTTAATTATTCTGATAAAGCCTTAAATGCAGATAACTATTCTCAGCAGATGTTGTTTTGATTCATTTCCTTCAGATGGCGAGCTGCAACTCCTGGTTCATTTCACTCAGCCTTTCAACAATTCGCAAATGTTTATGTTACTATAGCAACAAACATTCTGGGAACGAGAGTATTTTTAACAAAACTAACTTGTGTGTGAATTCCTTCTACCTAGCTGGTTTATTACAAATCTCCTTTCAACGAAGCAACCGTAGGTTTACCAACGATTGTCTGTTTACCTACGAGGTAAACAGACAATCTCCCGGAGCTTCTAAATTTAAGGATGCACGCGGCAGGCATAGGCGAAAGACTGCCTTTTATGCTTAGATGGCTAACAGCTATCGAGTCGCTGTAATGACGACATTTGTACAAAGATTTGTGACTGAATCAGTATTACTAGACGTAGTTTAGAGACGGAGGGGAGGAAACGTCTTGTAGCACGCGACAGTGAACGCCAATTTGTTGCAAGACTACTCACATGGCTACTTGTCAAGCTAGGGGAGAGCTTTGTCGCGGTCAGTTGAATGCGGGTCCCAACGCCACAAACTTATTATTATTATTCTGGGGCTGTTTACTAACCTATCATTGCGTGATAGTTTCCGGTCATTTATATTTTTTTAAATGCTGATTGTTGCTAGCGCTCATCGAGGACATGGGAAAAACCAATTGTTACCATGTCAGCTCTATAATTAGACGTAATTTTTTTTTAGAGGGAAGGGATAACATAAATGTGCTCATATAAATATATCTTAATAGGGAGTACCACATAAGGAATGCTACGAAATACAGAGACAAATGTAAGAAAGCTAAACACTGTGTAAAACTCGCTAAACAAAAGTAATGGGGGGGGGGAGACTTTGGTAAGAACATAGAAAATAAATATCTGGAAGATGGCAAGGTATTCTGGAGGTTGTTGAAAAAGATCAGAAATGGAGGAAAGAGTGCTGTAAAAGGAATTAGAGATGATAAAGGTGACATGAAAACAGGAGAAAAAGATATCCTTGAAGTATGGAGTAATTACTTCGAAAAATTGCTAAATGAAACAAGCAGTGATGACAGCACAGTGGTAAAAAACACTGACCAGGCATGCAGTCAGGAATATATATATATATATACTTGAAGAAAAAGCCATTAAAGGCCTGAAATGTCGGAAGGCAGCTGGAGTAGATGATATTCGACCTGAAATGCTTAAATATGCATATATGGAGGTAAAAAGTCTCCTCTTAGTTCAGAAGGCCTGAACAGAGGGACGAATTTCCGATGATTGGAGTAGAGCTCTCATAGTACCCATCTATAAAAAGGGAAATAAAACTGAATGTGAGAATTACAGAGGTATTTCCCTACTGAATATTCCTGGTAAGATATATGCAAGTATACTTGAGAAACGGTTGAGAAGGATTGTGAAGGGAAGTTTGGTGAAGGACAAGCTGGATTCAGTCCGAATAGAGGCTATCAGGATCAGATTTTCACTTTAAGACAAATAGTTAAGAAATCATGAGAATAATACAAAGATCTGTATTTAAGTTTTGTCAATCTGGAAAAGGCATATGACAAGGTGCCAAGAGAGAAGCTATTCAATACGCTACAATTATATGGTGTCGATGGGGCATTATATCAAGCAATACTAAGTCTTTATTGGAGTTGTAAGTCAGCAGTTAGAATTGAAGGAAGTACAGGAAGATCGTTTAATGTTAAATCTGGTGTGAGACAAGGATGTACATTATCCCCTCTGTTATTCATTATCTATATGGATCACATTTTGAAGTAAAGTGGTATTAAACCTGATATCAAAATTGGAGATGTTAATCTCAGTTCTTTGCTTTATGTGGACGATGTTATACTTCTAAATAAATCCAGCACAAGTTTTCAAGATTCCTTTACTAAACTGAATAACTGTTGTGATAGATTTGGTATGGAAGTCAGCATTAAAAAGACGAAGACAATGGAAATAGGCAGAAACATTTGTCAATTATCAACTGCATTGTGAATGGAGAACCTATAGAACAAGTAAAATATTTCAGCTACTTAAGCACGATTTTTCGTGAAGATGGTAAATTAAATATGGAAATAGACAATAAAATCAGTAAAGCTGGTATGGTACGATCACGTGCGAGTGTCACCGTGCCCTCTTAAGTGTAGTGAAAAAAAAAAAGAGTTGGTGACCATTCTTATTACACAATTCTTAAACCGACTTAATCGTCGTAAACGTTTCATTTCCTATTTTAGGTTGGACATTATTCATGAGTCCGTTTTTTTCGACAGTGATATTTACCAAGACAGAGTTGTACTTTTCTTTTTAAGTTGAATGTCAAATCTATTTTTTTTGCTTGCAAATTATATATAAAAAAAAAAAAAAAAGATGAACGCCAAAAAGGCCTGAGATTCATTCCTTACCGATGATTCAAAGTCACAACCTTTGCGCTAAACAAACAAAGATGACTATGGTACGGTTTTTTTTTATGAACTGTTTCGAAATAGGTAACTTCTTCTTCAGGTAACATCAGTAAACTGATTTTTACTAAATTATCGTACGGTCATTTCTTATACTGCTCAAGGTCCTCTGAGAAATTTCATTCTGTTTCAGTGTTTTTTTTTTTTTTTGATTTTTATTTATATCCTTTCGCCAAATTAATACTATCTTATAAGATTTTAATTTTAAGCAGTTTCCAATACTTGTATGAAATATAATATAATCTACTACATGTTGTAAAATTTTAAACAAAATTATTTAAAAGTTAAAAATTGCGACGATAGTTAATAGTAATTTCAAATCCCCTTTAAATAATCAAACCAAAGTTTTACATTAGGCAGACTAGTTAATATTTGTTATCTTTCATTGTGATATCTATTATGATATTAGATATCAAATCTGTTAATAATCATTAGAGATTTATTGTATTATCTTGTAGATATTAATTCGAAAATGTAAATAACGAGAAAGCATATCAAAGTTCCTGGCAAATAAGTCAGCTTTTACTCTTACAGAATACAGAGACAAATGTAAGAAAGCTAAACGGTGTGTAAAACTAGCTAAACAAAAGTCATGGGAGGACTTTGGCAAGAATATAGAAAATAAATATCAAGAAGGTGGCAAAATATTCTAGAGGTTGTTGAAGAAGCTTAGGAATGAGGAAGGAGTGCTGTAAAAGGAATTAGAGATGATAAAGGTGACATGAAAACAGGAGAAAAAGATATCCTTGAAGTATGGAGTAATTACTTTGAAAAACTGCTAAATGAAACAAGCAGTGATGACAGCACAGTGATCAAAAACACTGACCAGGCATGCAGTCAGGAATACATATCCTTACTTGAAGTAGAAAAAGCCATCAAAGGCTTGAAATGTGGAAAGGCAGCAGGAGTAGATGATATTCGACCAGAAATGCTGAAGTATGGTGGTATAAGAGTCTTACAGTGGCTGCATTGCATAGTTCAGAAAGCATGGACAGAGGGACGAATTCCCGATGATTGGAGTAGAGCTCTCATAGTACCCATCTATAAAAAGGGAAATAAAACTGAATGTGAGAATTACAGAGGTATTTCCCTACTGAATATTCCTGGTAAGATATATGCAAGTATACTTGAGAAACGGTTGAGAAGGATTGTGGAAAGGAAGCTTGGTGAAGAACAAGCTGGATTCAGTCCGAATAGAGGCTGTCAGGATCAGATTTTCACTTTAAGACAAATAGTTAAAAAATCATGAGAATAATACAAAGATCTGTATTTAAGTTTTGTCGATTTGGAAAAGGCATATGAGAAGGTGCCAAGAGAGAAGCTATTCAATACGCTGCAGTTATATGATGTCAGTGGGGCATTATATCAAGCAATACATAGTCTTTATTTGAGTTGTAAGTCAGCAGTTAGAATTGAAGGAAGTACAGGAAGATGGTTTAATGTTAAATCTGGTGTGAGACAAGGATGTACATTATCCCCTCTGTTATTCATTATCTATATGGATCACATTATGAAGGAATGTGGTATTAAACCTGATATCAAAATTGGAGATGTTAATGTCAGCTCTTTGCTTTATGCGGATGATGTTATACTTCTAAATAAATCCGCTACAAGTCTGCAAGATTCTCTGACTAAATTGAATAACTGTTGTAATAGATATGGTACGAAGGTCAGCAATAAAAAGACAAAGACAATGAAAATAGGCAGAATCATTGAAAATGTCAACTGTGTTGTGAATGGAGAACCTGTGGAACAGTAAAACATTTCAGCTACTTAGGCACGATTTTTACTGAAGATGGTAAATTAAATATAGAAATAGACAGCAGAATCAGCAAAGCTGGTATGGTGGGAAGTCAATTGAATAAATTCATATGGAATAAGAGAGAAATTAGTCGGAACACTAAATTAGCTGTATACAAGAAAGTGTTCAAACCAGTTTTAACTTATGGATCTGAGAGCTGGGTCAGAAGTAAAACACTTGACCAAAGACTAGAGACCGCAGATATGAGAGTCCTGAGAAAGATTAGAGGCGTGAACAGATGGCATCAATGGCAATATCATATTAAAAACGAGGATATTAGGAAAGAATTTGACATTGTCAGCATCCAGGAATGCGTTAGCAGAGCTAATCTCAGGTGGTATGGTCACTTAAATAGAATGGGAGAGGAAAGATTAGCAAAACAAGTGAGTGTTCTCTGCCAGGTTGGCAGGAAAACGACCCAGAGGAAGACCAAGATATAGGTGGATTTATATGGTACAAAGTGCCGTAGATGATAGAAATATAAGATCTGATAATGTTGGAGTCTTGACAAGTAACAGACTGATTTGGAGGAAAATTGTAGATAGGAAGTTAGTAATGATGTAATTTTTTCATGTAGTACTGTCATATCCTGTACACCCCTTGAGGGTACATGGCAGGAATTTGATGATGATGATGATGTAAATAACGTGAGATAATATTAAATTCACATTAATGAGTTTTACTTTATATATTTATTCGTACTCACCTTAATCAGATATATTTAATTTATCTTCTAACACCTTTTAATATTCAATAAAATATTAACTTATAGTTTCTGTTATTTAATTAATATTCAAGTCATCATTGCCGGTGATCTAAACGCGAAACACCCGACACAGCTGACATTGCTATATTACAAAATATTAAGTTACAGTATAGCCTAGACTCTTTAAATGAGCTGACATCTGATCACAACCCAATCCTGCTCCAGCTGGGAAAGCAAGAACAACTGCTGCCTCCTCCCCACTCCTTTATCTCATGGAAAAAACTAACAGAAGTACTATCAGAACACATTGGAACCTATGTCTCACATCAGATCCATAAAAGAAATTGAAAATGCTGTCAAAAGCCTGACTCAGCAAATCAGCACAGCCATAAAGCTTGTCACCTCTACCAAAACCACTCTTAAGCCAAACTGACTACCAGAAGACATCATGGAGTTAATTAGGAACAAAAACAAAGCAAGAAAAAGGCACCACAACACCTGTGCACCACAGGACAAAAAGATCCTCAATAAACTTAACAATGAAGTAAGAGAAGCACTTAAAGCTCACAGGAACAAAACATGGGAAGCCAAACTAGCCTCTGTATCACCCGGCGAACACTCCATCTGGAACATATTAAGAAGTCTCAGAAACAAAAACAAATCTCTTCCCCTACTCAAGTCAGATATGGGACCAGTACACACGGACGCAGAAAAAGCTGAAGAAATAGCAAAGAACCTAGAAAAACAGTGTAGCCCTACATACTACAACTTGGACTTCAAGCATGTCTATAAAATCCACCTCCATGTCAGACATGCACTGAAAGTCACCGATACCTGCAATAACATACCTCCAAACGCCTCGCCAGCGGAAATATATGAAGTTCTAAAGAAGCTAAAGAATAAAAAAGCCCCTGGCCCAGATGGCATATCAAATAGAATAATTAAACTGCTGCCCCGAAGAGCTGTCGTATATCTCACCACCATAATCAACGCCATGTTCCGATTTAACCATTTCCCCAGCTATTGGAAAGTCGCAGATGTGGTCCCAGTGCATAAACCAGGTAAAGATCCACACCTGCCTGAAAGCTATCGACCCATCAGCCTAATTTCAAACTTAGGCAAAATTGCCGAAAAAATCATTCTCTCTAAACTCCAAGCCTTAGTAAATGAGTTAAATATCATTCCTAAGGAACAATTTGGCTTTAGACAACATCACAGTACTACTCAACAAATTCATAGGATAATTGAGTACATCACCACCGGTTACAATTGGCACCAGCACATTGGAGCAGTCTTCCTTGACATAGCGAAAGCTTTTGACAAGATATGGCACTTGGGATTACTACACAAACTCATTTCAGCAGGCATACCATCAAGTATCGTCCACCTAATTAAATCTTACCTCCAGGACAGACACATACAAGTCAAAATAAATGGTAAGGTTTCAAGTCAGCGACGGATCTCTGCGGTAGTTTCCCAAGGTTCCCTACTGGCACCGATCTTATTCTCGATATATATGGCAGACATCCCACACAACCCAATGTCATCCATCATAGCACTTTATGCGGATGACACAACAGTACTTTCCAGATCTCTACGACCACATCTTGTCACAAAAAAACTGCAAGAAAACCTGCTACAACTAGAACAATGGTTCTCCACATGGAGATTACAAGTGAATCCCCAAAAGAGTGTAGCGATACTTTTCACCAGAAGAATAGTAACTCCCATGGGGGACCTTTATCTATTCAACACCAAAATCCGCAGGCAAACAGAAACAAAAAATCTTGGAGTAATTCTGGACAAAAAGATTAACGTTCAACCCACACGTCAAAGCCTTATGCACGAAGGAATCTAAAACCATTGCACAACTTTACCCTCTAATAAATAGAAAAAGAAAACTAAATACCAGAATCAAAGTGCTCCTCTACCTGCTGACGATCCGCCCCATGATGACATATGCATCTCCAGCCTGGAGCCACACATCCAACACCAACATCATCAGGCTACAGAGAGTGCAAAATAGGTGTTTGCGCATGATATTGGATGCACCGTGGTTTGTAAGGAACGTACAACTGCATAGCGATACAAACATCCCTTACATTTACTCCTTCCTACAAACTACAGCGGAAAAATTCTTCTCAAAGATCTCTACACACCCCAACGATCTAGTTAAACAGGCAGCAAATTATGAAGAAACTGACCTCTTCAAATACAAGAGGCCAAAAGCCATCCTAAATACTTGCAACAATGACTAATATCCGTGTCCCCCAGGGCGAGCTCTCAGCTCAAATCTTTCCTTCAATTCATCCTCCCTATCAGACAACGGGGAATAAAAGCATCTTGCTTCACCTTTCTGGCCAATGATGTTATGTTATGTATATTATTGCGACCCTAGGAGGGTAATGGGTGGCAATGCTGTAGCCAGTGAAGTTCTAACTGAGGCTCGGCTATTGCTGTTACCCTCCTGCCATGATCAGAGCTTTAATAGCTCAATAACACCTTATCCCTACACTGTCCTCTACAGATAACGGGGAAGATGAAAAGCATTCTTGCTTCGCCCCTTTAAGCCAGTCCTTATAAAGACTATATAAGGATAATATTATTGCGGAGATATTAATCGACCCTGAGATGCGGTGATGATTAATACCCTTGGAGGGTAATGGATGGCAATGTTGTATCCAATGAAGTTCTAACTGAGACTTGGCTATTGCTGTTACCCTCCTGCCATGATCAGAGCTTTAATAGCTCAATAGCACCTTATCCCTATCCTCTACAGATAACGGGGAAGATGGAAAGCATTCTTGCTTCGCCCCTTTAAGCCAGTCCTTATAAGGACTATAATATTAAATTGAGTATAGATAGGAAATCGACCGTGAGATGCGGTGATTAATACCCTTGGAGGGTAATGTTGTTGCCAATGGAGTTCTAACTGAGGCTTGGTTATTGCTGTTACCCTCTTGCCATGATCAGAGCTTTCATAATATTAAATTAAATTATTAAATTAGGAATGGATATTAAATTAAATTAGGGGTGGATAAGAATCCAGGGTAACGGGTGGCAATGCTGTAGCCAATTAAGTTTTAACCGAGGCTCGGCTATTGCCGTTACCCAGCCATGACTAGAGCTTTTCGCTCAACAACACCCCATCCACAGATTTTCTTCATTCAGATGACGGGATAAAGAGTCAAGGACTCAGTCCATCTAAAAAAAAAAATAATAATAAATAATAAATAAATAAATAAAATAAATTAAAACAATGGAATAACAAACAAGATCCCAGAACTACAGGAATTTGCAAGAGACCCCAGCTGATATTATCCTCATCAACGATACACATCTGCGCCCCCAGCAACAAACCAAAAATCAACAACTATATCAACTACCGCACGGATAGATCCTACGCAAGAGGAGGAGACTCAGCCATCTTCATCAAAAGAGGAATAAAACAAGGAATTCGATTAGGCCCGAACAGCACACATTGAAACAACAGGAATCGAAGTCCACATGCAAAACACAAACAGTCTCAAGATATTTGCAGCCTCTCCCCCCCCCCCCCCCAAATAAAAAAAATTCCTAGAATCAGACCTGGAAGAACTACTGAACGCAGGTAGAGCAGTGATCATAGCCGGAGATCTTAATGCCAAACACCCAACTTGGAAGAGTAGAAATTCAAATATCAACGATAGAACACTCAACTCGTAGGCTACTAAAATAAATATGACAGTATTAGGACCCACAGTGACCACATACTATGGAACCACTGGCTGTCCAGATACTAGATATAGCAATACTAAAAGCATAGCATACGGCTATCAAATACAGGCCATCAACGACCTGAGTTCGGACCACAATCCCATCACATTGCAACTAGGCAAAATACAAGATTTAACTGAAAACAACGTACCATATATTAACTGGAAACAATTCCCCTCAGCCTTCCAGGAAAACGTAGGTTCAGTACTACACATAACATCCACTAAAGAAATAGAAAAGGCAGTGGCAACACTTGAAAAATACTAGCAGCAAAATCCTATCTAACAAACTCAACCACACGTGCACCGCCAGACACACTTCCAGAGGAAACCAAACAACTTATCCGAGAAAAGAACAGGCTACGAAGACAATACCATAGAACAATGGATTCCACAGATAAACAGGCAGATAATAAAGCAACGAACCAGTTGCGGTATGCAATAAAAGACCACCGAATCCAACTTTGGAACAACAAGATACATCACCTAAGCACAGAAGACCAGTTAATATGGAAATTATGAGGTCGCTTCGCTCAAAGCACAGTACATTCCCTCCAATCCAAGGTGAATGTGGAACAGCCTATAAAGATGAAGAAAAAGCAGAAGCATTTGCAGATAGCTTGAAAAGACAATGCAGCCCCAAATTATGCCCAAGTATACTTGAACTTCATAAGAAAAATCCACACCCAAGTGCGTAAAATAACTCAGAATACCAAACCGCAATCCAACAGCAAAGTCATATCGCCGGCAGAAATATATCAAATAATAAGAAACTAAATAACAAAAACGTACAGGGTCAGGAGGGAATCACGAACAAGGCGCTCAAGCTATTCCAATGTAAAGATATTATGCATCTAATAGCATCTAAATCACTATCAAAAACAGTGGAAACTTAAAGACATTCTTCCTAAGTCCAAAACCAAGAAAAAATACACAATTTCCACAGAACTATCGACCCATCAGCCTACCGTCATGCGGAGACAAGATAGCCGAACGCGCTATACTTGCACGGATTCAAGTGCCAGACCAGCAATTCGACTTTAGAAAAGAGCACTCTACAACTCAACAAATTTACAGAATCATTGAATACATTACCAAAGGACACGAATGGCTGAGGCATTCGACAGAATCTGGCATTATGGATTAATTTTCGAGCTACACCAAGTAGGAATCCCATTACCACTAGTTTTACTCATCAAGTCATATCTGAAGAACAGAAAATTTAAGATAAAAATAAATGGAATTAGATCCACTGAAAGAAAAATCTCTACTGCCTCCCCCTTACTCTTCTCCATATACATGGCCGATCTCCCCCAAGTTGTCCCCATCCATCACCGCTCTTTATGCCGATGACACGATCATCATAGCCAGATCGCTCGGACCACAACTGGTCATAAACAAACTGGAGATAGCAATCAACGAACTAGAGCATTGGTACGTAAATAGTGCATCTCAATCAACCCAGGAAAAAGCTCTGCAGTACTTTTCACCAGACGTAAAGCAGAACCGAACACAAGCATACAAATGTTCGGAAAAATCATCCCTTGGCACAAATAAGCTAAATATCTAGAAGTTCAGCTTGATAAAAGTCTAAACTTCAAGATACACACACAAGTAATGTCTCCACTAAAGCCAACCAGAACATAGCACAGCTATATCCATCCCCTGAATAGGAACAGCCTCTTAAACATAAACAACTGATACAGTACAAAATGCTCACAAAGAGAGGGTAAAATACCCACACTAAACCCCTCACCCACAAACAAGAACTCAAATAAAAGGATGAAGAGCCCAGGACTCAGTCATCACCCAAAGAAGTTCACAATATTAAAATGTGAACATATAGTTGCATTTTAATATTCGCTAAATTATTAACTTATATCTTTTTATATTTAATTAATATTCACTAAAATGTTAACTTATAGTTTATTGTATTTAATATTTTCTGAAATACTAACACTTCAGTAATTATAATATTCTCGAAAAATACGAAATAATGTTAACTAAAATATTTGCTTTATTCGTGTGTTGCACATTTTAACACTTTTTCAATATATTTTTTTCGTAGACTTCGAATAATGCATTTAATCATCATTAGTTTTTATTAAAACGTATACCCATCGTTGTTATTATTTATTTATTATTTATTTATTCATTAATATTTTTGAGGGAACCACCACAGATTTCCAAATGCTAAATTATTAAAGAGACACATCGAACACGGATAACACAGAACATGGGGGATTAAATATTATTATAAATTACTTATAAATGATCACTGTTTCAAAGATACTTACAAGTCATATGTCTAGTTTTGTTTTATTTTATTATTAATACATGACACCTCCATGGAATCCCAGGACTTTCGGTTCCGTATTTTAAAGTACGGATTTAGACAATGCAAAATTTTCTAAAATTAATAACAGTATTTTTTATCAAAATCGCTAATTCATATAAAGCAGTACAACCAATAATAAAGGACATGGGAAGTCTTTTCTTTACGAATTCACGAAAAATGAATATGAACGTTATACAGCCGCTTCTATTTACTGATAAAGATACGAGCTCTAACCGGCAAGATAGTTCCAAAATAGCGGCAAGTATGGGAGGGATCTGTGTAATAGAATAAGAGTATTTCCAATATATGTACTGTATGCAAGTTCATAAGATTTTTCTTATATTTCAATATGAACTTTTAAAAAGCAAGCAGGTCAATGATAATTTATAACTTATTTATGTTTATATATATAGATACATATATATATATATATACATACATACAATTTGAAGCAGAACAACCTCCTATTTCGCTATAAAGTCAAAAAAATCAAGAGCTCGAACGAATGGGACTGTAGGCGACCCTAGATCCAAAATGGCGGCAAGTAAGTGTACCTTCTATTTAGAGCCTTAGTTTCTTTCGTCTGCATTCTTAGTTTATTGCTCCCTCTCGCGTCAGGAACAGAACGCTCATAATTATGCATAATTATATCTTAATTATGCACGTAAATAATGATCCTATTTAATGGGATGAAAAAGACGTACATGGATTAAAAATATGACACTCAAGGGAGTACATAATTAGTATTCTTTCCGTGGGTAAAAATTGGAAAGGTTAAAATCATACTCTTTTATCCGCTGGGCTACAATATCCTAGTGTATAATCATGATGTTGATATATGTATATAGATAGATACTTGTTGTTGCGCCCAGTGTATTTCTACAACCAACAGATAACACTAATAATAAAACTCTAGCGTTGATGTATATTTTTTTTTTTTCACCAGAGGTCAGGCCAACAATTGTTGTAGCGGTTGGTCAGTATCTTTAACAAGCCAGTTTGATTGTAGTGTAGCTTGTTTTCTGTGTATAGTTGTGTGCTCCAGAAGATGACCTTGACATAAAGGGCGAAACGTCGAATGTAGATTTTAGTTATATTAAAGTAAAGTTTTTATTCAAACACGGTAGTTGTCTCCATAATTTTAAAAAATTATATTGCTGTTTAATTCTTTACCTAAGTGTAAGCTAACAAAGTTTGTGCATGAAGCTCCCACTGATGAGACTTCAATAAGAGTCGAAACCAATCTGGATAGTAGCCTTTACCCTAATGCATAGCATTATACATGTCCAAAAGGGAGTGTGTGTGTGTGTGTGTGTGTGTGTGCTTTGCATTATGGGTACAAAACTAAACCTCTGCTAATGCTCCTTTTCCACAACGTGATTGTTCACTAATTTCCAGATGTCGTCGAGGCTATGCCAAGACTCCCTATTTCATCCAATTTCTGTATTATCCATCTACCAACGGTTATATAAAGCCAGGTACTCTGTTCTGAAGCCCAGATAAGTTTTAATGGCACTTCAGGACTACGTTAAGCAGAACAGTAGACTCACACCAAACGATGAAAACCATCTCCTTTCTAAAGACATTCTCAGCCATCAATAACGGAGTGGGATTCCAATCTATATTGTGTTGATTTAGAGTAGAGAGGCTAGCGGAACCATTAAATTTATTAGAACACTAAAAATTATTTGTATTATAATATCATTTTTCAAATCTATTTTAAGCACAAATATTTAAAATTTGGTGACCTCTACTCAGGCAGTGATTCATTGTAATTGATTTAATATTATTTTTCAACTATACATTACACGTTCTTTCTTTGTTCTTGCAAATTATGGCGAGCAGTCTTCTTCTTCTCTTCCGTCTGAGACGGGTTGAGTCTTCTCTTGAGCAGGATCTTCCAGTCTTCTCTATTCCTTGCTGTTCGAAAAAGTTCCTTATATGTTCCTTATTAATTTCAGCCAGATAATTCTTGGTCTTCCAGGTCTTCTTTTTTTCCAGTTGGAAAAGTATTGATTAGGACGTTAGGAAGTCTGTCTGCATCCATGCGTACAGTGTGTCCAAACCATCTCAGTTGTTGTTTTCTAATTTTTTCTATTATTGTCTTTTTATACAATAGTTCTTGTCTGACTGTGATGTTTGTTTTCTTTTCTATCCAACTTGTTCTATTTATTTTTCTTAAGCATTTCATTTCAAATGCCAGCAGTTTTTTCTCCTCTCTTTTTTTTAACTGTCCACGCTTCTGTTCCATAGATGACTGTTGGTATAATTATTGCTTCATATAGTTTGATTTTGGCTTGTTTAGATATCTTGTTTGTTTTCCAGATTTTCTGTAATTTTCCCATGGTGGTCCATCCTATCGCTACTCTGTGTTTGATTGTTTTGAGCTCATCTATTGTTTCTGTTAGTTTTGATCCAATGTATATGAAGTTGTCTACTTGTTCTAATTGTTCTCCGTTTAGGGTGGCTGAGATGGTAGTTCTGTTCCTCCCTATTTTCATCACTTTTGTCTTTTGTATATTTATTGTCATGTCATATGTTTTACAGGTTTCATTTAGCTTGTTGATCAACTTTTGTAGTTCATTTGGGGTTCTTGCGAGAAGGACGAGATCATCTGCATATTTGATATTATTTATGTTTAAACCGTTGACATTGATTCCAGGCTCATTGTCTATTGCTTTCTTTACAACTTCTTCTGGATATATATTGAATAGGCATGGGGATAATGGGCATCCTTGCATTACTCCTTTTTGGATCTCTATGGATTCTGTTGTCAGTGTGTCCTTTTTAATTAGTGCATTTGTCTTAGAGTAATATTTTATCAGAAACTGTATTATATGTTCGTCTATTGTTTTTTCTAGTAGAATTTTGAGAAGGATTTCTCTGTTGATGTTATCGAAAGCTTGTTTAAAGTCCACAAAACAACAATATAGTTCTTTATGGTCTTCCCAGCTGAGTTCTGCTAGTTGGTGCAATGTGAAAATTTGGTCTATTGTTGAATAGTTTCCTCGGAAACCAGTTTGTTCTATGCCTATCATTTCTTCATAGCGAGCAGTATACAATGTAAATATTCTATATCACTTGCTACAGTTACAGCATAGCATATTTACATTAATCTTTGTGCAAGCAATAAGTTTGTATTTTGAGATGTTAGTCTGAATGAATACAATCAACAGGATCTAATCAACTCTTATGGCATTCAGTTAAGCTGAAGGCTAAATTTAGTTAAAATATCACAGCTCATGCGCACTGCGTTATTAAGTCAGAATTTTATTCTGCAGAGTAGTGTATTTCTCTGTTGCAGTTTTTTCCCCCATTACCATTTGCATATTGACTTAATATAGGTCTATAAAATATAAAATAGTGGCAATTTTATATAAAATAGTTGCAGAATTTGGAAAATTTAAAGATTCCGTTTAGTATCGCCATTATACTGTAATTTTTTTTTTTTTTTTTTATCAGAGTAGAAATGTTTTCAACATTTAAACTAAAATCCAAAGCTATTGAATTTCAGAATTATTGAAAAAATTAATGGAAATGTTATCTTAACTAAATATATTCTTAGTTCTTAAAAGAACTGGGCGATGGACTGAGTCCTTGACTCTTTATCCCGTCATCTGAATGAAGATTATCTGTGTGGATGGGGTGTTATTGAGCTAAAAAGCTCGTAGTCATGGCTGGGTAACGGCAATAGCCGAGCCTCAGTTAAAACTTCATTGGCTACAGCATTGCCATTTGTTACCCTGGAAGTCCTAAAAAGGACTTTTTCAGTCAGGAACCTTGTGTTTAAGTAAAGGGGTAAAATCTCAAAAAATCAGACGATCTCTAGGCCACTCATTCGTGGGCGAAAGACCGTCCAAATCTCTGCGTTGGTTCCACTCAGTTAAACTGACCACCGAGCAGAACCGCTCATTCCGAAGAAAATAATTCACCGACAAGAACCCCTCAGCGGGCCGTGCCGGAGAACACTTTCCCCGGAGATTCAAATTGCTCCCTTAAGGCAAAAACCCTAAGAGAGCGAACTCTCGAAACTCAGCAGGGTAACAGCAACAGCCGAACCTCAGTTAAACTTCATTGGTACAGCATTGCCATTCGTTATCCTGGAAGTCATAAAAAGGACTTTTTCAGTCAGAAACCATTCAGTTCCGTCCTTCCTTTAACTAACTAACTAAAAATATATATATCCAAGAAATTAACTTATCAAGTAATATATTTTAAAAATTAAATGGTGTTTTACTAACACTTAATTAAACAAAAAATTTACTTAAATTCTAAATTATACTGTAAATTTTTATCCATTGTTACTAGTTAAAATAATTTTTATAACAATTTAATTAAATAATAACTTTTTTAAATCGCGAAGTTAATAATAATGGGAGATGAAGATTCGAGCTATAAATCGTTGTATATTTTATAGTATATGGTTTTGATATGAAAAGAGGGGAGCATTAAATAAATAATTTTAAATTTATAAAATTAAATAAGTTAAATTGCAGAAAATATTCAAATCACCTATATAATTCTGTTGTAATATAAATTTAATTAAAATTATTAAAATATTTTATTTGTTACTATTTCAATATTCGTTATATTGTTATTATTACCGAAGACACCCATATTTTAAGAATAAATGAAAAATTAAAGTAAGGTAGAATACAAGAACCGAAATTCAGATTTTCAGATTCGCAATGATGTCGCGCTTTGTTAGCTGGGTGTGAATGAATGAAAATGAATAATTCTTTTGACTGAAAGACCTGTCGTTGCTTTGTACCGTCCGGATTAAAATTCATGGTATGACTCGACTTGTCAAGACACGAAGTTCCCTGAAGTCCCACCCTTTACATTACAAAACGGTTTCTCTAAGGCGAGCACCGCAGACCTTGATAACGATAAGGGAGGGTGAATGTCCCAAAAGTGCGATAATTATTCTTTTAAACTTTGCCCTCGGAGTGATGCGAATGGTTGCACACTGTCTTTCAGACAAGACACGTTTCTCGAACATACCAA
Organism: Typopeltis vanoorti; assembly: GCF_054136105.1. Classification (NCBI taxonomy): domain Eukaryota; kingdom Metazoa; phylum Arthropoda; class Arachnida; order Uropygi; family Thelyphonidae; genus Typopeltis; species Typopeltis vanoorti. Next base: position 13,999,526 of record NC_143562.1, read on the forward strand.
CCACGCCAGCTGATGGGTCCCATGACAGAGTACATAAAGTTAGTTTCAACCCTTTCAGTGACAGCTATGCGGCACTTGTCTGTCTGCTAATTGTCTGTTCCTACTAGTAAAATCGTGTGACCGAACTTCTCTCCCCTCTTTTATTCGTTTTTTTTGTCCCCCTTTATTCCCCCCCCCCCCCCATACATCAAAGATATGCTTGTATGCTTCGCACGACTGTGTGGGTAGGGATCTTAAACTTTCAACGCGATTCAAGCCAAGGTCACGTGATGCATGCTTTCGAACCTACCCCTCTGTCTTCATACTCCAACTTTCCAAGAAGTTTGTTCTGATACTCTCTCTCCTGCAATCATGCATGGAGGTTTACTTAGCACGCGAGTTCTGCTTTATCTCCTCCAATCATCACAGTCATAAAAAATTAACAAAAAAAAAAAACTTTAGCTCACCTTGAAAGAAAGGTTATACAGCATTGCACCATGATAACTCATTAGATCATATACGGCAATATACTGGTTTAGAGTTTATCATAATATTACCTTAAGAGGAAAAGCAGTGTGGCGTGTAATATCCCTCCTCTATAACTATTACACCTGTGAATGGCTAAAGACACTAAAGCCAGGAATTTCACATCTGTTGCTAAGCGTACAAATTCATCCCACAAACAATCATAGTCACTCCATAGACTACTACAATTCATTTAGTTTTAACCACAGTGCTAGTTTCCTCTTTTTTTTTTTAGATATTCGTCACGTGTTTTTGCTAATATTCAAGTAACTAAAATAATTCTTATTATAATAATAACTTCAGTATAAGCGTTTCATTCGAATTTTTGTCTTTAAAGCGAAGGGAGTAACTCATAAATAAACTCTTAGATCTGTTTAATATTTTATTGATACTTCATTTTATTTTTTAAATTATTTCTTTCAAATGGTTGATAGCTATTATAATTCGAAACATGCATTGTAGTGATGGAAACAACTATTATTCTTGTAGTGACGTCATCATTATCACAGTACTGAATCTAAAGCCATTTGGAATTGTTTTTATTAAAAACTGATTTAAAGTAATGTAGTATAATTATTTAAAATCTTTTTAAATCGCTCCAAGATGCAATATTAAATATTTTCACTAAAAATGAATGCTAAGGTAAAAACACCTTTTTTTAAAAATGAATCTTTAATTGTTTAGTTACTTTTTTAGTTATCTTTGCATCTAGGGTTAGAGAGGATATGAATCAATCGACCGTGAGATGCGGTGATTGATTCATTCAATCCAATACCCTTGGAGGGTAATGGATGGCAATGCTGTAGCCAATGAAGTTCTAACTGAGGCTCGGCTATTGCTGTTACCCACCTGCCATGATCAGAGCTTTAACTGCTCAATAACAGCTTATCCCTACACTGTCCTCTACAGATAACGGGGAAGATGAAAAGCATTCTTGTTTCGCCCCTTTAAGCCAGTCCTTATAAGGACTATAAGGACTTTGCATCTATCATACTATCAGACAACGGGGAATAAAAGCATCTTGCTTCACCCTTCTGGCCAATGATGTTATGTTATCTTTGCATGCGGAGAATCGACCGTGAGATGCGGTGATTAATACCCTTGGAGGGTAATGGATGGCAATGCTGTAGCCAATGAAGTCCTAACTAAGGCTCGGCTATTGCTGTTACCCTCCTGCCATGATCATAGCTTTAATAGCTCAATAACACTTTATCCCTATACTGTCCTCTACAGATAATGGGGAAGATAAAATGCATTCTTGCTTCGTCCCTTTAAGCCAGTCCTTATATAACGACAATATCTTTGCATGTATATATATATATATATATATATATATATATATATATATATATATATATAATATATATATATATATATATATATATATATATATAATATATATATATATATATAATTCTATATGTATAATTCTACATGGGATTGTGTTTAGTATGGTTATCCGATATGTTTCTCTGTTATTACGAATTCTGGAAGATTGGAGTTTTCGTGATGGCGGCTCGCGTGTTAGCGTTTCGTGTATTATTGATGGTGAATTGGGAATTTGATTGATATTTTTTAGCGATTTATGCTTATTCATTAGTAATAGTAATTAATTGCTTTCTACCATAAACAGACGCTTTATTTTTCCATAGTGGTTTATCCTTGAAAGTCAATTGAATTTACAAGGGCGATACTCCAGGCCTACTGCCGCTAGTATCGCCATTGTTTTATATCTTGTAATCATAAGCAATTGTCTTTTGCTATCGTGGCAAGAGCAAGGCATGTCCTGTACCGCAGAACAGACGTCGTATGGTGCCTCCAATCATGGAGGCACCATACGACGAACTAAATTTCAAAGAACTTCTGGATATCTTCAAGCATGTAGGCAATCTACTGCACACTAAATGGCCAGGTAAAGTCGTAATTCATCAAATAAAAGAGATTGATTCAGATGACCCTCAACTCTCTGAACTCTTCCCCAGCATCCATCAAGATAGCACCAGCGTAATAGAAACAACTGCTAATGACAATTCCATTGCAGATCAGAGCGATTATCAGGAGGTTCGCGCTCGCAAAAAACGCAAAACTGCAGCCTCTGAACCACCCAAAGCGGATCGAATCGAAGAAGACGGTCCTGACTCTGACTCTCATACCTCCTCAAGGGAAAAGATACCTCCGATTGTTCTGCGAGAAAAGAAAAAATGGATGTCCCTAAAGATTATGAGTCCAATTTAAAGATTTCATACAGTCAAGCAAAGAATGTCACAGAAGGTATTAAAATACAGCCCTGATCAGTGATGGATTATCGAAGGTTGACTGGTGAATTGGATGCCAAAGGTATACGTGTCACACCTTTTCACTAGGATCAGAAAGAAACCTCAAGGTAATAATCAGAGGTGTCTCGGAAGACGTATCCATAGAAGAAGTGGTTGTGGATCGACACCACCAAGACCTACCACCCGTTAATGTCAGTAGAATGACCAAAAAAGACAAGACTCCAATGCCACTGGTTCTAATTGAGATCAGTCAAGCTTACAAGCACATATATTATCTGATATCCATCTGTGGACTAAAAAGTACTATAGAACCACTAAGAAAAAGAGCTTCAACAGGGCAGTGCTACAGATTGCAAAGATTTGGCCATGCCCAGAAGATGTGGAGGGTTGAATTCAGATGTCTAAAATGTGGGGTCGCCCACCCAACAAATACATGCACTAAACCAAAATCTACCCTGGCTAAATATACCAATTGTGGCGGTCCTCACACTGCCAATTACAAAGGATGCGCTCACAATCCAAGAAATAGAAAATCAGAAGCAGAAACATTTTCTTTCTCACTCAGCCCACTTACGTCAGAGATTACTTCACAGTTTCCTGAAGTTCAATATAAAAGGTCAGACGCCCTTCAGACGAAGCCAGAGGTTCCCAAAAGAGTAACTCCGCAACAACAGTCTAGGACATATGCGGATGTAACTCGTCCTAAACAGTCATCCCATGAACAGACACCACACACAAATCTGACAGCTATCATTACCTCTTCTCTCGCAAATATGCTGTTGGATTTTAGCAGATCCAACCCTTCACAAAGTTCTACTAACAGATTTCTAAAGGACACACAAGCCATTATTTCAGCGCTCACTAATGAACAGTAACAAATTAAAACCAGAATCTCTAGAGATTATTGCATGGAACGCGAACGGTCTGAGGATTAAGATTTTTGAATTTCAAAATATCGTCCAAAGACATCAGCCAGATGTCCTTTTACTAAATGAGACGCACCTAAGACCTTCAGACAACCCCAAAATTTGTGGATACCAACTGTACAGAGCTGATAGACTATCCCGCAGACGGGGGGGGGACAGCCATTTTCATTAAAAATTTCATCTCTCATCACTCCATAAACATCCTTCCTACCACCAACCTCGAGGTCACCGGCATTGAGATTCTCACGAGTTCTGCCGGCAAATTAAAAATCTTCGCAGCATATCATCCTCACCAAAAATCATTACTGTTCTCGGATTTGAACGCCTTATTCGATACCGGAGAGCCTATCATTGTGGCAGGTGATTTAAATGCCAAGCATTCAACCTGGAATAGCCGTTCCACCAACAAAAATGGACAGATACAACAAAACTATGCTGGTTTCAACAACTTTCATGTAATAATTCCCACTGACCCCACCCATCACAACACTTATGGTCGGGCTGATGTGCTGGACATAGCCATATTGCAGCACATCAGACTCCAATACAATTTAATGACAATTAACGATCTATCATCAGACCATAATCCAATACGGTTAAAATTGGGAAACCTTAAAAAATTATCCCCCCTCACTCATTCATTCCTTAGGAAAGGCTCTCCAAGGTACTTCCAAAATATATTGGTCCTGTTCCCATCATTAAATCAAAAGAGGAAATTGAAACAGCCGTTAAAAATCTAACAGAAGAGATCACAGGCAGTTACTACCCCTGCAACTACCGACAAATCCGACAACTTGCCAGAAGATATTATGAATCTGATTAGAGAAAAAAATAAGGCAAGAAAAAGATACCACAACACCAGGGCGCCGCAAGACAAACGGATCTTGAACAGGTTCAACTCTGCAGTGAGAGATGCTCTCGCAGCCCATAGAACTCAACTCTGGGAAGAAAAACTGACCTCCATCTCTACTGATAACCACTCCATATGGAACCTCATCCGAAAGATTAAAAACAGAAATAAACCTCTTCTCCCCCCCCCACAACAGATTTAGGTCTCATCCACACTGATGCTGATAAAGCTGAAGCAATAGTAAATCATCTTGAAAAACAATGTAAACCTGCATACGATCACCTCGATTTAAACCATATCTACAAGATCCACCATAATGTCAGATATTCACTCAATTCTGCTCTCACATATTCCACTCCAATTACACCCACCTCACCCTGAAATATATGCTATTATTAAGAAGTTCAAGAAAAAAAAGGCTCCTGGACCCGATGGTATCTCCAACAAAGTTATAAAACTTCTACCACATAGAGCTATTGTCCATCTGACAAATATGATTAACTCCATCCTTCACTACAAACAAACATTTCCCTTTCTACTGGAAACTACCAGACATAATGCCGATCCATAAACCTGGAAAAGATCCCAGATTGCCTCAAAATTACAGACCAATCAGCCTCATCTCAAATCTCGGCAAAATTGCCGAGAAGGTAATTCTTAGCAGACTCCAAGATTCAGTACTCGTACTAAATATCCTGCCTGAGGAGCAGTTTGGCTTCTGACAATCGCATAGCACCATGCAACAAATACAATACACAGATTAGTGGAACACATCATCATGGGTTTTAACTGGCGTCAATGCACTGGAGCTGTTTTCCTTGACATAGCCAGTGCATTTGACAAGGTTTGGCATTATGGTTTGCTATACAAACTGATATCATCTGCAGAGCCATGAATATGGCTCTGCAGATGATATTTTTCGGATGATCTAAAGCCATCCGAAAAATCATTTGGATTTCTTGATGATATGAAATTAATAAGAAAAATGAGAGAAAATGAATTAAAATTTTGCTGCAAACAGCTGTATCAAAAATTAAATACAGATATTGATGAATCTGAATTTTACAATGAATTAATTATTTTTAGAAATATTGTTCCAGAAGATGCACCCATTCATATTTAAAAATTCATAATTGCAAATAATTTGTCGGATATTTATCCAAATATTACTACGATATTTAAAATATTATTGAACAGTCCAGTTACGGCCGTATCAGCAGAAAGGTCATTTTCCAAATTAAAATTAATAAAAACCTATTTGCGATCTTGTATGTCTCAAGAACGTTTGTCGTCCCTGCAATAATATCTATAGAGCGTGAAATTGCAAAAAATTTGAATTTTGATAGCGTTATAAATGATTTTATTGATAAGCGCATTAGGTTAAATAAAATTTAATATAATTAATATTTCTTTTAAATCTTATAAGTTTTTATACATATTTCATTTTTTATAGTAAAAATGGATTTTTTTAAAAATATTTTATATTAGTATTTATATTATTAAATAAATCATTGTTCTGGCGTATTTATATGAAAATGTGTACTTACATAATAAAATAATATATAATGTACATACAAACACATTTATTTTTTAACTAATTTTTTCCCTTTATTTAAATTGATGCTAAAGAGCATACTTGTTTATTTATGGGCCTAAATATTTTTCATATTTGATTTAATTAATTAATTAACAAGATATTCTTCCATTTAAAATGTCCATAAATGTTACTAACTTTCAGGGGCCCCGCTTTTCCATTTCGCACAGAGCCCCCAAAATGTAGAAACGGGCCTGATCATCTGGTGTACCAATCGGAGTCCATCTTATAAAGGCATACCTCTACGATAGGCGTATGCAAGTCAGGATGTGTGGGGTAGTCTCGACACAAAAACGCATCTTGGCTGGAGTTCCACAAGGATCCTTACTAGCACCAATCCTATTCTCCTTATACTTGTATGATATACCGCACAACCCATTATCTTCAATTAAAACTCTATACGATGATGTATTCTCAAATTACAACGTATCCAGAATAAATGTCTCAGAATGATCCTGGGCGCTCCATGGTTCATCCGAACTGTCCAGCTGCTTCGTGACACAGATATCCCTTATATTTACACTTTCATGCAGACTATGGCAATCAAATTCTTCTCAAAAGCATCTGTGCACCCTAACAAGCTGATCCAACTGGCTGTAGATTATGACGCAATGGATTATTTCAAACACAAAAGATCTAAAGCCATCCGAAACTTCAACACTGTGGACTAATCTCCTAGCCCACTCAGGGCGAGCAATTAGCTCATAAACTTTCTCCACTCACAGTTTCTCTCAAGATAGTGGGGAATATGAAAAGCTTTTGCTTCACCCCTTATGTCAGTAAAGTTGATAGTTGATAATTCTACATCGCTTAGCTAACTTGGAATAATTTCTCTACTCAAAATCTCAATTAAACCGAAATTTAGATGGTTTCTTTAGGTGGTTAAAATTTAGCACACATTCCAGAATTACGAATAGAAAAAAAAAAAGAAAAGAAAAGTGTAATAGGCGTTTACGTTTTGTGAAAGATAACTGCATTCAAAATAACAAGGGTATGCAACGTTTTCGAAAAAAAAAAAAATAATAAAATAAAAAATAAAATAAACAAATTTACAGAAACACGAAAAGACAATTTACGTTTCATTATTTAGTGCTTTATTTGCCTTAATAACTTTTGTAATACGTTTTATCCAGGCTGCATCCCCTCCCCCCCCGGTATTCTTGAAAACATAAAAATAAACTACTGTATGAGTGTATTTATATATTTTATTTTCTGTTCTATTGTGCCCTGGAGAATTTCAGACATTCAAAACAATTAATGTAATTTTAAATTCTTTATTTATTTATTTATTTTTTTGGCATGGAGCCAACTATTTGTTTGAAAACAGCATTCTTTTTTGCTCTGTTCTTTATTCATTCGTCTGCTTTCATTCCAGAATTATACAGTTGCTTCTAAAAGAACTCGCTACTCTGTTTTCTGAGGAATTATTTTCTTTCTTTCTTTTTTTTTTTTTTTTCCAAATGTGCAACTTTGATAAAAACAAAGAAATTAATTAAAAAAAAAATAGATGAAAAAAAAATTCTTAGCCCATTTACGGCCCGAATGTACTATTGGTTTCCAAAAAAATCTTTATATATATATATATATATATATATATTAGTTTCCTTGAATTTTTTTATAAGTTTAAAATTTTATTTTCCCCACACTGCAAGATTTAGGGATATGGTAGTTATGCTTCTGAGAATCCATTTATTCGTATTTTATTATTGTGTTTGATTACAGGTTCCACCGACTTAACACTGTTTCAAACTAGTTGGGTCTCCTCAGTTCTGATTTAAAAATGTAGAATATTTTCAGTAGGTCATCTTGAATGGACCTTTTAAAGGCGCTAATACAAGTGAATATATTAATTCTTCGAATATCACGCGCATTTTAAGCAACATAGCACAGAGCAAGATGGCGAAGATATATATAAACAAAAGTGAATGGGAGTTAGCGCTTGTTGTCTCCCTTACTCTTGATTTGCCCTTGCAAAGCGCATACGCGCGAGTCCGACAACAATTATTTGGCAAGCACTTGTACTTACTGCTACATAAATTTTAATAAAAACCACAGTGATCCGGTTATGACCTTGAATATTCATCACAGCTTCAGCAAAACGAAACGCAGCGTTCAATGATAATAATTAGGGGAGTAGTCGAGCTGGTGCGCACCAGGGGCCTCTCCCCAACACTTTATTAAGCAACCATGACGCGCTGCACTTTTGTTGTTTTTCTTTTTTTTACAAATAATGTGGATAACTCAATTCAATAATAAGCCAAGGAACGCATCAAAAAATGACAAAAAAAAAAAAAAAACTGAGCGGCGTGATGTATGAGGATTTTATGAAAAGAGAGAGAAGAGTGTAAAGATGGAAGAAAAAAGAAAATAGAGACGGATGGAGTAAGAAAAATCGAAAGAACTCCACCCACAGTTAACTTCTCTTCCCTCTTGTAGTCGATCTATAAAAGATAATCTATTTTATCATCCACTCCGTCGACTACACTCGGTGCCTTGTAAATGATGACACCAAACCTACAGAACTTGCTCTTTCCTGTCAGACTTGCCGGAAGGCTGCACCCACCCCTCTTTCTTCTCTCCCATTTATTCTATGAAGGTCACCGCAAGTTGAGAAACAACATAGACTTAACTCCAAGCAAAACCTTTGCCTAGGAGAAGATTCAGAAACTGTACAACAAAAACCACAAAACAGATCGGTTGCATAGCCTCGGTGTTGTCTGACCTTATTTATACATTTCTACGCCCAGTTCTTCACGCTAAATCCGTATCCCAATTTTAAATGGATGTGTTGGACGAATATTCGGCTATGAACAGATACTACACTTTGCTGTTAGTCAGAGACAGCTTTCTACACAAATATTGTCATAGGGCGGGGCGTATAGACAGGTGTACGTCACTCCCCAAATACGAAAAAAAAAAGAAGATTTTTTTACTTTTTTCTTGTACTATTCCCTAATTTCTCGAGTATTCGATGGTTAGTATAATATATCATTCATGAATATGATGGCAATTGCATTTTTTTTTCTTTGTTGGTATTTCTAAACAATTATAGACTGTGAATGTTTATGACGTAATTAGAGGCGTGGTTTTATGTGACGTAGGGATTCCAACATTAGGGAAACTGAGTTAAATAAACTAGTGAATTAGGCTTATGAATGATGATTTTTTTCATTTATAATAATTAAAATAACTTCAAAAATTAAAGAAACTCTACGCCTCTAAATTATGAATTATGCACTTAAATACTTGGAAACATCTGATTGAAGTTGATGTTAAAATCGTTATCTTCATATCAACGACACCAAATACATTCTAAACAATTTTTTTTTAAAAGAACAATTTTCGTCTTCACGATTGAAAATTATATTAATAGATAAAATTCATCAAGTGATTTCGTACTTTAGTTTTTCATAGTTTTTAATTTTAATTTCATGTAGTAATAATATGTAAAAGTTTTCTTAGTATAGTATATAGTATTTATTTATATTTGCTTTGTAGAAATTAAAAAAAAATCGATAAATAAACAGATATTCCTATAATTTCCTTGAAATAGCTGGGTTATTTGGTGTATTTATCCTACCATAATCATTCTTCCTTTTACTTACCACATAGAGAAAGAATTCTCTCTTATTTCCTGTCCTGTTCACCCAACTTCTCTTCATAGTCTGATTTCGCCTTCCTCACCAGGGTTGTCACATTTCTAGTCTATTCTTTGTACTGCTCATAATCATTTCACACGGTATACGTTCCACAGCATTTTCTTTAAGGTTTTATTTAGCTATTTCACTCCAATGCGATTAATCATTACTTAACTGGTTTTGTGTGCAATGAACACATGATGGCGTATGTACTAGTTAATGTTAGCGGGTTCCACCACGAATTTATAGCCCGGATCTGCCTGTCTGCGGTTTTTGATTAATGATGAGCAGACAGTGTAGGATGATAACTTGATTTTTTGTTTTACTGAAGGTGTCGTAGTATCTTTACCAAGTCTGGTGGTCATTCATCCAAAAACGTCACGTGTAAGGCTCTCTTCCTGCACATCTGCAATCATACCATTCATAATCGTCTCCTTACTGTCATGTCTGAGTAATATATTGACAACTCTGCCCTTAGCACTTTTACTCTTCAGTCTCTTCAACTCCATGCAGATGTACGTAAACGTCACTTACGCAGCTTGTATGCAAAATACTTGATGACTTGCGTCACCACGTGTTCTAGGCAACTATTTAAGAATGTTGCTGGTTAGTAACCGTCAAAAGTGTTGGTCACAATGGGGAAAACAAAGAATTTTTCGGAGTTTAAGAAAGGGCTGATTATTGGTGTCCGTCTGGTTGTAGCCACAATTTCGAAAACAACAGTTGAATGGTTTCTCAAAAAGAGAGATATGCTCGTTGTTTAATCAGTGGGAAAATAACCCTCATTGCTTGTCTCAGAAGCGTAATTGTGGTCCTAAGACTGTCAGGAACGCCGTCGTCTGAGAAGGCTTGTTTGTTTGAAAGCAATTGACCAAAGCATTTAATGAAGGCTGTTCCCGATCCATATCTCACCGAATTATGTGCAGGGAATCGAAGAGGATTCGTATTGATAGTCGCTAAAAGAGGTTCAACACGGTATTAAATAAACGCTTCTGATTCAGTGACATTCAGTAGGTGTACATTCCAAACTCTTCTGCGATCAGTCACTTTCAGCTTCTCATTTGTTGCCACCTTCTTCCAGCAGCAGTTTCTCGCCTAATTGACGCAACTCATTCTGGATCGCCATCGATTCTCTCCTCATCTCCAATAGTATCGAGTACAGATCTCGTAAGGGTCGAAGATATATCCCTCGTACACTTGGACTTAAAGTCAGCAATTTCTGATGTGAAGAATTTTCAGAATTTGCCTTTCAGCTGTTAACTTCTCTGAGTGATGGACTGAGTCCTTGATTCTTTATCTGTATTCTTGTTTACGTATGGGGGTTTAGTAGGAAGGGTGCTTTATCCGCTCCTTGTGAGCGTTTTGCGTTGTTTCAACTTTCTTTTGCATGAAGGATTTCGGTTTTTTTGAAGCGGTCTGAGGGTTTGTAGTCAGCTGCCAGTCGAATCAGCTGATGTGGGTGATTGTCTGACTGTGAAGAATTTTTCTGCAAATGCTTATCATGAAGGTCTGGCAATTTAGCTTCTCGATGTAACTGGAAGTTACATTAAGAAGCTAAATATGTTACTGATTTGTTCTGGATTGTTTGTAGTCGTTGAATGTTTATTTTAGTCGTGTGTCCCCAAGCTGGTGAGGCGTAGGTTAGCTGAGGTCTTATCTCTGATTATAGAGAATAATTTGGTTGTTTATGTTTAGGAGACTTCCTGTTCAGGAGTAAATATTGCTATGATATCGTCTGGTTGGCTTTAGCGGAGACACTATTTATGTATATCTTGAAGTTTAGACTTTTATCAAGCTAAACTTGTAGATATTTGGCTGATTTGTGCCAAGGGATGATTTTTTCCGAACATTTGTATAGTTGTGTGCGGTTCTGCGTTTCGTCTGGTAGTACTGCGAAGCTTTTTTTCTGTGTTGATTGAGATGTGCCATTTGCTGTCTTTGACGGTGAATGGCACATCTTGGAACACAAATGGAACCAATTCACGAGTTCGTTGATTACTGTCTGCAGTTTGTTTATGGCCAGTTGTGGTTGGAGCGATCTGGCTATGATGATCGTGTCATCTGCATAGAGGGCTGTTATGGATGGGAACAACTTGGGGAGATCTGTCATGTATATGGAGAAGAGTAAGAGAGAGAGAGAGAGTAGGGAACATTGGTGGACTCCAGCCGTGATTCTTCTTTCAGTGGAGCTAATTCCTAAATTTTGTGTTGTTCAGATATGACTTGATGAGTCAAACTAGTGGTAATGGGATTCTTACCTGGTGTAGATTGAAAATTAGTCCATAATGCCAGATTCTGTCGCATGCCCAGGAAGACTGCGCTAGAGTGTTGGTGCCATTCGTAACCTTGGGTAATGTATTCAATTATTCTGTAGATTTGTTGAGTTGTGGACTGCTCTTTTCTGAAGCTGAATTGTTCATCTGTTATGACGTATTTGTTTTCTGCTGCCTTTTGAATCCGTGCCAGTATTGCGCGTTCGGCTATTTTGCCTACGCATGATAGTATTGATTGGTCGATAGTGGAAACTGTGTATCTTTTCCTGGTTTTGGAATTAGGAAGACGTCTGTAAGTATCTTCCATTGGGTTTTGATTTAGCCCTAGTAGCATTGGTGATGGCCACTAGATGCGTAATGCCTTTGCGTGGGAACAGCTTGAGCGCTTTGTTCGTGATTCCTTTCGGACCACCGGGTCTTTTTTGGCATTGAGTTTTTTTTTTTTTTTTTTTTATAATCTGGTATATTTCTGTTGGCAATATGGGTTTGTTGTTGGATTGGGGTTTGTCGTTCTGAGTTATTTTGCGCACTTGGGTGTGGATTTTTCTTATGAAGTTTAAGTCTACTTGGGCATAACTGGGACTGCCTTGTTTTTTCAAGCTATCTGCAAATGCTTCTGCTTTTACTTCATCTTTATAGGCTATTCCGTATTCACCTTGGATTGGAGGGAGTGTACTGTGTTTTGAGCGAAACGACCTCATAACTTTCCAATTGACTGGCCCTTTGTGCTTAGGTGTTGTATTTTGTTGTTCCAGAGTTGGTTTCGATGGTCTTTTAGTACGTACCGAACCTGGTTCAGTGTTCTATTAACTGTCCGTTTATCTGCGGGATACATTGTTCTGTGATATTGTCTTCGTAGCCGGTTTTTTAATCTGAGAAATTGTTTTATGCCCTCTGGGAGTCTGTTTGGTGGGGCACGTGTGGTTGTGTTTGTTGCATAGGATATTGCTGCCAATATTTGTTTTTCAAAGGTTGCCACTGCAACCAGATCGTGAAATCATTTCAAGGGTTGGCATATCGAGAAAAATAGGTGAAACTATCTAAAATTTGCAGGACGCGGGACATATATGTATATATATGTGTATGGCGCAGAGGGTGACAGTGTAAGGATAAGGTGTTATTGAGCTATATACAGCTCTGATCATGGCAAGAGGGTAACAGCAATAACCGAGCCCCAGTTAGTACTTCATTGGCTACAACATTGCCATCCATTACCCTCCAAGGGTATTAATCACCGCATCTCACGGTCGATCAACTACCAGTCCCGCAGAGGGTGAATTTAATGTGTTAAAATTTGAAGCAATAGTATATTCAAATAAAAACGGTGCATTGAATAAATGCTATTTTTATAAATTAATTTTAAATTGATTAAATTACACTGGCCAACAAAAAAAATTTTTTTTTCCTGCTGATTATGATCTGACACTTGTTTTTTTACTAATTTGGGTGCGCTGATTTCAAATATCAAACCCATTTTTCTCTATCGCGTCAGGTGTTTCCTCAATGCATTTTCTTTTTGCTAATTTGTAAGTTTTTGATAGTTTTAAGGAGGCAGTACTATTTAGAGGATAAAAAAAAATCGATTTTTGTAATATTATTTTCTGAAAGTATGTACTTTTAAAAATCTGTTCCTAACTTTTTATCAAGACATTCGAAAAATTCCCGAAGATATAGCCTATTATTCAAAGCGGTGCGCAGATCAGAATCGGAGTGCTCCCCGCTCTCGCTTGTTAGTAAACGAATAAATGCGTAAGAACCTGCAACGGCACGTACTGGCGCTTTGAATGCGAGAGAGGCCGATAACCGACCTAATACATTTAGGTGATGAAAAGTAGGCTATGACAACTGCCTAAAACAAATGAATGCTATATGCGTCATAGTGGACAAAGAACGATCGAAATCAGTCAATCGTTAATCGATCGTGAAAGTATGATGAGCGCTTATAACGTTTCAATAAAGTCTCTGGTGTTTTTTTTTTTTTGTATTGTTAATTGCATGTTAGTCGGCAGTGAAGAAAATACATCATGTCTACTACTCGAAATTGTGTCAATAGTGTAGATTCCTTCTGCTACATTTGTGGCAGCTTTACTGTTCCTAGTCAAAGGACAAATATCACTGATTTCGTTAAGAAAGTGTACTTTGCATACTTTGACGTAAAAATTGCAGATCAGGACAAGTCATGGGCTCCAAATAAAGTGTGTAAGTCATGTGTAGAAAATTTACGACAGTGGAGCAAGGGAAAACGCCAAAATTAGCTTTTGGCATTCCAATGATTTGGCTTGAACCGAAAAATCACGTAGATGATTGCTATTTTTGTTTAGTTAGGCCTCTCTCGCATTCAAAGCACCAGGACGTGCCGTTGCAGGTTCTTACGCATTTATTCGTTTACTAACAAGCGAGAGCGGTGAGCGCTCCGATTCTGATCTGCGCACCGCTTTGAATAATAGGCTATATCTTCGGGAATTTTTCGAATTTCTTGATAAAAAGTTAGGAACAGATTTTTAAATGTACATACTTTCAGAAAATAATATTAAAAAATCGATTTTTTTGATCCTCTAAATAGTACTGCCTCCTTAAAACTATCAAAAACTTACAAATTAGCAAAAAGAAAATGCCATAGAGGAAAAACCTGACGTGATAGAGAAAAATGGGTTTGATATTTGAAATCAGCGCACCCAAATTAGCAAAAAACAAGTCTCATATAAAAGTCAGCAAAAATTAGCTAATATAATTAACTTTTCTTGAATTTATTATTGTTCCAACAAAAAGCTAGATGAAAGTTAGTAGTAGACAATTACGGGAAATGACAATGCGATAAGTATTTATTTTTGTCATCTGTCATGACGTTGCACATGCAATCGGCTAGCGTGAAATAGCTCTTCTAAGAACGATACAGAGAAAATGTAGTATTGATTCTAAAAATACAAAAAAAGGACAATTTTTGTTATTGTTCACTGAAACACCTGTCAAATGTTAACTGGTTTGATTTCTGGTGTCTTTACCAGCGACAATAGCAGAAATATCCTCGTTGTCTGGACCACAAATGAATTGAGTGAAATTTTATACTCTATTTTTGATCACGCAAATTTTCGCTTCATGCATCACAAAAGTCAGGCGATTTGTGAGCTTTGTGGCATAAGAGATCGCTGAAGAAGGGGAAGCATGGAATTTCACACTTATAATATCAACAAGAGTTAGTTATTTACTTTAAAAAAATGTATATCTTATGTTTTTTTTTTGTTTTTTTTTTTCATTATTCTCTAATTACTGTCGGGAAGATCGCTTTCTGCTGACCTTCACCCAATCTTTTCCTTGTCACTACAAGTACTGTGCGCATGTGCAAAAAAGGAACAGGAAGTTGGTTCTTGCAGAAGATATTTAATTAATCTCTCACCGATGTATGAGTGCGTAAGACGATTTCTCACTGTGTTTAGAAAGTATTTTAGTTTCTAGAATGACTTATCATAAGATGTCTGGTTTGAAGATAAGGTTAATACCTATTTATAGATTAAAATACGCCTTGTATGCCAATGTATGCAAATTAAATTTAGTTCAAACCTATTAACAACGTGACAAGCACGTTTTGTAGGATTTACAAAATTCGATAGCAGTAATAACAGACTTGTTGTATTTATTATAATTGTTAGTGTCAATATTTCGATACAGCACATGTTTAGTAAGAATTGAATGAATTATTTTTGCAAAATCCACCCAGCTCTGAATGTAATGTTTCTTTTCATTATCGTGGGTAAAAAATAATCTTTATGTACATCTGAGGAGGACTACAGCAATTCTACAGAAACAAAATCATCGCGGTTACCAGCAAAAGATTCGGAATTTAACAGCTGATAGGGGAAAGGGGGCCTGATTAACGTTGGATGTATATACTACACCCCTAAATATCATCAATGCTGATGGTGTTGATGCAGAACTTTGTGATGCAAAGAAAAAAAAGGAATATTTGGCAAATTTACGTTTTCATATACCATGATGGCGCTTTGCCATTTATATTCGATTTTACACTTTTTATATTATTATATTTATACATCCATATATTTATATTGCCATTTGTCTAGCCTTAGTCTACTCACGGAACCAATATTAGATTCACAAACAAACAAAATAATAATAACAGTAATTAATTAATAAATAAAATATACAAGACAACAAGAATCAAACTATCTACAATGGTAACCATTTCTACCTAGAAAATTTCAAAGAGTATTATTAAAAACAAAATAAAAGTAATATAAATAAAATCACTCACGCAAATATTCTCGAACTGTAGAAATACGCTAACACCGGAATCATTTGGTCATTTTATATTTTTTCGAGAGTGTATGAGATGTAAAAGGCTGTTGTTCCTCATGCACAAGTAGGTCTAACTGCTCATGAAGAACATGCGCAGTTTGGGTCCACAGCACACCTCTTTGCGAATGATTGCAAAACCGAACACCCTTCCCACACCGAATATGGGTTTGTTCATGAGAAGCTACATGCAGCCCATGAGAAAGATTCAGTCTCTGAGATGTAAGTCCACCACTCGCATCCAGACCAACCTTCTCGAATAATAAATCCGTAGGTTGCCAAAAGAAGTATCAAAAGACTAGTATTGTGTAAAACAGCCTGATGCATGCACTATATCATGTGAACAACACAATATATTTTCCACAGTCGCGGGAGAATCAAATATCAACTCTTTCTCTCTATTTGTAAAATACACAGTTACAATAATTTGAATTATCCATGAATTTCTTCCCAATAAAATCAAATACTATTAGTATATTTTTATTGGTATTTTGATATATTTTTTGTTGAGTACATATCCAGCGCACCAAGCGGCTGTTTCTATAACTATTCTAAGATCCCGGATCATAGTTATATGTTAGAAAAAGAGTTTCAGATCATTTTGAACTTTTTGTGAAATGTGCCTTGGATTTTGACTAACTGGCGCGCCATCTATGCTTGCGGCAACTAATAATATTTTTACGAGTTCAGAAACAGTAGATTTTCCTCAATTTTAGATATGAACATGTAACATACTTTGGGTGGGAATAAAAGTAGTGGCATATTTTTGTGAGTCATGTGTGATAAAGAAGAGAAATATGCTGATAAAATTTTTTTATTCACATTACATTGACGGCTTACCATAACATGCCATCACATGACTCATTCTGAAACAGATTATTTGTACAGTTAAAGGAGAATGGCTTTCAAACAACAACAGAAAATAGATAATAATTTCGTAAATATGTAAATAATATCGACACCTGGAAAAGTCTAATCGAAAAGTTTGTAGATTCTCAATATTTGTTTTCTCCGGTTTTAAATTTAAATTTTAGAAAATTCTTAACACGTGCTTTAATTTTTCATTTTAATCGCTATATTGAGTTCTAGTATTCTGAAATTTTTAGAACAAAAATTTTAAGTTTAAAATTGTTTTTTAAGAATTAAAAAATATTTTAATTCTTAAAATTAAAATATTTCCAAAAGGAGTAAATCCAATATTTTACTACCACACTTCGTGAGATTCTGGTGTTCCTAGAAATAGAATAAATAGAAAACATAAATAGAATTCGTTGAATGTTTACTGTGGAATTTAAATTAATTTGAAATACATAGAAAAATAAAGAAAAAAGTATAGTCAAGTATACAAAATTATTTAAAGTATTAAATGAGTACCGAAAATTATTTTAATTTTTTATATTTCTTTTAAAGTATTAAATAATATTAATATTATTAAATACATCATTAAAGGTATTAAATAATATAATTATATTTAGATAATAGGATGATATTCTCGTTTTAGAGTGTTTATCTCCGTTTTTGAGTGGAAAAATGGCGGCTCGCGTGTTAGTGTTTTGTGTCGTGTGTTATTGATGGTGAATTGTGTATTTGACTGATAAGTTTTCAGAGATTTATGCTTATATTCATTAGTAATATCAGTTATTTGCTTGCCGCAATAAACAGGCATTTTACATTTTATTTCCCATACAAGGTAAGTCAACTGACTTCGCAAAGGCGATACGCTAGGCCTATTGCCATTAGTGTCGTTGTTGTATTTTAACATCTTGTTGCTAGTTGACGCGCCTATGCTTGATATTGCTGGTAGTCCTTTGCGGCTGCGGGATATTTTACAAAAACTTCTGCTGGCAGGTCTTTAGACCTGCGGGATATTTTATTAACGCACATACGCAACTAAATCGATATGAGCGTGCCTGACCTGGACGTATTTGCTGATCTGCTCGAAAGAGAGCCAGCTCTTGAACTCATTGATAAACTACAAAAGAAGTTCAAGTTGACATGGCCTACTAGCATGATTGACCCCGACACTATTATTGAGTCACTCGATAAAAAGCTAGCACTCAGTTTTATTAAAAAGCTCCTCAAAAAGTTTGAACGGGATTGGCCCGGCTACTTAAATTTGTATTCCTCACCTGAAGTTGAAGTTGAGGAAAATGAAGACTCCCCACAAGTGGAGGAAAAACTCAATCTAGTTGTCTCTACCTCTAATCCTTCTGATCAAGAAGAAACTCACGCACGTAAGAAGAGAAAAATTCTTGCTGCTGAATCAACAAATGTTGTTGGTATGGAAGAGGATGTTCCCATTTCAGATCCCTCTGTTTCCCACAATGAAAAGGTGCCACCGATTATCCTAAGGGAAAAGCAGAGATGGACAACACTCAGAACCATCATGGCAAATTCACAAATTCATTACACGTCTGCTAAAAATGCAGACGAGGGAATACGAATTCAGCCCACCACGGTGGCTGACTATAGAAACCTTACAAAGGAACTGGATACTAGAGGAACCCAATATCACACATTTTCACTTGCCTCTGAAAAAAATCTGAAAGTAGTCTTACGAGGAGTCTCTGAGGATATTGACACAGATGAAATAGTTACTGACCTTAACCTACAGGAACTACCCCCCATAAAGGTCACTAGAATGTTTAGATCAAATAAGACACCTATGCCTTTAGTCTTAGTAGAAATTCATAACATCTACAAAGACATTTATAATTTAAAATCAATCTGTGGACTCAAAATCACCACAGAACCATTGAGAAAGAAATCATCTTCTGGGCAGTGCCACCGGTGCCAAAAATTTGGCCATGCCCAGAAGCTATGCAAAGCTCAGTTCAGATGCGTAAAATGTGGCGAGAATCACCCCACAAACACCTGCGCCAAGCCAAAAACCACCCCGGCTAAGTGCGCTAATTGTGGGGGTCCCCACCCTGCTAATTATAGAGGGTGTATGCATCACCCCAAAAACAGATGGAATGATCCCAGTCATCAATCTACCTCGTCATCTAATGCGAGAGTTCCTGAAGCTCAGGCTACTCAGTTCTCCAAGAGTGAGAACATGACAACTGGTGCTCGCCCATCATTAACTGAGCCCCTTAAGAAAACGAATCTTCAACATCAAGTAAGAACATATGCTGATGTGGCCCGCTCCAAACAGATAGTACAAACCCAGAACCGGAATACTCCACACTCAAATCTATCAGCTGTTATCACCTCTTCTCTTGCAAACATGCTCCAGGATTTCAGCAACTCAAATCCATCCTTAAGTGTCACAAAAAGATTCCTACAGCAAACCCAATCCATATTATCTGCACTCTCTGATGCATAGGAAAAAAATCGTCCCAAACTCTCTTAGGATTATCGGTTGGAATGCCAACGGTATAAAAAACAAACTATTAGAAATCCAGGAATTTAATAATAGATACAACCCAGATATACTGCTAATTAATGAAACTCACCTGAGGCCTGCTGACACCCTGAAAATCAGAGGGTATCAGATTTACAGAAACGACAGGCTTGGGTATAGAGGTGGAGGTACAGCCACTCTTATCAAAAGCTATATCAATCATCACTCAATAACCAACCCTACTACCACCAACCTCGAAATCACAGGAATCAATGTTCTCACAAACTCAATTGGGAACCTCAAAATTTTTTCTGCTTACAACCCTCCATTAAAGACATTATTGACCTCAGATCTGGATGCCATCCTTGGAGTAAAAGGACCGATCATCATCGCTGGAGACCTCAATGCAAAGCATCCTGCTTGGAACAGTAAATCCACTAACAAAAATGGTCGTATCCTTTCTAGCTACACAGGATTAAACCATGCTGTTGTGGCTGGACCTACCGAACCAACTCATCTCAGTACATCTGGCACTGCTGACATCTTGGATATAGCCATCCTGCAAGACATTAAACTACAGTACAGCCTTACATCACTAAACGAGCTGTCGTCGGATCACAACCCAATTCTACTGCAATTGGGAGAACAAGAATGCCTGTCTCCTCCTCATTCAGGCATATCGTGGGAGAGATTGTCTAAAGCACTTCGGGATCAAATAGGACCCGTCCCACACATATGCACACCAGAAGATGTGGATTCTGCAGTGACTAGCCTCACCCAACAGATTAAGTCCGCTATAATGGTTGCAACCTTCCAGAAACCTGTTCCCAAGCCTGATCGTTTGCCTGAGGACATTATGGACCTGATCAGAGAGAAGAACAGAGCTAGGAAGAGATTTCGTAACACTCGCGCTCCTCAGGATAAGACAGTGCTTAATAGATTGAATGGAGCAGTAAGAGATGCACTTAAAACGCATAGAAACGAAGTTTGGGATAAAAAGTTATCCTCTATCTCACCTATTGATCACTCTATCTGGGGCCTACTGAGAAACATCAAAAACAAAAACAGATCCCTCCCCCCTATAATCTCAAACCAGGGCCTAATCCACACAGATGCAGATAAGGCAGAAGCCATACTTAAAAATCTTGAGGATCAGTGCAAACCATCTTATAACAACATTGATTTCAATCATCTGTATAAAATCCACAGACAGGTTAGACATGCACTAAACCTCCCGGATACCAGTGCTGATCATATTGCACCCGCATCACCTGTTGAATTATATGATATTATTAAAAAACTTAAGAACAATAAAGCTCCTGGACCAGACAGCATCTCAAACAGGGTGATCAAGCTGCTGCCTCGAAAAGCTATAGTGCATCTGACCAGTATAATAAATGCAATCTTAAGACTTCACTATTTTCCTTCCACCTGGAAACTGGCTGATGTGATTCCTATACATAAGCCAGGCAAAGACCCACACTTACCGCAGAATTATCGTCCAATCAGTCTCATCTCCAACCTGGGTAAGATTGCAGAGAAGGTCATCCTCTCACGACTCCAAACCTCAATAAATGACCTAAACATCCTCCCTAAAGAACAGTTTGGTTTTCGGCAACACCATAGTACTACCCAGCAAATCCATAGAATTGTGGAATATATCATCACCAGCTACAACTGGCGCCAGTACACAGGAGCTGTTTTCCTAGACCTATCTAAAGCATTTGATAAAATCTGGCATTTTGGACTCCTGCACAAACTTATCTCAGCCGGCATCTCACTAAAAATGGTTCATCTAATCCGTTCATATCTTCAGAATAGATCAATGCAAGTTAAAATTAACGGTTCTATATCGTCCCAGCGCCATATCTTTGCTGGAGTGCCACAGGGATCTCTACTGGCTCCATTGCTGTTTTCTGTATACATGTCAGACATCCCTCACAATCCGATGACTTCCATTTTAGCGCTGTATGCGGACGATACGGCAATACTAACCAGATCCCTCAGACCCCACTTCGTTACTAGAAAGCTTCAAGAAAACATTCTAAAGCTGGAGGGTTGGTTCTCTAGGTGGAGATTGGAAGTCAACCCCCTGAAAAGCTCAGCGGTTCTTTTCTCAAAAAGGCCAATGTCTCCTGCAGGAGATGTGTTACTATTCAATACTAAAATTCCCTGGCAGACAGAAACAAATTACCTGGGTGTAATTCTCGACAAAAAGCTATCTTTCAACCAACATATCAAGTCTGCATGTGCAAAAGCATCTAAAGCCATAGCTCAGATTTACCCGCTAATTAATAGAAATAGCAAGCTCAGCAACAGAATCAAATTGCAACTTTACCAGATGACGATTCGTCCCATAATCACCTATGCCTCTCCAGCCTGGAGCCACACCTCTAACGCTAACATTATCAAGATTCAGCGTGTGCAGAACAAGTGCTTGAGAATGATTCTGAACGCCCCGTGGTATGTTAGAAACAGCCAGCTCCATAGAGACACAAATATTCCATATATTCTCTCTTATCTACAATCCTTAGCTTCCAAGTTTTTTCTAAAGACGTCCACACACCCCAATGATTTGATTCAACAAGCTGCAGCATATGAGCCAACGGACATATTCAAATATAGAAGACCAAAAACTATATTAGCCTCCTATAACGATGCATAATCTCCATGCCCATTCAGGGCGAGCAAACTGCTCGTAAATTTTACCCTCACTGTAACCACGACAGATAGCGGGGAATATGAAAAGCATCTTGCTTCACCCTTAAAGACATAAATGTCAATTGTCAATTGTCAATTCTCGTTTTAATCACTCTGTGGAGCAATTGGAACCTTCTAATTTTACAGATCAAATGGCGCTTTTAAGGAGCTAGAAAAAGTTGTAATGAGAAATTCTTTTAATTTAATAATTGTTTATTTCTTTAAACATTGTATGATCATTATTTTATTTTTCTTTGATTTATAGTTACAGGTTTTTATGCTATTTATACTTTTTGTTTAAATAATTAAATTTTGTTATATATTTGAATGTCCACTTATTTCGTTTTTGTTCCCTTCTCCCTCCATTTTTTGGGACTTTTTAGAGTGAAAAGTCAGGCGACCGTTTTAGAATCCCCTGGTGAGTCAACACTAATAATACACGTGAAGTGAGGCCTCTTTTTCTTCTCTTTTGCTATTTATCTTATTCTTTTTTTTTTCTCTCCAAGCCCCCGTTTGTGAATCTCTGCCGTACCTCATTTATACTCTAAAGACCAATGATGAGAGATATTGAATTCAATTTTTTAAACTATAATAAGACCGTTTATTATTTCTTTGATTGTTAGTAAAATAAAATAGTTATTGGGAGAAAAAGAAACGATACTTATAAAAAAAAAATACAAAATGCATAAAAGGAAAATCTATGAGAAAGTTGTCGGAGGGAATTTCTGAATGGAGGGGGGGCGCATTTATTAAATGAATTGCTCTCATATGAATAGATCAGTTAAAGAGAGGGTTTTGGTAGGCCATTCGGTATGCAGGTCTGCTTATATAAGATTTTTAAAATTTTCACATTTGACTTCCGTAGACCTCGTATGGTCACTGCCGTACCTCACATGGTTTTGGCATGTGAGGTACGCCATTTCTGCCGTACCTCACATTTCTACTAGAATAAGTGGTAGGGTCGCAGATTCCCTTTCCACACAAAGGTTTAGGGACAATCACAAACATCCATTCCCGCAGTGGGATTCGAACCCGCAGCCTCTTGGCTGAACAGCGGATACGCTATCCACTCGGCCAGCCAGGCCAGCATTATATAAGATCTAGAGATGATTAATGACTTGTTGATAGCTTTAGTGCGTAATATGCAGCTGAAAGCCACCATTTTTATAGGACAGAAATCTCATCAATACTTTTGGAAAGTCGGCTACAAATGTAGAGATATCGATGTGCTTATATCAAGAATAGATTGTTACAGCAACTTCCTCATGTTTAGTAAGCTAAATTGACGTCTTTTAAGCCAAGAGGTTAATCAGATATTACGAATTAGAATATCTTGCAGGTGGTGATAACAGCTGGTAGTTTAAACTTTCATGAGGATAGCATAAGAGTTAGACTTTCTCCTAAGATATTTAACCTTCTTAGAAGGCATTTCTTAGTGTGGTTCCTATCAGAATTATCTAAGGGATGTTACGTCAGATTGGGGGACTCAGCAGTATCCATCAAAGTGCCATGTTCCCCCCCCCCCCTCCCACCCCATCCTTGCGATGGAGAAATGCGTGCAATGGGGCAGAATTATTCCTCCTCAACATCTGACAAGTCCGACCTTGAGACGCTTCGATACCTATTTCACGTTTTCCGGGAATTCAGAGAAAGTCATAGCGGCACGTGTCTCTCGCCAACACTCACGATGTGACGGTGGCGTTCACGTCATCTACGCTACCTCATACGATCAGGGGGCGGGAGAGGATGTTTACGGGGCCTACGTGACTCTCTCCGCGTATCTCCGGAAACAGCCGATCTCACGCCGAACTGTTACTGGAGGAAGCGAAATCCTCGATATTTGGATCGTTCGTCTGCTGCAATTATTGTTGTTATTCCTCCGCCCCCGACTATTATGTTGCCGAGGTCGTGAAATTATTCACGTACACAGAAGTAACACTAGTAAACAAACGAAACATTCTAGTGTTGGTTTGTTTCAGGTTGCATCCAATTCGGGAGACGAAAGTTTCTTTGATATTTAAGATTTTCCGGTGTTAAGAACCTTCCGATGATTACCACAGGGAATACTTCATAAGCGTCATGCAATATGCGCGGTTCTTTCTCCGATGGAAGCTCTGTGTGCATTGTACTATTCTTAGGCAGCTATCTCTCGGAAGATCTGCCTCCTGGTTTATCAGCCTCCCACGATGTACCATTGGCCTTGAGTTCCCGATAGAAAATGCACACAGTACTGTATTTCTGTTTCCACTTCGAGTTGCTAATCTTTCCCCTTATTATCAGCCATCGATCGCTGCATATTATTTGCGGCATCGCTATTTTGTTTCACTGCTATCATTAGTTTAACTTTACATATCCCAGGCACGATCATAAAGACATTTATTGTCACGCATGTTTCTTTTAGATTCTCCTATAATTCATAATATTTATGATATCTCCGAAATCATTTTATGATTTTGGCTTATTATTACAATTTTCATTTGACATTTGACCAGTGGCGGCTCGTGGCTTGAAATCGTGGGGGATGCTGTAACTCTCGAAATATACATACACACTGTAAGTACAGTGTATACGTGTTTGGATAAAATATCGAATTTATGGTAAAAATTTAAAAAAAAAAATAACAAAAAAATATTGTATATTTTTGATAAAATTATACAGTTTGGTTTGGTATAATTCAAAATTACTTAAAAATAAAATCTATTCCTTTAATTTTTATTAACGGAATGGATTTACAATTTTTGAACATTACAATTAAATCCTTTAACTGTAATGTCCAAATATTTAAAGAGACGGAGTAAACACGATAAACACTACGAACACTCTACTATAATACTGGCGCGAACTGCATATAAACAACAGTGGAACTGCGCGACGGACAGTGCCGCATTACGCTAATAGCTCGCATCTCACTATGACGTGCATATGCTTGCGCGCGTAGCAATGTGACACTGTGGTAAACACAGTGCTGCTAGCTTCCTTCGCCCTCCTAAATGCTACAAGATGGATTTTATTATTTTTTTATACAAAATAAGAGAATTGTATAGGATTGTTGATGATAAAATTAAATATTACAAGCAAATATAAATAAATTAATAAATATCTTGATATATCGAGAAAAATTGGGGGTGCTAAAGTTCTGCAGTGCCTATGCACGAGCCGCTCCTGCATTTGACATTAATGGCTTTAGGGGTGAAGCAAAATGCTTTTCATATTCCCCACTGTCTGTTACGGCTACAGTGAGGGAAAAATTTTGAGAGCAGTTTGCTCGTCCTGAATGGGCATGGAGATTATGCATCGCTACAGAAAATTAAAATGGCTTTTGGTCTTTTATGTTTAAATATATTCGTTGCATTGTAGGCTACAGCTTGCTGAACTAGATCGTTGGGGTGTGTGGACGTTATTAGGAAAAACTTTGTTGCTAAAGATCGTAGGAAAGAGAACATATGTGGAATATTTGTATCTCGATGAAGTTGCTTGGTTCTCACGAACCATGGAGCGTTTAGAATCATTCGTAAGCACTTATTTTGTACATAAATATTCTGAGATAAGTTTGAGGATATTAGTGTTGGAGTTATGGCTCCAGGCTGGAGAAGCGTAAGTGACTATGGGACGAATCAGCAGTTGGTATAAAAGCAATTGGATTCTGATGTTTAGCTTGCTGTTCCTGTTGATTAGGGGGTACATCTGGGCGATGGCTTTAGATGCCTTTGCACATGTAGTCTTGATGTGCTGGTTAAAAGTCAATTTTTTTTGATGAGCACGACACCAAGGTATTTTGTTTCTGTCTGCCAAGGAATTTTAGTATTGAATAGTAAGACGTCTCCTGCAGGAGATATCGATCTTTTCCCGAAGAGAATGCCTGAGCTCTTTTGGGGATTTACTTGTAGTCTCTATTTGGAGAACCATTTCTCTAACTTTAGAAGGTTTTTTTTTTTTTTGAAGCTTTTTAGTAACAAGGTGTGGCCGAAGAGATCTGGCTAATAATGCTGTATCATCCGCATGTAGGCCTTGATGGATAACATTGGT
This sequence comes from Typopeltis vanoorti, assembly GCF_054136105.1. Lineage (NCBI taxonomy): Eukaryota > Metazoa > Arthropoda > Arachnida > Uropygi > Thelyphonidae > Typopeltis > Typopeltis vanoorti. Next base: position 14,025,967 of record NC_143562.1, read on the forward strand.
TGTGCGGAGTGTCTGCCATGTATACAGAGAACAGCAATGGAGCCAGTACGGATCCCTGCAGTACTCCTGCCAAGATTTGCCGTTCGGATGAGGTAGTACTCTTGATCTTGAGTTGCATGCTTCTATTCTGTAGATATAATCGAATGTACCGTTTTCAGTGAGATATCAGCTGAGATAAGTTTATGTAGCAATCCGAAGTGCCATATTTTGTCAAATGCTTTGGATAAATCAAGAAAAACAGCTCCCGTGTATTGACGCCAGTTGTAGCTTGTAGTAATATATTCAACTATTCTGAGGATTTGTTGGGTAGTACTATGGTATTGCTGAAAACCAAATTGTTCTTTAGGAAGGATGTTTAGTTCATTTACTAAAGCTTGAAGTCGTTAGAAGATGATCTTCTCTGCAACCTTACCCAGGTTGGAGATGAGACTAATTGGGCGATAATTTTGAGGCAGGTGTGGGTTCTTGATTGGCTTATGTATAGGGATCACATCAGCCAGATTCCAAGGGGTAGTAAAATAGTGAAACCTCAGGATTGCCTTTATGATTATGGTCAGGAGCATTACAGGTTTTCGGGGAAGCAGCTTGATCACTTTATCTGTGATGCCATCTGGACCAGGAGCTTTTTGGTTCTTTAAATTTTTTATGATATCATATATTTCAGCAGGTCATGTAGATACAATATAGTCAGCATCGGTATCGGGGGGTTTTAATGAGTGTCTGACCTGCCTGTGAATTTTATACAAGTGATTGTAGTCTAAGTTTTCATATGAAGGTTTGCACTGCTCTTCTAAATGTTTTGATATGACTTCTGTCTTTTCTACGTCTGTGTGAAGAAGGCCCTGGTCAGAAAGTATAGGGGGGGGAAGGGATCTGCCTTTGTGTCTGATAATCCTCAGTAGTCCCCAGATAGAGTGATCAGCTTTAGGAGTGAAGCAAGATGCTTTACAATATTCATTTCACAAACAATTACTTATATATTTTAAGTAAAATTAATTTTTTTTGGTGTCAAAACAAAATTAGTTTTCAAAATATACAATTCAGAAAAAAAAATTGCAAATCTTTTAAAATATATTAATAGTGCTTATTCACAGTAGTTAATTTTAAATATAAAAATATTAATTTACGTGCCTAATATGCTATTTAAAAATAGATTCTGTAATGAAAGTTCATGACTAAGTTCATTGCTGTATGAATTCACCTGTTCGTCTGCTTTCCTTTCTAACCGGAAGTTAAAGCTTTTTTTTTTTTTGTTTAGAAATTCAATGTTACCGTACTGAGTTTTAATATAATGTTTCTTTACAATTTTATCATTAAAATTAGGATATCAGCTGATTTATTGTAATTCCAGGGAAGAGGAATTAATTTGAAATGTATAATTTCTTTTAATCTAAATTGCGAATTATTTTATAGAAAGGAAAAAATAATTACCATTATATAGGGGGATTTTATTATGATGACACTTTTATGGGATATACAGCATCAATAAACAATTATCAGTCTATGTTTTTTTTTTTATTATTATGACACATTTATGGAATATACTTCAACAAACAATAATTATCAGTTTATTATTATTATTATTATTATTATTACAGTTTTATACAATAAACTGCTGCTTCATCAGCAATTCTTTTTGTTGATGAAGCAGCACTTTCTACTGTATTCGAAGATGTTTTTTTCGCCCTATTCAGATCTTTATTCAGACCGAAATCACCGAACTAGCAAAAATTCACACTTGAAAAAAAAAAAAAAAAAATGTATTTTTATACAAAAACATAAGCTGGGAATTTAAACGTTTTATCTGTTTATGCTTTTAACAACACTCCTTCCTTATGACCTCTTTAATAGAATTTATCTCACTTAAATACAATCAAATTCGAATGATTTTTTTCCCCCGATGATTAGTTTCTTTAACACTAAGACAGTCCTTGGGTTTCCAAAAATGCGGATTTTAAAGACAAAGCAATAAGATTTTTTTTCATTTTTGTATGACTAAAAAATAAATAATAATAATAATAAAACAAAAATAATTCAACATTAAAAAAATTAATTCATTTAACAATTAATATAACTTTTCCAACTAAAAAAAGGATGAGAACAGCGAGGTGACTCCAATAGATCGCTAGTGGCCAGTAATAAAAAAATTCGATAAGAATGCTATAGAATAAGCTTAATATATTAATTTCTTCTATTTTTTTAAATCTGTTTTCTAACATTGGTGGGTACAGTTTCAATTTGTTATCCTGTGCCAGCTAAATAACTTCTTTTTTTTCTTCAATACGATACTATTTTTTTTTTGTTAATTTTTATAATGTCTTTGTATTTTTATTCATTATTTACCTTCTCGTGTCTCTTCTAAATATTACCCTTTAGACAGATATCGAACCCAATCTCTCCAGACAAAATGTGGATTACCGACTACTCTACAGATAGGCACCAATGTTGAGCCTCGAAATGAAATTAACATTTTATCTACAGCTTAGTATATTGCTTAGCTTGGTTCAGAATTCTAATTATGCTTACGTTACTTAATTTGTTAATAATTTGAAATTTAATATATATATATATATATATATATATATATATATATGAAAAAAAGGAAAACAAAACAAAACAATTATTTATGCGTATTGGCATTTATTTTAGAAAGTAATTGAATATCAAATGGAGAATTAAATACCAAAATTAAAATATTGATTTCTACATTTTCCGATGGTCTTTGATCATTGAAAATTTACCTCAAATTATGATTCTTAGTTCATTACAGGTGAGACAGCATTTGCACTCACCAACATTTGAAGAATTATTGTTAAGAACTGTGGTTGGTAGTGTCAGTTTGTCTGCTTCCTGGACGACTAGTAAAAGATCCGTTAGTTGGTATGGGAGTTGTACCAAGTTGGAATAAAGATATGAATCCATAAGGAAAACATCCGGGATTTTTAAATGAGCAATCATTATGTGGCAGATATATAAACAGTTTACATTAAAAGGGTTGGTGATTGTTTAGAGTTGTTCAAGTCCTCACCATGTATCAGTATAGAAGTAATCTGGAATAATTAGAGTGAATTAATCAAATTAGTGATGAAGAAAGTCATCAAATGAGGAAAGAAAGAAAGCCAAAGTTCAGAAAGATCTGTAGTTAGGTACATCAACGCGAATTTGACAGAATGAGGTAAAGAGATTTTAAGCCTAAGTAGGTCAAAAACGGGAGATTCTGGGTTAGATAGTGCCTCCCTTATGGGATATTGCAACGAAAACACGCCAATGCATAGAAGGGAATCAGAAATCGAGTAAGTGGGACAAGTGAGATGTGAGGTGGGTAAAGAAATCCAACCACCTCACATCCTAGTCCTAGTTCTAACATCGACAATGTCCATTTGGACATTGTTGAGCTTAGAACTAGGACCACGGATTTTGTCAAAATATAAAAGTAATTATTCATGTCTTCTATTATTTTTACTTGCTTTGTAAACTGGAAAAACTTTTCAAGGTTTAATAATCAACTGTAATTTCAAAAGTTTAAAAATGACTGCTGTGGATTTAAAAAAATGCGTTTATGTTTTGCTGGTGTAGATATGCATAGCTAATCTCCAACCAACAGGGACTGTAGATTTGATTCCCGCTATGGACATGAATGCTTGTGATTGTTTTCAATTAGGATATTAATTCATTTTATTTTATATTCAAAAAATGCAAAATGCTAGAAAGTAGAAAGTAAATGGTTGCACAGTACAATTCTAGATGAATTTCATTCCTGGGAATTTTTTGCTTATTCTAGTACTTCTTTTCTACTTAAAAAAAAAGGTTTATGAATTGTATTTAAAAAAACTCGTCAAAAATTAAAATTTTCTATTATCTTCTTCCTGAAACTAAAATTATATTTAATTTACAATTTTTTATCTTATTTATAACAAAAGAAAACATGTGAATGTACTTCAAATGACATCCTACATAGCAACAAGTTATAGACGAAAAAAAAAACAAAAAAAAAAGCTTATCTTTGAAAATTGTTTACACCTTTCTCTGGTCTGGTAGCAAGCACTTAAAGCGAGCTTTAGAATGTCTCCGCCAGGGGGAGTTTTCCTCCATTTTGGACAAATCACTTTTGACACACCCAAGGCCTGCCATAAACAGTTTTTGTTGCCAAAAATCTGCCACCTCTTATCAAGGTGATAAAATGAATGAGTAGAGTAGTGTTCGTTGGGCTAGAACAGAGCATCATGGGAGATGACACTATATCGGTAACCAGTCAACTTATTTTAATCCTATCCTTTTAATAATATATATATCCAAGAATTATTGTCTAGTGGTTCCGACATATTATATGATAATTTTGGAAAGTTTTGAAAATAAAATATTAATTTTTTTCTATAAAAAAAATCTTAAAAAAAAGTAACGATTTAGTAAAAATGAATTTTTATTAATAAAAATTAATAAAAATGAATATTTTTTGGTTTCTAATTCTTGAGAAAAGTGCCAGGTCCTCAGAGGTCTGCTATACGTTGTCTTGATATTGCGCTAAGTAAAAAACATGATCATTGTGTGTACCAAGGATAGTTCCCCCCCTCCCCATGGGCGTCCGCCGAAAATTTTCCGGGTGTGGCAAAGTTTAAAGACAAATAATTACATCATTAAATTTTTATTTAATTTTTTTCACAAGTAGATCCCAGGGGGTCAAGTGCCCCGTTTCCCCCCCTCTGAGAACGCCCATGTTTTTTTTCCCCTACTTCAATACTGACTAAAACCCTAGTCGAATACATTGTCAGAGGATTTTTCAAAAATAACAAATAATTTTTTTTTATATACTCTGCTATACGAGTTTGACAACTCGTACACCAGAGTATGTAGGTTCTTTTCGCTATACCCTTTGGTATCTATTTGGTCTAGCTACTCACTGATGAAGCCTCAAAAAAGGCTGAAACCGGTCTGGGTAGTGACCTCCCACCATAATGTAATAACAGCATACATTTCCTAGGAAACGTGTTTTTACATTATGGAAAATACCAAAGAATAGCGATCAGAACTTTACTCACCTTTGCAACGAGTTGCCCGGTATTGTACTACGTACTAGGACTACTTGCATTAGCTCACACTAGTATTCGCCGATACTTTTATAGTTTATTATACTATATTCGGCATGAAACCCTCTGATTCCAATCTTTGAGTTTCTTATTCGGTTTTAAAACAATGTGGGATTTAATATCCCCTTAATTTGAACAAATAAATGGTTGTGTGGGATTTGCCGCTCTCCAACCAACAGGATGTGGGTTCGAACTGGTTTATGATTGTCTTTAGAGAGAGAGAGAGAGAGAGAGAAATACAAACAATATATATAAAATATCTTTATCCCGCTCATGGTACTCATGCACTATTAGATTCGCCTTTAATGGGTGAGAATTACATTAAAAAAAATAGTGCAACACCAAGGCAACTCATGGCAAAGGTGTAGCAAGCTGCGTATTGTATTACTTGCAGATTCTTTGTTTCTAAGTGCAACTCATTTTTTTCCCCAAGCTAATTGAAGTGTGTGTGTGGGGGGGGGGGATACAGGTTACATAAAGCTGTTCCTGTAGAGGGGAAAAAAAAAAGAGTTCCCAGAGTAGAATTCACCCTATTTTCAGATTATTAGATGTAGAATTAAAAGGTGCAACTGGTTTTACATATAACATATAACACCTACAGCCATCAGCTGTGTTGGCGATAAAAGTCTTGGGTTGCTTCTTTGCATGCTGTAATAATTTCTCTTTGTGTCTCGTGATCTTAGTACCTTCTTCCCCCCCCCCCCCGCCCTCCAACCCGTCCTGCTGGCGGTTGTTATGTAAGGCAGATTGTGATGTGTGCAAACGGTCGAGATAAATGATCTCACAATAGCAGAGTCATAAAGTTTATTCTGGGAACACTAAATGCAGTGTGCCACTTCTCGCGTCTCTCCCAACCACGTGACACGCGCTTTTTACCCCCACAAGTTGTTTTTGCCTCACGGCGCTGTTCGCTTAGCAGCACGTGCGACCTTTTGTCGTCTGCTAGCGTTCTCAGTTGCTATGGTGCAAATAGCGATTCCATTGGACATCGCCGATACACCTCTGCTTGTGATTGGCTGTCCGGATGCCAATAGAATGGAGGCCTTTAAATCAGCTGTAATAGGAAGGTGGCCGATACAGTTGTCAGGCGGCTCAGCCGAAGAAATGGTCGCTATGATGATCGGTTGAAAAGACTTTGCATTTGGGACCAGTTTATTCTTGTTGTGCCATGTCGATAGGACTCGAAGTTCACTTTATAGTTGCTCATTAAGAATATAGCGCACACAGTTCGTTACTACTTACATTAGTTCAAAAGTAGGGAATATCGTCGTCGCCTCGCCATGCAACTACCCTTAAAACATTCTAGTACACCAGTGTGGGATCTCGATTCTCCAGACCAAATGTGGGAGAACAATAATCAAGGTAAGATTTTAAAATAAGTATATTTATTACTGTGTATTTTACAATCTTTCCCTTTCTTACCCCTTCCGTAGAAATACGGTGTTTCCTATAGGCTACACTGCTAGCGCTGATGTTTAACTCATCTGTAATTACATCGTTAATTTGACAAAGATAACTCGCTACTGTTCATTAGATTTTAGCATAATTAACTTGCACAATAATACTAAATTACAGGAAAGAATTATCTGTTGGCAGTAGTTAAAACTGTAAATGCAATTATATGCTTCATAGATCTAGTTATACCCCTGCAAGAGTACGGGTAGGTTTGACTCATATGCTCGGTCAGGTGATATTCATGTAGAAAGCAAACGAGGTAGTCTATCACCGTACAACTGATTTTCTGTCGCTGCATTTCTTCCACCTTTATGGCTGATCCTTCCTCTTAACAACAAACTATTATTACTAAAGTTTAGTTAGCACTTCTCAGTCAAATCTTCACACTTCGTAGCAAATTCAAAATGTGTTTTTTTGATAAATGGTTAATGAAAATCTTACCTTGTAAGTATTTCTATTTAACCTCATATATATATATATATATACAATATAATTATTTGTTGCACAATAGCCGTCATTATAAAATATTTATAGCGAGTTATTCTGAAATTAATATAGCTTAAAATAAAAGCCAACACGCGCTGAAGTTTTAACTTGACCTTAAGCGTAAGGAGAGATTGATCGTCTGCCTCTTATTTGCATTAAAAAAAATTGTTTGCTTAAATATTTTTCTCTACTTCTCGTAAAAAAAAAAATTAAAATTTTATTCGGCCGATGTTGTACTAAGTACACATCGGTTAAATAACAACTGCTGTAGTTGTTCATAACTTAATTTGTATTTTTTTTAGATATAGCTTGTTTTTATTTTATATTATATTTTATTTTATTTTCCGGAACTTACATAAGTTACCGATTTAAATGAATTCATTTGAAATTTGAAGCGAATAGACTAGAAAAAGAGGAAAATATATTTCCTATTCATTTTAGTAATTCACTGTAATTGTGCAAAATTATCATTATCACCGGAGGTTTTGTCATCACATGACTGACGCAAGTTCCGCTAGACTTTAGAAATTTTTATCGTTTGTTACATCAATCAGAAGGAAGTGATTTGTCGTTTGCCCGTAAGGCTACCAAATATAGAAATAAATTATGCGATATTTTCATTGAATTAAAACCTTTCACAAGATATAATTTTACTTGTAAACACAACAAATTAACACTATGCATATATACGAATTTAGAACACCAAATTTGTAATAATAACATTCGTGTTTTGTCATATTTATAACAGTTAATTTGATGAATATTTAGTTTCGTAATTATGCACAACAAACACTGCATAATCACGTAATTATGAAACTTTTAAATATTGGATTTTCACGAGTACTGTAATTATTTTATAAGTTAAAAATAACTAAGATTGAAATCACTTCAGTTCTTTTAATCTGAATAATAAAATGGTATTTGAGCTGCTACATGCAATAGATAGAAGGGTTCGGATTTTAACCATTCGCTGTCAGACTTCTTAAAGCTAGCATATGATTATCTGGGCTATGCGATAGCGAGAGATCCTAAACAGAGAAAACTAGGATCCCATCTTTCATTCACACCAAGGCGCCAGGAAATCTTTCAACCCCTACTGTAGTTGTTGACGCTAGTTTTCTTTCAGCAGCTAACTAACCTGGTGACGCAATCCAGCAATATCATTTCAAATAAGATGATGTGGAAGGGGGGGGGGGGACATAACAATTTTGGCTACAGAAACTCGTGCGAACTTCATGTTGGAGATATTGCATCATGTTTTTTTTTTTTTTTAATTTTAAATCATGTTCTGTTTTAACTTTTAACAATTATGGACATGTAAAAATGAATGCTTTAACTTCGAATCTGATTAATTTTGTTAATTTAATTTTTTTTTTAAAAAAAAAAAGACTCTTCTATACTGTTTATCAGGATGCTGAGAATGTGTGTGTGTGTGGGGGGGGGGGGGTTGGAAATAATCGTCTGCGTCATTTCTTTAAATTCTTTTGGTTAAATTGACCCATCAAAAATTACAGCCCGTATATTAAATTACCAGCGCTTTCAAGAGGCTTTTTTTTTTCCCTTAAAAGAATGAAGCCATAGTAACAGCGAGACGAAAGGTGGGGTGATGACGCTAGCAGAGATAGCATGACGGTAAGCAGCTGATAAGACGTGTATTGAAGTGTCAGAACAGCGGCTCTTGGCATACGCTGATACAAAGCATTCTCTGTAAAGTCTCCTGATCGGGATATTTATTGGACTGTTGTTTTCCTGGTATTTAGGTGGATGATTCACCTTCTCTCGGTCGTTCGACTGCGTGTGTTAACATCGCACTGACTCACGAAGACAAAATGACAAGGAATGGTTACTTGCTGGAATTAAATTTCAATGGCACGTACTAGATCACTTCTCTCCCCCCCCCCCGTCCGTTTTTTATTTTAAGGAGTGAGGGGCCAGCAGCGCTCTGGAAAACTTCTGGGTTTTTTCCACCCATTCACGTCCCCGTTACCCACCCCCATGTTCGATGTTACCCTCCTAGCGACCGGTCTCTATTACAAACTGGCTTCTTTCATGTGTACACTGCTTCACCTGTACGGGCTTTTGCGCACAACCCCCTCCGTTCCCTCCCCCCCCCCCTTTCCCGGCGTCATGCAGTGGTGAACAGACTAACTGCCCTCTCTCTGACTGGTTTAGCGAAATCGGGCTTGTTGCTAGGGCCCCGAATTGACGGACGCCAGTGCTTTGCAGTTCAAGGTCAGGGAAGTATGGATTCGCCATCTTGTTTCTGTTTCCCCCCCGCCTCTTGTCGCTTCCCCCCCGCATCCGACTTCCACTTCGGTGGGTTTATTGATTTTACGCGCAGCTTCTAAAATCACCTCGACTGGCCAGAGAAGCTGAGAAATCAATATTTACTCCTCCAATTGGATCGGACTGGAAAAGAAGCGATGCGGAAGATCTTGGGTCCGTGTCTCGGTAGCGCGTTCGCGACTACTCGACGGGGTTTCGCCGACAGTATGAACTTTATGTAAATCTTGTGGTGAAAGATGAGAAAGACACCCAACTCTACTCCATTTATTTTATCGGGAATAAAACTCGTTTTTAATGATTCTCTAAACATCTTTTTTTTTTATGTTTCTTTTCCAAACAAGTTTAATGTAGAAGTAAGTACTTCTGACATACGTAAACCTGTCGAATCACAGGCTTATGGCTGAAGTAAAATTGTTTTTTTTTTTAATAGTTCTCTTCTTTCACGTATGCATGAACTGTAGGTGTACTAATTGCTATCCCTAGCTAACGAACAATTAGACAATCTTTTCCTCCTAGAAGCAATGATGTATCCTTGCCCTTTTTAAATATTTATTTCCCCCCCCCCTCCCGTTGCTTTTGATTTGTTAAAACAAGTCTAACACTGTGTACAATTTTTTTTAACAGTTGTTGGGTTTGAATATAGTAACGCAACTTCCAGATCGCGATGTCCGCAATGCGGAGAAGTCTTATCCCTTTTTTTATTTTTAGGATCTCAAGTTTCCTCGGAGCGCTAATCGTGTTTCATGTGATTAATACGAATTTACGAATTCTTAAGATCGGAATCTGTATTGTCCCTCATTTTTTTTTTTTTTACTATCCGATCGATCATTTCGTGTCTGCTTTGGAGATTCATCAATGCACGGACTAACAAAAGCAATCAATTTGTAGTACACGTGTTTGTTGCCAGCAAAGTTGTTCGGTATCCACGTGTATTTCGCCACATTATTTCAATGTGAAACGATTGAACTGGCAAAGAAGCGCTATTAATACGATAGACTACGTAGTCGTGGGTTTTTTACTACTTCGCTGATCAAAATATATACTTAAAACAGCCAGCTGCGTTTCGTGTGAGGATCTAAAATTAAACCATGATAAAAGACCAATGCAATCCAATCGGAAATCTCCTTATTATGGTACCGAGATAGCTACGGGGCTTCTTCAGTTGGTTACGTTTCTAAATCATTCTTAGCTCACTCGACATATTTAGAACATAATTTTGTGAATAAAAATATATCTATTTCAGCAATGGTATATTTTCAGATTCTCAATGCTTCTCTGTATTTTGTATCATTTGTTTTTAGGTTCTACAGATTCCGAAGTGATGTTTGAGGAAGACCCTTTCGATGTGGCCCTGTGCCAGCCCCTGGTACAGAAGCTGGAAAACACGCTACGGGAAGCGAAGATGAAATATCTCCAGTGCGGCGAGGTCCTATTACCCCAAGATTTCACGTGGCGTATTGCCAGACACGTTAATAAGTTAGCCGAAAACGAACCCTGTGGCTTAAGGGGCTGCACAGTTTACATTAATCTGGAAGGCAAGAAAAAAGAAGTACAAAGAATAGGAAAAATCATCTGTGATCCTGGGACCGTGGCAACTTTCGAAGTTATTTTGACTCTACGTCAAGACAACACCAGCTGGATTAGCCTAAGACATTTGATTCCTAATAGACTTCTCCGGAGCATGGGACGTAGAACTACTATAGTCATAAGTAATAATTATAATATCAATAAGAAAAAGCTTTACCGATCGTCAAGTTTGACCACGTAATTTGAATTTTGGCCACGAGATGGCAGCACACTGTGCAAATGCAGTGTGGGAGGAAAAATCTGTGATAGCTATTGCAAACTGCGGCTCCTCGCAAGATCTCGGATACCGCAAAAGCGCATTAAGGTAGCCATACCCTGCTATTAATGAGGGTATGTTGTAATTGAAGTACTGTGATCTTGACGCCATATTTCCTGTGGCTCTAATATAATAGACTGGAGATGCCTTTTTGTGTGCTCTCCAGTTTGGCGGAGTACCCTGGTGCAAACAGTTCTATATCGTTCACAACAGTTGTTTTTTCTAGCGTTTTTCTTTTTAAATTTTTGTTCCATGTTTATCAAGTAAATATCCACGTGTCTCAGTTTAGCCAACTAGTCAAAACTACAGCACAGAATTGGTACGGTGTATGTTTAGCCAAAGTTATTACGTTTAATACAAGATATTAGAATGACCACCGCTTTAGAGATCTATATACATCAAGTGTTTTCTTTTTTTACAGTAAATGTGTTTGAATTTGGTACTTTTTTTGTATTTCTTGTCAATGTGTAGTCAAAATAAAATAATTATGTACATCTGAAATAGTGTTTGTGTGTTTTTTTGTTTTCACAGTAACACATGCTTAACCATATCTCGAGGTTTACCAGTGGTGTTCAACCTTTTTAACTACACGAGCTACTTTTCTATAATAAGTTATTCGGCGATCTACTCTCTTATATAGATCACGTTCCCCCAACCTGATATCTCATTACACACAAATAAACAAGTAAAAAAAAAAAAAAAAATACACAACTAAAAATTTTGTGTATTTAAAAATTTATTTATCACTCTTAATTATTTAATACAACAACAAAAAAACATATATATTGGAATGAAATATTTATTTCTCTATTTTGGAAAACCAAAGTTAGAAAAAACAACACATTGATTACAAACTCGCAAGTTACAGGAAATGCTGGTTGATTAAAAAAAAAAAAAAAAAAGTTAATGTGAAATTTGGCATTGTTTGGACCTCGCAATATTTTCATAGTCAAGTTGATATGAAGAAGTGGCCAATCGCAGACAATCATCCAAATGATCATTTGTAATTTGGTTTCTTGGTTGATGTTTTATGACGTCATATTTGAAAAAGCGGATTCTGACAAGTATGTCGATCCGAAACACGACAGAATTTTTCGCGCAATATCAGTTAATATTGGGAATTTTTCATGTGCATACTTCTTCCAAATGACTTCATTGTTTATTGATTTTAAATGTAAACTATTCTGAGTGTTTGTTATCCCAAGTTCTACTTCAGCTTGGTTTATATCAAACAGCCCACTAATTTTCTTTGAAATTTCTGTGATGTTCAAGTTTTCTTGAAATGGATTATTGATAAAAGATACAATCACTTCAGTTTTATTAAAATCTTGAATTTATTTCTTCCTCAACTAATTCTATTTCACGAATAAATTCTTTTAAATCATAGCGAAGCATTTCTTGATTTTGTTCAAAAAATTTTAATAATGGGAGATGTCTACATTCGCGGTCATATTTTTCTTTAATAAAAGTAAATATTGTTGGAAAGTTTTTATTTAACTTAACATGTCAATTCCTTAATTTCGTACAGAAATCTACTAAAATGATAAGTGTAACAACCATCTTTTATCACTCAATTGTGGATAAATATCTCCTTTTTCATCGAGAAAAATTTTTATATCGTTAATTAATACAAGAAATCTTTCTAGAAATTGACTTCTGCTGAGCCAGCAAACATTATTGTACAACAAGTTCCCTATCATCATCTGCCTGTAATTTAAATAACCGCCGTAGCAGGGCTTTTCCTCGAACAGAATTTTTAATTTTAAACGTAATATGTAAAACATCTTTTGTGTTTAATCTTTTACTACACAGTACTTGTTGGTGAATAATACAGTGGTACGTTAAGAAATCTGGATATTTGTCATCGTTTTTACATAACGAAATGAAGCCTGATTTATTACCTATCATTGCACGAGCACCATCAGTAGTAATAGACACAAGTTTAAAAAGCGGAAGTTTGTGTTTCACAAATTCATCAAATGCCGAAAAAAATGTCTTCTCCAGTAGTCCTTCCCAATAATGGTACAATTTTCAAAAGTTCTTCTTTACTTGAATAATCTTGAAATACCATGCGAATAAATACCATTAACTGAGCAATAGCAACACACTGGCGATTGTCTGACATTAACCTGGCCTGGAAACTTTTCTCCGGCAATTGGAACTCTTTCTTTCGGCAATTTGAAACCTTGCCTGCGGCGTAAAAGTAGTCTCTCTCTCTAGCGACGTCTCGAATCGAGAGGCTCCTTTCTGGAAGCGGGAAACTCTTCTCTCAAGCAACATGGATCCAGGCAGTCTCTCTGACGGCGACTCTGGATCAGGCGGCCTCCTCTCTCAGCAATTTCGGAACCTGGATCCTTTCTGCTTGCTTCAGTCCCTTTTTTATTAGGCCTCCTCTGAGACCTTGCATGAAGTTTGGCAACCCCCAAAGAATCGGTATGAGTCTTTCATCTTAAGTTTCAAGTTCGGCAAGCCTTTTGTTCTCCTCCGCTTTCTTTTGACTTTCTTTTGATTGTAAGTTGCCGGCCATCGGAAAGTTGTTTGAACTCTTTCTGACTGACTTCGGAGTTGTTTACACTTAGAGCCTGCAAGCCTTTCTCATGCTTCAATAACAATCTTTCTAATGTACAGCTTCGGCAACAAAAACGTTGCCTTTTTGTTTTTAACACTCTAACATATTCTTATAAAAGCAGTATATACAGTTAGCTTCAAAAGAGTTATTTACAAAAAGATTTAATACAAACTATACCGAGACAAAGTTTATTTTTTTTTACAATATTCACATGGGACTTAACCTAAGTAAAAAATCGATGTAATGTGCTTTGGAATATTTAATATTTAAGCTACACTTTGCTTATAATCGTATTCACTCGGCTCGCTGTTTGACTTCCACTGATCCAAATTCATTCATTTACTCGGACTTATAAGAAAATTACTGATTTGACAATTTTAACGAAAAATAAATAAACAATAGCAATACGCTTAAAGCGAATTAAAAATAATGCAAAATAATGATAAATAAAATATTATGTTTTCAGTTTTAATTAAATTTGTAAGTAAGGAGGAATACACAAGAGATCGACCAAACATCGCTCCCCAGTCGATCACGATCGACGGGTTGAACACATCTGGAATATACCATTAAAGATTATAAAGGGATCTTATTTTATATCACAAGATGGCGCCACAAGTATTTAGGTTTTAAAAATACGTGTTTGACTAGCTTAAAGGAGCTTACATATTGCAATGCTTGAATATTTGATCTTTAAATATCTTTGGAGTCCGCATTGGTATTTTGTGAATTTGCATGCAAGTAAAACACGCAAAAAAAAATTCCCACTATTTATTTCATAAAATGAAATAGTCGGAAGAAGTGTTTTTATAACTATATCGCTAAATAATTCGGCGAATTTTTTCTTCTACAGAATAAGCTGTAATTTCCCTATTTAAGTTAAAGTTAAGGGATATTGCATCCCATATTGTTTCTTAGCCGAATAAGAAACTGAGTTTCATGCCGGTTGGCTCTTCATCGTCGTCGTCTTCCGGTTGCATCCACTAGCAAGAGGGTTGCAGCAGATGAGCAGCTCTTCTCCATTTCTCTCTGTCTGTCGCTTCCATCATTCTTAAACCAGTCCATTCCACGATGTCATTAAACCACTCCTTAGTTTGTCTTCCACGTCTTCTCTTCCCCTCAACTTTCCCTTGTAATATAGTTCTTGTCAGGTGTCCCGAAGAACCTCTCAGAAGATGTCCTGCAAATCTGGTCTTTTTGTGTATAATATTCTTTAGCAGTGTTCTTTCCATCCCAACTCGTCTTAAAACTGCTGGATTTGATATTCTTTCTGTATAGCTAATCTTTTCCATCTTTCTATAACACCACATTTCCAATGGAAATGTGGTGTTATAGAAATTTCATATGGAAAATTCTTTCCATATCCCTCTTTCTTAGTGTCCATGACTCACTTCCATAAATTGCAATACTCAACTGTTGCTTTAACTATTCAAATGCTAACGCCTATTTTAGTGTTCTTGCTTATTAAAATTCTCTTCATTTTCATAAATTCCGATTGAGCTTTGCATATTCTATTTCTAATGTCAGACTCTGAAGTTCCTTTTTCTGAGATCCAGCTACCTGAATATTGAAATCTTTCCACTTCTTCTAAAATCTTTCCTCCACATCTTATCTTTACATTATCTCCTATTTTTCTACCCATTATCATTATCTTGGTCTTTTTTATGTTAATTCTTAGTCCATACTCTTTACAAGAGTTTTCAATTCTTTTTGAATAATTTGTTGTAACCCATTTTCACTTTCTGCCATCACTACTACATCATCCGCATATCTTAAGTTATTAATGATTCTTCCGTTTATTTTTATTCCTTCTTCTACATCCTCAAGTGCCTCTCTAAACATCTGTCCACTATAAAAGTTAAACAATAATGGTGATAACTTGCATCCTTGTCTTACTCCTCTCTCCACCGGGAATTCTCCTGTTTCCTCTCCATTTACACATACTGACGCTATTTGTGTCCAATATAATCTCTTTAAAATTTCCAAGTCATAAGAGTCAGTATCAGTATTTTCTAGAATGTCAAAAAGCCTTTCATGTTTCACTGTATCAAATTCCCCTTTTCAAAGTCTAGAAATCCCAAAAACGACTTTCCACCATGGTTTAGTGTTTTCTCCCCAATTATCCTTAGACAAGGTACAGCCTCTCTAGTTCCTCTGTTGATTCTGAATCCAAACTGTTCCTCATTCATTTGTTTTTCTATTTTACTCTCAATTCTCTCCAAAATTATTTGCACCAGAATTTTTGCTGTGTGAATTATAAGACTTATCGTTCTAAAATTGTTACAATCCAAAACTCCCGTATTTTTTGGAATGGGGATAAAAATTGATCTTCTAAACTCCTCTGGTAATTCTTATCCCTCATAAATTCCGTTAATAATTTGCCATAACACTTCCATACCTTTTTCACCCTTTTTTCTTTATAAGTTCTATCTGTATACCATCTATTTCAAGGGATTTTCCTTCTTTCATCTTTTGAATTGCTAGATTCAATTCCTCCCTCATGATGTACAGCCTCTGCCCACTACGTTCTTTCATTTGATTTTCTCCTCTCTCCCTGTCTTCATAAAGTTTACTTACATATTCTTCCCATCTCTGTAACATCTTCTCTTTTTCGATCAGAATTTCACCTCTTTCATTCTTTTTTGACTAAATGCAATTCTGTAGCAGTAAGTATGCTTTCCTTCAGAATCTTCCATATGGCTCTTCATATAATTTGTAATTTCCCTTTTTTGCCAACTTGAACTGCTGCTTAAAACCTAGATGGCGCAACAACTGTTGTCATTAACAGTATGAAGGAAGTCGTTGAACCTAGCGATTGTTGGTAATCAACGTGAAAAAAAATTTTTATATTTTACTTTTGACCTAATATTTATTTAAAATTTTTCGCCTGAATTCATTTGTGTGCAGTTACAAAACTTCCCCCCCCCACCCCCCCCCCCCCCCACCCCCCCCCCCCCCCACCCCCCCCCCCCCCCACCCCCCCCCCCCCCCACCCCCCCCCCCCCCCACCCCCCCCCCCCCCCACCCCCCCCCCCCCCCACCCCCCCCCCCCCCCACCCCCCCCCCCCCCCACCCCCCCCCCCCCCCACCCCCCCCCCCCCCCACCCCCCCCCCCCCCCACCCCCCCCCCCCCCCACCCCCCCCCCCCCCCACCCCCCCCCCCCCCCACCCCCCCCCCCCCCCACCCCCCCCCCCCCCCACCCCCCCCCCCCCCCACCCCCCCCCCCCCCCACCCCCCCCCCCCCCCACCCCCCCCCCCCCCCACCCCCCCCCCCCCCCACCCCCCCCCCCCCCCACCCCCCCCCCCCCCCACCCCCCCCCCCCCCCACCCCCCCCCCCCCCCACCCCCCCCCCCCCCCACCCCCCCCCCCCCCCACCCCCCCCCCCCCCCACCCCCCCCCCCCCCCACCCCCCCCCCCATATATATGCAGAGGACATCATGCGTGAAGCATTGGATGAGCTCAGGACAGGAATTAGGAGAGGTGGTAGAGTGATCAGTAATCTGAGGTATGCAGATGATACCGTACACCTCTGTAATGACAGGGAAGAACTAAGACTAACTATTGACAAAATGAATGAGATCAGTTAGAACAGAGGACTTCAGTTGAATCCTAGCAAGACAAACATGGCTCTCAAAGGAAACACAGATAGGGAAACTCCAGAGGAATGGGTATACCTTAGTGGAGAAAGAATTGAAGACGTCAGCAAGTTCAAGTTTCTGGAATCCATTATTAATGCGAACAGCGAATTATGGATGTGAGAATTGGAACCTAAAGAAGTCTGATAGGAAAAGAATAGCTGCTTTTGAGAAGTGCAAAAGGCTATTGAGGATATCATATACTGAAAGGCGTACAAATGAATTGAATGAATCAGAAAAGATTAGCAGAACTTTAAGACTCCTTAATGATATTGACAGAAGAAAGTTCAAATATTTTGGACACATAGAAAGGATGGAAGAAGGATTTCTTGGAAAAGTATTAGAAGGTTCCTGGATGAGATGGATGAATGGATGGATGGTGTGTGTGTGGAGGGACTAATCTTCAGAGATTTGAGGCCTCCAGAAAAGCATACAACAGGAGTATAGGGCGAGGCCTGGTGTGGCACATCACCAAGAATCGGAGTGAGCATACGGCATCTGTACATGTCCTGTGAACATATGATGATGACATATTTAATCTTTAATATGCCATTATATTTGTAATGATATGAAGTTTCGAATGTATGAAAATACTTACGAGGAGAACTGGAAATAAAAGGAATATTTCAAAAAACATGGAATAAATTTAGTAAAATATGTATAGTATTGCTGCTCCTGCTCATGGCTTGTCATCGATGTCACAGTATCCATTGAAAAGAACTGAACAAACATCACCAATAACTGCACTGCTAACATAAACATACAAAGAAATTGATTTTTGTTAAGAATTTGTGATTCTTTGTCGCTGATATTTCCAGGTTGGTAGAATTCACCATTTACGGTTGGAACTGTGGAACAGTTCATTTCCTGCTCAGAATATTTTGAAAATTCAATTCGTAAATGTACTTTGTGAAAGCTTAATTGTGTTGTCACTCGTTTTACTCATTAATAACTCGGAATGCAATATTATCACAATCTTCACATTTTTATGTTAAGTTAAAATTGTCATCAATTTTTGTTTCGTTTTTTTTTTCCCTTTTTAAATATTTTCTAAACCTTGTGTTTGGCATTTGTGATTTTGTTCTGTTGTCAATAATTTTATAAAATAGCGATGTTAATATGGATAGTCGGACTGTTACCAAGGAAACAAAATATGTAGAGAAGGAACTGACTTTCAAAACATACACGCACCCCTCTTTTCGAAATGTTTTACAAATTCTTTCACCGATAATTAAATAATAATAAAAAAATCAATTGAAATCTGTCAAGTGTGACAGCTTGGAACAGTAATATAATTAGTTGACACTAGATGGCAACACCAACAACTAAAAATAATCCACATATTCTAAACAGTGACGTTTGCATTTAATATAGAAAGAAAAATTTTCGTCAGGGGTAACGCTACGTTTTCTATAAAGCGGAAAATAATAAATATCAATTTATTTATGTTCGTAAAGTTAAATATATGCAAAATAAGGTGAAACAACCGATAACAGAATGAAGAACTATTGATTCTACGCTGATTATTTTAGGAATTCTAATCTTTATCACCACTCGTCGATTGCTCGTTTATTTGAATCTATAATATATTTTTTTTTTATTTCTGCCAAATTTTGATTCACGTGCTGTTGGTTCTTATGCATTTCGCATTGCTTTTGTTTTCTCTGTTGAAGTTTTCATAGAAAATCTGTAGCGGATTTCGTGTAGACCAGTCGTTTGGTTCCGGGTTCGAATTCTGTTTATGACCAGAAGAATCTTTAGGATCGAAAAACTCGTGCTTTTCTACCCCGAAAAGAGTTCCTGGGCTTGATCCAGGCTAACTCACCCTTTGAGCGAAATCGTCTCATTAAAGTCCCTTTTTTGGCGGGTCTTTCAAACGAAAGGGCCCATGAACACATCTACAGAAAGAAGGCAATAACTTTGAGAGGGAAGAGATTACAAACCCTTCCCCATTTCATCTCTGTACTGCATAATTCGGATCTAAGGTCGAGATCTGCAATAGTCAACCATCCCCGATGGAGATGACACGTGACAACACAGGATATTAAAACTGCTGCATATCAGCTGGGTTTAAGTTTGGAGACAATTTTCATTTGCTGCAAGTAGAGTATCATCTCAATATCACAAAGCTTTAATTAATTTTAATTTTTTTATTTCACTTAAATCTCTTTCTCATACCATCCGTAATGTTAAATAAATGCGGACATAAAGAATCGCCTTGTCTGAAATGATTCCTTACATAAATTTCTATGCAATTGAATTGTGATATTTCTTTACACTTTTGGTTTAGTTTAGTGTATATATCTTTAACCATTTCTATTATTTGAAGTGATAGTTCTTAATAGTAGCACTTTCAAAACATCCTGTAACTTATTCTATTAAAAGCCTTCGTAAGACAAATGAAACACAAATACTTCTTGGTCATACACTATAACTAATAGAACAGAACCCCACCCCCCAGCTCTTTATGAGGTAGGTCCATTGTGCCATGCAACGAGTCACGTATTCGTAGCCAGCATACATTGGAGGATGCTCGCAAGTCAGTGCAATTGTCTCCGGGTAAAAATGGCTGCTAGAACACAACTAACGAGTTTAAAAGAGGTAGCGTGATAGGATGCCACGTTGCAGGTTTATCGTTTCCGTCTCAGTATGGAATCACCATCAATGATTCCATACTGAGACGGAAACGCAGTGTCAACTGCACGTGCTACCCAGTGGACGGCTCACTACAATTCCAGAACGTGACCGTAGGCTGCGACAAAAGATATGCAAAAAAAAAAAACCGCCATTGGGCAGCCAACACGTTGGATGCAAAGTTCCGGGCATCAACTGGATGAGGATTCTGCACCAAAACATTAACAACTGAAGCTCACAACTTGGGCTCACAGTGCAGGGCCGTAATATGCAACCTAAACCAGCATGAAGCATCGTCTTCAGTGGTGTAAAGAGCGTGTACATTGCGGACATGCAAGATCAGAAAGCTTGTTATGGAGTATCGAATCACGCTACCCCTTTTGCCAAAGAGATAGATGGATGTGGGTGTTTTGGATGCCCTGTGGACGTCTCTTACCAGAGTGCGTAACCCCAACTACGAATTTCGGAGATGACGATCGTCTCTTTCAGCAAGACAATGCACCGTGTCACATGGGCTGCTGCTCCAACTGTGCTGTTTGTGCACATGATCATTGCGACACTTGTCAGGTCATCACAGAGCCCAATGCCACCCTTATTGAACATCTGTGGGACGAACTAAAGCGTCGTGTGAGGTCAAAGGGACTTCCTTATTACGTGCCTACAGATAGAATGGTCCAAAATTTCCATTGATCGCAATCCTCCTCTTGTGACAATTACTGTATTTCCCCGTAGGATTGTTGTAGACATCGCAACCACCAAAGGACGTCCGACATCTTAACATCAACGAATTCGCTGCTTGTTCCGCACGTATGGTGTCGGTTGACTTCTTTCCAAGCAGTCTATATAATAATAATTTTTTTTCTAACTTAAATAATTTAAAATTTATATAATTTGAAATAATTTCTATTCTAATTGAAGTAACTGATCCAGCAGTGGAGAGAAAGAAGATATTTCACGTTTTGAAAAAATAATATGATATAGTTCCCAATCGAGATGATACCCGAATGTTTGTAAAATTGTTATTTCCAAATATAAACATTATTATTAAGAACAAAGAAACAAAAAAAAAACAATATTGTTCTAACATTTGGACTGGTAATGAATTTACGAAATGATATTCAGATTAAGCAAAAATACTTAAATAGCGAACGATGATAAGTGACCTCTAGTGGAATAAAAAGGTTCCCAATAAATATATTATGATAAATATGCCTTGCAATAAAATAATGTTTTACAGTTACTAGTATTCAATGATGTAATATAACCAATATAATTCATTGACAAAAATATAACACTGCTTTAAAATCCTAATTCTAATATAAGCCATATGGTGATAATTATAAAAAATTAGAAAATAGTAGACACACCAAATTAAAATAACCATACTGATATTTTAACTTTGGCAATCCTCGTGTTGTGCCTAGATGATCATCTTTTTTAGGACTTCCGGGTAACAAATGGCAATGCTGTAGCCAATGAAGTTTTAACTGAGGCTTGGCTATTGCCGTTACCCAGCCATGACTAGAGCTTTTTAGCTCAACAACACTCCATCCACACAGATTTACTTCATTCAGATGACGGGATAAAGAGTCAAGGACTCAGTCCATCGCCCAGTTCTTTTAAGAAGTTTAAGAACTTGTGCCTAGATGAAGTAATGGCGATGTCCTCGGTCATTTTTGGAATTGTGGGGCGTTTATTATATTATGTGTCTGGAAGATCATGCAATTTTGGATTCAGTGTTCTTGCCAAAACAGTACAGAGTCCTGTAGCAGTGCCGGTAAGACTACAACTGCACGGTACGCGTTTTTTTTTTTAAAGTTACTTCATATTGATAATCATGGAAAATGAGACAATATTCGAGGAGGTATATAAATAATTTATAAGACTAGGTGAATTATTTAACAAGAATTGGCCGCGAAAAGTAAAACTTTACGACACGTTTCTCCCGGAAAGTGTCACAGACGTTGTCTCAGAAGATCAATTAGAATATGTGCCTTCTACTCCTTCAAACTTTGTAGAAGTGCGCGCACGCAAAAAGCGAAGGACAACAGATGAACAGCACAATGACAATAATGAAATGGAACAGGATTCTTACGGTTCGAACACCGCTATTTCTCCCAAAGAAAAGGTGCCTCCGATCATCCTTAGAGAAAAACAGAAATGGGCAGCTTTAATATCCACAATGTCCAATTTGCATATTGGCTTCATTAAGGCAAAAACATGGATGAAGGCATAAACATCCAGCCAGCAAGAGTAACAGATTATAGAAGGTTGATTGACCAAAGAACTGGACGACAGAGGCATACAGTATCATACCTTTGCGGTCAGCCCCGAAAAAAAACTTAAAAGTGGTCCTTGTGGTGTCTGTGAAGCCATCGACACAGTAGAAATAGCAGCTAACCTTAATTCTCGGGATCTGACTCCAGTGAAGGTCAGCAGAATGCACAAAGCAGACAAGATTCCCATTCCGTTAGTCCTAATTGAGATTCATAAAATATACAAGGATATCTACAACTTAAAAACAGTCTGTGGTCTCATCGTCACACCAGAACCAATCCGGAAAAGATCATCTTCTTGGCAGTGCCACAGGCGCCAGAAGTTTGGCCATGCCCAGAATCTATGCAGAGCGGAATATAGATGTTTGAAATGTGGAGACATCCACCCAACCAATACCTGCACAAAGCCGAGGACTACCTCTGCCAAATGTACCAACTGCAGTGGCCCTCATCCTGAGTACATCCTTTGTAGTTCGCAGGATAAGGTAGTCAATCAGCCCTCCTCCTACAATATAAGATCACCAGAGGCCCAGGCATCAAAACCGGAGACCTCCAAAAATAGAGACACCCGAAAGCAAACATGAAGTTATGCCGATGTGACCCGAACAAATAGACCAGTACCAGAACATAATCAACCAACAGCACCTAAAAACCTAACAGCTGTTATTACGGCCTCACTAGCAAACATGCTACAAACTTTCAGCCTATCAAACCCTACTGAAACCACCACTAAAAGATTTCTTCGTGAAACTCAGGTCATCTTCTCAGCTGTCATAAATGAATAGTAACAAACTCATTCCAGCATCTCTTCAGATAGTTGCTTGGAACGCAAATAGCCTCAAAAACAAAATTTTGGAACTCCGAGATTTCACATCTAGGTATCAACCAGATGTTTTATTAATCAGTGAAACTCATTTAAGACCCTCAGACAATCCTAAAATAAGGGGTTATCGCCTATATAGAAAGGATAGATTACTCTACAGAGGCGGCGGCACTGTCATCTTCATTAAAAACTACATTAAGCACTACTCTGTCAGCAATCCTTCAACCACTAACCTTGAGATCACAGGAGTGGAAGTAGTCACCAGCTCCTTTGGCAAACTGAAAATCAACTCAGCTTACAACCCTCTCCAAAAATCTCTAAGACACTCACCTCAAACTTCCTATCTTCAGCACTGACCATATTGCACCTACATCACCTGTTGAATTATATGATATTATTAAAAACCTTAAGAACAATTAAGCTCCTGGACCAGATGGCATCTCAAACAGGGTCATCAAGCTGCTGCCTCGAAAAGATGTAGTGCACCTGACTAGTATAATAAATGCAATTTTAAGATTTCACTATTTTCCTTCCACCTGGAAACTGGCTGACGTAATTCCTATACATAAGCCAGGCAAAGACCCACACCTACCGCAAAATTATCGTCCAATCAGTCTCATCTCAAATCTGGGTAAGGTTGCAGAGAAGGTCATCCTCTCACGACTCCAAATCTCAGTAAATGACCTAAACATCCTCCCTAAAGAACAGTTTGGTTTTAGGCAACACCATATTACTACCAAGCAAATCCACAGCATTGTGGAATACATCACCACCAGCTATAACTGGCGCCAGTGCACAGGAGCTGTTTTCCTAGACCTATCCAAAGCATTTGACAAAATCTGGCATTTTGGACTCCTGCACAAACTTATCTCAGCCGGTACCTCACCAAAAATGGTTCATTTAATCCATTCATATCTTCAGAATAGATCAATGCAAGTAAAAATCAACGGTTCTACATCGTCCAAGCGCCACATCTTTGCTGGAGTGCCACAGGGATCTCTACAGGCTACATTGCTGTTTTCCGTATACATCTCAGACATCCCGCACAATCCGATGACTTCCATTTTGGCCCTGTTTGCAGATGATACGGGAAATACTAACCAGATCTCTCAGACCCCATTTCATTACCAGAAATCTTCAAGAAAACTTTCTAAAGCTGAAGGGTTGGTTCCCCAAGTGGAGATTGGAAGTCAACCCCCAGAAAAGCTCAGCCGTTCTTTTCTCAAAAAGACCAATGTCTCCTGCAGGAGATGTGTTACTATTCAATACTAAAATTCCCTGGCAGGCAGAAACAAATTACCTGGGTGTGATTCTCGACAAAAAGCTATCTTTCAACCAACACATCAAGTCTACGTGCGCAAAGGCATCTAAAGCCATAGCTCAGATCTATCCGCTAATCAATAGAAATAGCAAGCTCAGCAACAGAATCAAATTGCAACTATACCAGATGACGATTCGTCCTATAATCACCTATGCTTCTCCGGCCTGGAGCCACACCTCTAATGCTAACATTATCAAAATACAGCGAGTGCAGAATACGTGCTTGAGAATGATTTTGAACGCCCCGTGGTATGTTAGAAACAATCAACTCCACAGAGACACAAATATTCCCTATATTTTCTCTTTTCTACAATCCTTAGCATCCAAGTTTTTCTACAGACGTCTACACATCCCAACGATTTGGTTCAGCAAGCTGCAGCCTACGAGGGGCAAATGACATATTCAAATATAGAAGACCAAAATCTATATTAGTCTCCTTTAGCGATGCATAATCTCCATGCCCATTCAGGGCGAGCAAACTGCTCATAAACGTTACCCTCACTGCAACCACAACAGATAGCAGAGAATATGAAAAGCGTCTTACTTCACCCCTAAAGATATAAATGTCAATTGTGCCACGATGGAGATTTCGTTTGTTCAAAGTGAGAAGTATGATTACGAATTAGCTGCTCGCGTTTTTTATTAGTGTGATATTGTTGGGACTTCCGAATGATATATTTAGAGGTAAGCTTTCTTCCTTTTGACTATTTTTGTGATTACACATTGCTTAGCTGGTAGACTCATGCGTGAGTCTAAGGTATTTGTCAATAGACCCTCCTAAGTCGACAGGAATGTTCCTTCATTGTACAAAAGGATATAGAATGTAACAGAAATTAAGGACACCATTGAACATTTGAACAAAGATATGTCACTTGACATTCTCAAATTCATTCTAAAGAAATTTGAAACGGATTATCCTGGTTGCTTGAATCTCTTCACTCAAGTAAATGACACCGAAGACAATGATTTGGACATCGAAGAGGACATTACACCTGTTCCACCAACAATGACTCCCCGACAGTTCGATTGTTCACAGGAGGAACAATCTAATAAAAGACGCAGAACATCGGAAGATGGAATGGAAGATGATAAAACAATTTAAGAAAATCAGGTCACCCAAGATAGAAAAGAAAAGGTCCCTCCAGTTATCCTTCGAGATAAAGATAAATGACCTCAGTCTCAAGATCACTAGGGGAACAAAATATCAATTTCTCCTTGGTAAGAAATACTGAAGAGGGTGTAAAGATTCATCCTACCACTGTCACAGATTATCGCATGATGATGAAAATGCTGGACAACTCTAAATTACTCTTCCATACCATTGCGCTAGCAAGCGAGCAGAACTTAAAAGTGGTTCTAAGAGAAGTGACTGAGGGCCTCACAACTGATGAGATCACAGCTGACCTCATCAGTCAAGGATTGTCCCCAATCAAAATCAGTAGGATGCCGAGGTCAGATAAAAGACCAATGCCACTGGTGTTGGTAGAAATCTCCAATACACAAAAAATAATCTATGAAGTTACTGAAATTTGTAAGCTTAAAATACAACCGAACCTCTAAGGAAGAAGGCATCGGCAGGGCAGTGCCACAGATGCCAGAGGTTCGCACACTCCCAAAAACTGTGCAAAGCTGCCTACAGATGCCTAAAATGCGGTGCGGGTAACCAACCTAACTCCTGCGCCAAGCCCAGATCTACACCTGCCTGCTGTGCCAATTGTAGAGGACCGCATCCCGCTAATTACAAAGGATGCCTTTTCCATCCAAAAAACCGTGGATAAACAAGAACGAACCACGCTCCCCCAAGCAATGACACAAACAACCAAACAGTTCGCCCTCCAGATCATAATACCTCACATTCGGCAGTGCAGAAAGGCACTAGACCTTCATCCATCTCCAAATCATATACGGAAGCGCTAAGAAGCCAGACTCCTTCATCGCAAGAGCAAACAAGCTCTAATCTCACATCAGCTTTAAACTCCTCACTTGCAACAATGCTGCATGAATTCAGCAAAGCAAGCACATCACCATCTTCCAGAAAGACATTCGATTTAGAAACCCAATCCATATTAACAGCTATTTATAATGTTTATAAAAAAATTAAACCGAATTCCCTCATGATAACAGCGTGGAATGCCAATGGCTTAACAAATAAAATTCTCGAGCTGCAAGAATTCGCAAAAGGATACAACCCAGACATAATCTTGATTACTGAATCCCACCTCAGACCATCAAACAACCCAAAACTAAGAGGTTATATTTTATATAGGACAGACAGATGTAACTCTAGTGGAGGCGGCACAGCTATTTTTATTTAAAATTATTTCAGCCACAACTCGTTGACCAGCCCGAAACTCTAAACGTTGAGGAGACAGGTGTGGAGGTGCACACTAATAACGCAGGCAAACTCAAAATCTACACTGCGTACAATCCTCTCAGCATTCCACTATTGACAGCAGACTTTGAATCCATCCTCGGCTACACGTATTCCATAATTATAGCAGCAGACCTAGACTCCAAACATACGGCCTGTTTCAGTTCGTCAATCAACTCCAAAGGCCGTAAATTATTCAACTACACGTCATTCAACTCATCAGTAGTAGCTGGACCAACTGAGCCCACCCACTACAGCCCATCAGGAAGTTCTGATGTATTAGACACAATTATCCTCAGAAACATCAAATATCAATACCAGCTGGAGACATTAGAAGAGCTTAACTCAGATCAGCTTTCTCCCCATCATTCTTTCTTACCATGGGACAAGCTCTCTAAGGTTCTCCCAGTCCACATCGGTCCACCCCCTGTCATTCGTAAAAAAGAAGAAATAGACCAAGCTGTAAGCAATTTAACTAGGCAAATCAACACAGCAATAGCATCAATCACTCAAACCACTGTGTTCCACCTCCAACTGTATCCTAGAAGAGATAATGGACCTGATTAGGGCCAAAAATAAAGCCAGAAAGCGATATCACAACACTAGGCCCCACAGGACAAAACAACCCGAACAGACAGGTTCGAGAAGCCCTCCAGATACACAGGAATTCCAAATGGGAATCCAAACTCAGGGAAATCAACCCAGAAGATAACTCCATGTGGAAATGTGTAAAATCTCTTCGTACCAAAAGACAACCCCTTCCCTCTTTGAAGACCAATCTTGGAATTGCACACTCAGATGAAGAAAAAGTAGAAGCCCTAATTGACAATCTGGAAAATCAATGCAGCCCATCTTACGTAAACTTAAATATCAATCTTATTTACAAAGTTCATCGTAAAATTAGAAATGCATTAAGACAGCCTAAGGATCATTCAGAAAACATCTGCAACAAAAATAATAAATATTATTTACCATCTGAAGAATAAAAACGCTACCAGCCCTGACGGCATTACCAATAGAATAATAAAGCTACTCCCACGGAAAACCATAATTCATCTAGTTAATATTACCAACTCCATTTTAAGATTCCAGTACTTTCCCACAGATTGGAAAATCGCGGACATTATACCTCTGAAAAAGCCTGGTAATAACCCACAACTTCCCCAAAGCTACAGGCCCATCAGTCTTCTTTCCTGTCTTGGCAAAGCAACAGAAAAGGTCATCCTATCAAGACTACAATCAGCAGTAGACCAACAGAAAATAATCCCAAATGAGCACTTTGGGTTTCGCAAAGCTCACAACACAGTACAACAAATTCACCGACTAACAGAACATATCACCCATGGGTTTTTTGGATGTTGCCAAGTCCTTTGATAAGGTCTGGCATCAAGGCCTTATCTTCAAACTAATTGAAAACAATATCCCAATTAAACTAGTGAAACTCATATACTCATATTAGTATAAGATACACGCAAGTAAAACTCAACCGAATTGTGTCATCAAGGCGCAAAAGTTTGGCGGGAGTACCTCAGGGTTCTCTTCTGGCCCAAATAAGTTTCACAACTTACATAGCAGATATTCCTCTCAATTCAAGAACAACTACTACGTCCCTTTATGCTGACGACACCGCTATTCTAGCAAGATCGCTCAGCCCTCGCCTGGCAATCACCAGACTCCAAGGAAGTATCAATGAGCTAGCAAACTGGTTCACCAACTGAAGAATTCAAGTGAACCCCCTCAAAAGCTCAGCCATGCTGTTTTCAAGAAGAAAGGTCTGCAATAAAGATGACATCCTGCTCTCTGGTCAAAAGATCCAATGGCAATCAGAGACCAAATATCTTGGGGAATTAGTGAATAAGAAACACCTTTTTAACAAGCACATCAATCTCATTGGCTTCAAATCTTCCAAACTAATAGCACAGCTCTACCCATTGATCAACCGCAAGAGCAAATTGAACCTACACAATAAATTGCTTCTTTACCGGATGGTAATACGTCCAGTCATTACCTACGTCTCACCAGCATGGAGTCACACTTCAAGATCAAACATTTCGAATTTGCAGAGAATCCAAAGCAAATGCCTTAGGATGATCCTGTATGCACCGTGGTTCATCAGAAATTCACCGAGAAACCGGCATTCCATACATATCCTCCCTTCTTCGTGATCTTGCAGAAAAATTCTTCGTGAAGTCATTCAAACCCACTAATCGTGCAAGCTATCAATTACAATGAGACTGATTACCGCAAAAACACAAAAGACCGAAGGCTATTCTTTTCTCAACTGATCATAGCTAACACAACTTCCCCCAGAGGGCGAGCTTAACTGCTCACAAAGAACTCTCATTACAGATAAAGGGGAATATGAAAAGCACATGTGCTTCACCCATCCTGTCAGTAATGTTAATGATGGTAATGGTTTTGCCGCGATTAGTGCAATGCTGGTTTCGATTGATGGGTAAATATTTAGCATGATAGGAAATTAACCGCTTGAAATTATGGAGAAAATTTATAGCGAATAAAAGAGGAAATTAGTGAGATTACTAAACTAAGTGTATGTCAAGGAGTTGGAACAATTTTAACTTATTTGATTTGAGTAAACAGATTTGAGTGTTATATCGAAAAAAAAACACCTCATCAAAGACTGGACATGAGAGATACGAGAGTGGTGAGAAAGATTAGGAATAGAATGGAAATAGAGTTGAATCATAAAAAAATGAAGATATTAGGAAGGACATTATTAGCATTTAGAAATATACGAGCAGGTTAATCTTAGAGAGTTTGGTTATTTAAAAAATAGAATGGAACAGAAAAATCTTGTAAACGAAGTGTCTGATGGCAAATGGCGGGAAAAAACTAAAGGAAGTTCCAGATCCAGATGGATTGAAATTAGAAGACCGAAATATCAGATGTGACAGTATTGGAGACGAAACAAATAACGCACAAAAGAACGTCTTCTGGATTGAATAAGTGATGAGGAAGACTTATTTGTACAAGACTCGTAGTATCCTGTTCCTCTTGGTGGGGGGGGGGTGCATATCTGAAAATGATGAAGAGGAGGATCGTCAGGAGATCTATTTCCTGACGCTTCAGCTTACTAACCAATAATTTTTGGACTGGAATCCCTCTTCCGAATTACCTCTTGCCCCACCCACCACGTAAAATTAAAATAAGTTTACAATATTTCGCTGTTAGGATTCCTCTTAAATATGAAAGCTGTTTTTGTTTTTTTTATTCGAAACTGATTACAACAAAGTAGCAAAGGAAATCAGTACATCAAGTACGCGTGTTTTTTGCACGTGCAAAATAGAGGTTTAGTAGTGGTTAAACTGCATTGCCCAACTTAATAAATAAAATATAAACTAATGATTTAAAGACATGAATATTTTGTATTTAATTTAATTCCAATATTTTCTTAAGAGTTTTAAAGAAATTGTAATTATTTGTTGAATTTTCAAGAATAACTTATATTTTTAAGAAAAGTATGAACACGAAGGATAAGAGATTACGCAGACCTTTTCAAAAATAACTAAAACTGGTATACGTATCACTTTCTAGGAGTGATTTTGCGATTTATCAATTCATTGATTGATTGGTTGATATCGAAATTGAAATCATTTTTATTTACCTGCACTGTTATGTTTTCAAACATACTGATTATAAGCTGATATTCACCACAAACCAAAAATTGGCAACACTTCAAAAACCCACTAAATCTCACACACAAAGAATTATTAGAACACCACAACGTAGTCTACAAATTTCTTTGCCAAAAAGACTGGATGTCACCTACTCAGGTTCTACCATCAGGTCTTTATAGGCAAGACTACAAGAACACACTTCCGTGACTGTAACATCCCTATTCCAGAACATTTAAAGACTAAAATAAGCAACAACAGAAAGAAAATAGAATACAAATTACAGTGAAAACAGGAATAGCAGCTCACGTCCTTGAACAGACACATACCCTGCAAATCGACAAGGCCATAATAATAGACAGACAAGACAACGAAACGTTGCTTAGAATATCGGAAACGACAGCCATAAAATGTGACGAGAACTCAATCAACGTCCACCGACCCTACATAATCTCCGAGTGCTGGAAGCTCCATAACATAAAAATGAGGTCACAACTCCGACCAATAGACGATAACACAAGCACTCCAAAGGCAGAAACACCAAGCCTACAGGACATAGCATCCCCCCCATGTGTTCCGAAGATGACGAACGGTCGAGACGGCTCGCACCCCGTTACCCCCCCTCCCCTGACGATGCACCCTTTCCCTTCCCCAAAAAAAACAGTTTATATTTTCAGTCCCTTTTTCCATATCTTCCACCTCCAAAAAAGAGCTCCACCCACCCTTAATAGTAATATTATATAAAAAAACTAGGTTTTTTTCAAATTAATTCTTCCACATTGCCTCAAACCCCCCCCCCAACTTTTGTCAAAAAAAACCCTTCGTTTAACAGCAGAAGTATCCACATCGTGGAAGGAAGACAGACAACACCATCCAAACAAGGTATCTCCGAAATTCCTTCCTCTATCATTCTGCATATATTTGTAATACTCTGTAATACACCAGCGATGCCCTAAGAAGTTTTGAGTAGAGAAAGCCAATGACACAAACAAGGGGGCACCCCTAAACGAAAGCAGGCGAATAGCCGTAAAAATAAAAAGGGTTATTTTCTGTTGTGTAATTTTTATACAAATGTTTCCTATATTTTGTTAAATTATGTTAATTATGAATGTTTATTGAATATTGTAAACCACGTTAGTATACCAGAATTTAAAGAGGAATTTTTCTATTCGAGAACTTGACAATTGATATTTTTGTGTAATGCGGACATGCACTTTGCCTTTCAGATGAACCCCTTTGCAGTTACCCAGGCCTCATGGAAAATGGATTCTTTGTATGGGAAAGGTAAGTTTTCCGTAAGTTGTAACACCGAAACAACTCAAATCGATGGGGAATTCCGATTGCAGGTTCGTCATCTCGAGAACACCGAACTATTGCCGCCCTCCTTTTAGTGTTTTAGGTGCTTACAGCAATTATTTGACTCCAAATTACACACGATGCACAAATAATGGTGAAAAGCTATGCTAATATCAGAAAGGTGTGCTTTCATAATACATCTTGCTTTGGTATATAAAAAGATAAAAAAACGATTTAAAAAACAAATTTAGTATACAACTTACTGTTATATTCTGCACGAAACTTTTTTTTTTCCTACAGAGACTAAATGTTATTTTGATTTACGTAAAGCAAAGTGTTCGCTTAATTATACCCCTTCTCTGCTATACCGGTAACGAAGAGATTCGCGGTAGATCTCCGAGATATCTGCGAAAATTACTCATTTGAGGTACAATTTTATTTTTGAAAACAAAAATCGGGCTGTTGCACACACACACACACACACACCCACACACAGGACTTGTTTTCGACATCACCCATTTCGAAAATCTGCGAAGTGCAACAGACGTCTTAAACAGACTTCACCTTGTGGTTACAACACTCATACCATAATCAAGTCATTCCAGAACACCTACAGGTACCATGAGAGGAATTAGAGCTTAGCAGTAAGTGGCGCCCTCTGACTACAAAAACGAATTACGTTATTTGAACATGAGGATCACTTGCAGTATTTAAGATTACTCCGTTCTTGCTGAACTTACTTCACTGGAGGTGAGTTTCGATTGTGGAGGGCCTAATTTCTAAATAATTGAATTAATCTTTTTTGTTTCACACTAATTAATTAGACAGGAAGCTATCTATAAACATGCGATGCGAAGCTTCCTCGCCTCACACAATTCATAGCATGTTTATGCCATTAACAAGTTCTTTGTAACAAGTTCAACACCCACCCATCCCCAAACAAACACATTTCGGAATGGAATGTCACATCTGAAAAGTCTAATGTCTCAGATTTCCGTGTATGACTTTTGTTATCAATTTATTTCTCTTTCAGGTTGCCGACTACGACTTCAGTCCTCACCCAAGAATTCAAGAATTCCTTCAACACATGAAGCTGCGTTTCCCTTTTTACAAGCGGTTGAATCGAGATCCTCTGGACAAACTGAAAGGCAGCAAACTCACGGGACCACTTAAGCCCCGATTTTCTCTTTTGTTGAACTCCAGCTGAGTCTGCATTTCTACATTAGCCATTTTTACCCTTTAAAACCATTAAATAAATTAGTGCTTGCTGTGTGTACTAATTGATCACTCGCAGTAGATCCTGCCGACATGAGTTCCCTCGTCTCTTCATTCTTTTCATAAATGCACGTTTTGTTTTTCAGGAGAAGTCATTCCACATAGTTGGGAAATCATTTGGATGCTAGCTTGGGGGAGAGGGGAAATCCCCCCCCCCACCCCCCCCCCCCCCCACCCCCCCCCCCCCCCACCCCCCCCCCCCCCCACCCCCCCCCCCCCCCACCCCCCCCCCCCCCCACCCCCCCCCCCCCCCACCCCCCCCCCCCCCCACCCCCCCCCCCCCCCACCCCCCCCCCCCCCCACCCCCCCCCCCCCCCACCCCCCCCCCCCCCCACCCCCCCCCCCCCCCACCCCCCCCCCCCCCCACCCCCCCCCCCCCCCACCCCCCCCCCCCCCCACCCCCCCCCCCCCCCACCCCCCCCCCCCCCCACCCCCCCCCCCCCCCACCCCCCCCCCCCCCCACCCCCCCCCCCCCCCACCCCCCCCCCCCCCCACCCCCCCCCCCCCCCACCCCCCCCCCCCCCCACCCCCCCCCCCCCCCACCCCCCCCCCCCCCCACCCCCCCCCCCCCCCACCCCCCCCCCCCCCCACCCCCCCCCCCCCCCACCCCCCCCCCCCCCCACCCCCCCCCCCCCCCACCCCCCCCCATTTGATTAGTTGCTTAAAACGTTGAGAGCTGGAGGAGCGAGATTGCCTTTTGTTGATCCCCGATTTTTTGGATTGGAAATGCATCCCTTGTAGTTGGCGGTGAGGTCCTCTGCGATTTGCGCAGCGTGCTGGAGTTGTGCGTGGTTTGGTGCAAGTGATGATCTGGTGTCCATCGCAGCACTTTAAGCACCTGAAGGATTCCTTACATACATTTTGGGCATGTCCAAACCTTTAGCATCTATGACACTGACCTACAGATGCTCTTTTCCTAATAGGCTCAGTTGAAAGTTTGAGACCGCATACTAAAGTCCGTTCATAGATCTGCTTTTGTTTGTTGTTTATTTCCACCGGCACCAAAAGCATTGGTCTTTTATCTGATCTGAGCGTTCTGCTCACTTTAACTGGAGACAGGCCCTGTCTGGAGAGATCAGTGGTCACATCGTCAGGAGTGATACCTTCAGCTATCCCACGTAGAACTACCTTCAGGTTTCTTTCGCTGGATAAAGTGAAAGTGTGATATGGGACATTAGCATTGTCCATAAATCTGGTCATTTTTCTGTAATCCTAGACAGTAGTCGGTTGTATTTTAACTCCCTCATTTGAGTTCTTGGCCCATGAGAATGAGATGTTTTGTTCTATGAGGCTTGACGAGACAGGGATCCATTATTCCTTATCCCTTAATATGACTGATGGTATCTTTTCTTTAGGACCATTGGGTGCTTCTATCCTTGTTGTTTTGGGTTCTTCCACATCGGTGGAGATTGTCCTCTTCCTTTTGACCAATTGGAACTCTGTATCTGTTTCCAAGTTATGATAACTGCTGTCTTGGGATCTAGCATCTTCCATACTTGGGAAGTGTACAAAATCTGATTGCGTCAGCGTATTGGGTCCTTCACTCATGTCATCCATATTGTCCTCTGTGACTGCTGTGGGTGGGAATGTGTCAAAGAGCTTGACTTTTCCTGGCTAATTATCACTCAGCTACATTCCTAGTCTGAGGAATTCTATGTATACTTCCTCGAATTTGGCCTCATTCAGAAGTTTTGCCATGCCAATAATTTGTGAATGTGCTAAGACACGGATGGAGAAAGAGTAGAGATTGCACAGGTGTTTCGAGCAGGTAAAGATAATAATGTGGACCTTTTGGGCTCCACTAACAAATACCGTAGACACACTAAGGTGTCTACCAGCAATAAGATGTCACGATATAAAACAATGGCGATACTAGCGGCAGTAGGCCTAGCGTATCGCCTTTGTAAATTCAATTGACTTTCAAGGATAAACCACTATGGAAAAATAAAGTGTCTGTTTATGGCAGCAAGCAATTAACTGCTATTACTAAAGAATAAGCATAAATCGCTAAAAACATATCAATGGCATTCACAATTCACCATCAATAATATACGACACGAAACACTAACACACGAGCCGCCATACTTGATTTTTGTTTTTTATTGTGACACAATTGAAAATTGACATTTATTCTTTAAGGGTGAAGCAAAATGCTTTTCATATTCCCCGCTATCTGTCGTGGTTACAGTGAAGGTAAAATTTACGAGCAGTTTGCTCGCCCTGAATGGGCATGGAGATTATGTATCGCTATAGGAGGCTAATATAGTTTTT
Source organism: Typopeltis vanoorti (assembly GCF_054136105.1). NCBI lineage: Eukaryota > Metazoa > Arthropoda > Arachnida > Uropygi > Thelyphonidae > Typopeltis > Typopeltis vanoorti. The sequence goes on from NC_143562.1 coordinate 14,061,228, forward strand.
GGTCTTTTATATTTGAATATGTCCGTTGGCTCGTATGCTGCAGCTTGCTGAACCAAATCGTTGGGATGTGTGGACGTCTTTAGAAAAAAATTTGGAAGCTAAGGATTGTAGATAAGAGAGAATATAGGGAATATTTGTGTCTCTGTGGAGTTGACTTTTTCTATCATAACACGGGGCGTTCAAAATCATTCTCAAGCACTTGTTCTGCACTCGCTGTATTTTGGTAATGTTAGTATTAGAGGTGTGGCTCCAGGCTGGAGAGGCATAGGTGATTATAGGACGAATCGTCATCCAGTACAATGGTTTTTAAAGTTATTATAACATTATGATTATTATTATTAGGTGTATCTGCAAATTTTATAATCTTTTATACACATTATTTTATGACTGGAATTGTAAAACATTATTAAACTTTAATCAATTAATCATAATTGATTTATTATATAGTTTGCTTATTGGCGATTGCAAAAACGTTAGTTTATTACAAAGCATATTTATCATAATGCATTTAGTGAAACTTTTTAGTCCACTAGAGGCCACTATCATCGTTCGCTATTTAAGTATTTTTCGTAGTTTCAATATCACTTATTCAATTCATCACAAGTCTAAATGTTAGAATAATGTTTTTTTGTTGTTGTTTGGTGTTAATAATAAAGTTTATATAATTGGAAACAATAAAATAATTTTGCAAACATTCAGATAGCATCGCCATTAGGAATCATAGCAAAAGCACTTCTGTAAATCGGTTTTATTTTTTTCAAAACGTTAAACAAATATCTTCTTTCACTCCACTGCTGAATCAGTTTCTTCAAATAGAATAAAAATTAATTCAAATTATATGCATTTGAAATTATTATTATTATTATTATTATTATTATTATTATTATTATTATTATTATTATTATTATTATACAGACTGCTTGGAAAGAAATAAACGGACACCATAGCATGAGGAACAAACAGCCAAGTCGCAGAACTTAAAATGTTGCACCTTCTTTCGCTTCGATCCCCACAGCAATCCTACGGGGCACAGTTTCCACAAGCGTACGATATCGACCAATGGGGATTTTGGACCATTCTTCCTGTAATCATGTAATGAGGACCTGGACCGATCTGGGGCATACGTTCCTTGATCTCACCCTACGCTTTAATTAGACTCACAATGTTCAATAAGATTGAAATCGGGCTTTGTGGAGGCCAGTCAAGTATGATGACGTTCATGTCCACAAACAACGCAGTTACATTAGCAACGCTTTATGACACGGTGCATTGTCTAGCTGAAAGAGACAGTCGCCCCCTCCGAATTTCACAGTTGAAGTCACGCACTCTGGTAAGAGATGTTCACTGGGCATCCACCAAACGTCCATCTATTCAATAGAGGGTTTAGCGTGATTCGCCATTCCACTGAAGATGATGGTTCATGTTCGTTACGGGTGCATATTAGGGCCAGATCATGTCAACCCATGTCGTGATCCTCGTTCTGAATGTTTTTTGTGCAGACTCGTGTTCTAATTGATGGCCAAAACTTGCTTGAAGGTTGCCAGACAAATGGCGATTCTGTTTTCCATATTATCCTTCATAGACCAAAGGTTACGTTCGACGAGTCTGGTGGGTCTTCGATTGTCAGTAGCACGTACGGTTCACACTCAATGCTTCCGTTAGTATGGTGCCACTGATGGTTGATCTGGGATTGTCGAAATGGTCAAAAACGTTCCGAATATATATGCCTGCAACGTGGCATCTTATCACAACACCTCTTTCAAACTCCGTCCGTTCCCTTCTTGCATATATTTCAACCGGACACAGTTGCATTGAATTGGTAGCATCACATTCCTACAATTTATGCTGGCTGCGAATACGTTACTCTTTGCATGGTATGGTGCACCTTAACCATAGCGGGTGGAAGGGGGATTTTTTTTGCCTTTTCTTCAAGAAGTGTACATATAATTTGAAAATATGGCTTCCCACATTAAAAAATGTGAAAAAAAAATCATGCTTTGATTAATGTTTCGCAGACCAAACGCTAAACGTCTGATAGGTTAAATAAAATGATTCAAAATCAGCACGCATTTGAACTTGCATCGGTATAATACATACGAGAAGAAATTAATGAATTCCTATAGTACTGAATTATATACGGAAGTTAAAGATGTACGTACTTATAAGACACAAGATCCAAAGCCATAAATGATCACTGTAATATCAAAAATCTTGATCTAAAGAAAGGGAGAAAAAAACACTAAATGCTCCTAAACTATCCCTTCATGTGGTGATTGTCATCTTAGAAATAAACAGAAAAATCAGGTTTACCTTCTTAAAGGCGGCTTTTATGTGCTCCAATCCCGTGTACTTTCACTTGCAATCTCAGATATTCAGCTAACATGCGAACAGCCCAGCAGACGGTAGCATCTGTTATCTCGTATATAAGGAGCATCTCGTTGCACTTACACATATAAGAAGAAAAAGGAAATAAATGTCATGAAGTGCTTCATTGAAACACGTATTCACGAGATCTTACATGCATGTGTTTGGATGCAATGTTTTATTTTATTATAAAAAATCTCTCATTTGATTTAAGATGCAAACACAAGAGTTAAGAAACATCTGAATTTGAATGAAGACAACCGCAGTCTTTGCTTTCAGATGGACGCATCGCGACCACATAGGTCGAGCTGCAACTAGGAAAAGATTCTCCATACATTCTATTAAGAAATAATTTGCCTTAATAAATAATTCTATCCACAACGGAGGTTAGACATAACCGCCTTGGACTGTTAATGAAAAGTTCGTCCTTCTTTCTTGACAGCAGAATTTTTTAAATTAGCGATGAATCCGAAGGGTTTCCAGTAAACAATGAACTTCATTCAACACACATTTCATACCGAAAACGAACAATTCGCAGTTCCAAAAATGCTTTGATGTTGCGTTGTCGATATCAACAATGCATTACAATGAGAACGATTTTTACTGAATTTTATGAACTGGTATTGTTGTATTTCAATAAGCTGTTAAGAACGGATTTGAATTAACCTCGCCCATATTATTCATTATAACTAAAAGGGAAAAAATGCATAAATTCGAATGGAATCAATTTACAGCCAGGCTGTTTCGATGTGATGTCATATTCCTTATGGGTCCCTCTTCAATTAATTGGAGGTAAAACTGGAATCGTAGAGATTATAACTTAGTTATTTGGTCCATTGAGTAACATTAATTGCAGCTGAGATAACCACATTGAAGATTTTTTATATCGTTTACTTTCTCCATGACTTCATAAAAATATTTTTTTCTTGGAGAGATAGCGTTTTTTTCTTCTGTTTCTTTAATACCTCATACAATATGAACACAGAATAAAAAATTGGAAAAATTACTACGACGTTAGTACTAGTACTTAAGTACCGCTTGCCGCGGGTAGATGGCTGAAGAAGCATGTCTATTTAATATTTACTTTTATAGGATTTTATGAAAAGTATCAAATGCACAGCGTTCTTTGTGAATCTGTAAAGCATCTTACAATTTTAAGTACCGCAGTATAGCTTAGTGGCCCGCGGGCTACATTGAAATTATTTTTTATTTAATCTCGTTTTAATATTAAGTAATTATTTTTTCAAAATAGCAGGCGGGCAACCGCAAAGAGCTCAGCGGACCAGAGGTGGCCCACGGGCCATGCGTTGAAGACCACTGTTCTAAAGAATGGCGTTTGCGTTGAATGTTAATTGAAATATTTTCGTCAGTTAACGCTACGTTTTCTATAAACCTAGAAATATTATACTTAAATGTATTATATTCCTAAAGTTAAGTATATGCAAGATAAGATGAAATAACCGATAATGGAATGAAGAATTGTAAATATTCGTATCTGATCGGAATAAATAAGCAAACAAAAACAGAACAAAAATCAAACAAACCGCCTCCTATTGGTCAGAATTATTCGTAATTAGGCAGTAAATCTCCTCACTTTTGTTTTTTTTTGTTAAACCTATTTTTTCCATGCTGATTAATTGTGGCATTCTGATCTTTTCTTACCACTCATGAATTACTCGTTTATTTCAATCTGCACAATTTTTTTTGCCAAATTTTGATTCACAAGCTGTTAGTTCTTATGCTTTTAGCATTGCTTTCGTTTTCTCTTTGAAGTTTCCATAGAGAATTTGTAACTGAGTTCGTGTACACGAGTCGCTTGGTTCCGGGTTCGAATCATGTCTATAAAGAGAGAAGCGTTTATCAGGGTTTTTTTTTCTCTGTCAAATGATACGTTTGCCGATCTCATACGATGATGCTTTTTTTCTCCTAGAAACGCGTGTTTTTCTTCCCTCAAGGGAGAAATCTCTCCTCCTGTGCGTGAGACCGGATAACTTACCCTTTATTCGAAAACGGCTGATAAAAGTCCTTTTCTTTATATAGACGGGTAATTCTAATCAAAGGGTCCGCTTACACACATATGTACAGAAATAGGGCAGTAACTGCGAGAGAGAAGAGGTTACACCCTCCGATTTCATATTTCTACTTCATATTACGGATCTGAGGTCGAGATCTGCAACAGTCAACCATACCTGATGGAGATGACACGTGACAAGAGAGGATATTGAAACTGCTGCATGTTGGTTCGAATTTAAGCAACTCGGTTTGGAGTTAGTATTCATTTTCTGCAAGTGCAAAGTTTAAATTCATTTTTAATTTTTTTATTTCACTTAAATCTCTTTCTCATATCATCCATAATGTTAAATAAAGCTGGATTTAAAGAGTCGCCTTGTCTGAAATTTTTCCGCCAAGAAAATGCCCCAGCGTTTCGACCTCAGCTAACCAACCTTGTGGGTGTGGTAACTGATGGTGCCTCTGTTATGGGGGGAAGAACGAAGCATTTTTCGCACTGCTAAGGAAAGATCCTGAACTAGAAAGAAAAAGATTTTTTCCATTACCTCTGTTTAATCCACCGGCAGAATTTGTGGCGAAAACTATTGGATTTGATAATTTCATGAAAGTTATTGTGACTGTCGTCAACATTATTAGGGCAAGAGGATTGAATCATCTTCAATTCCAAGAGTTTTTTGACCGAATCGGATCACGGTGATATGGTTTATTATAGTGATTTGCGTTGGTTGAGCAGAGAGAGGAAAGGTTCTTAAAAGAGTCTTTGACTTCAGGAGTGAAACTTTATTTTACTTTCCTAGATACCAAACACCACAACACAATACGATACCTGCACGGGATGAACGAATTGTCGTAACTGCAAAGACACTTGACTCGTTTGTTTTTCCTTATAGTACTGTTTACCTGACTCTTAACCCGGACCGTTCCTTTCAAAATGAAACTTTCATGCAGATGATTCATGGACATGTTTCAACATGCTGTTGGATATGATGTTGATGTGAGATTATCTTACTTTGAGATATTATAAGGCAAATCTTATCTCTGTGGCTCGAAGGGTATTCTATATTATTTGTTCTTATTATATTAAGTATTTTATCCTCAAAAAGTGTTTTTGATATTAGACCATGTGAATATTTCTATCACTCATATATCCGAAATTATTGGGATGGGGGTAAAAATAGCATTAGGTGGTGGAAGTGAAAATGTCTTCAAGCCTGTAACAGAGGTCTTCCCTGCAATGCTCCGCACCCCCCCCTAACCCCTTCATCTCCCCCCTATTCTCCCCGTTTCCTCCAGAAGATGTCTTCTCAGCCTAGTGGAGATGAGCGAGCTCACCATTTGCGGATATCTTTTAGTGATGTCACCTCCAACTGATACTGATAATTTTTTAGGAAAAAAATAATATTCCTAAAAAGTTCCCCTCTCCTCCAGACATCATCTGGAGGAGAGGGGGAGTATTGCAGGGAAGACCTCTGTCACCCTCTTGACTACCCTTTCACTTCCACCACCTAATGCTATTTTTTTACCTCCAAAGTTATCAGTATCAGTTGGAGGTGACATCACTAAATGATATCTGCAAAAGATGAGCTCGCTCGTCTCCACTAGGCTGAGAAGACATCTACTGGAGAAAAGGGGTGAGAATAGGGGGTGATGCGGTTAGGTGGAGGGGGCATTGAAGGGAAGACCTCTCTCACCAAACATTCCAAACTCTATAACAACAATCATTCAGGTCACGATTCATTATCTTATCTTGATCTGGTCAAAAGTGCCCCTCCAATCACAACATGATTCTTTATACACTAATATATCTTCCTTTCCATTCAAAACAATAACGTCACTTATTTACTCCTAACAAATGACGTCACTTATCTTCATCTGATAACAGCAAACATTCATCAAGATTCCTTTTCTTATCTTGATCTTGATAGAAGTGTCCCACCAATCACGACACGATTACTTATCTCTATATCTTCCTTTCCATTCAAAACAATAATGTCACTTATTTACAAAATTACGTCACCTATCTACTTCTCATAACAACACCCACCGACGTCACAATTCCTTATCTTATCGTGATCTTGATCTTGTTCAGAGTGTCCCACCAATCACGACACGATTCCTTATCCACTATATATCTCCACCAATCACGACACGATTCCTTATCCACTATACATCTCCCTTTTCCATTCACAACAATAACGCCACTTATTTATAACTAAGAAATGACGTCACATATCTTCATCTGATAACAACAAACATTCACGTCACGATTCCTTATCTTATCTTGATCTTGTTAGAAGTGTCCCACCAATTTCGACACGATTCCTTATCTCTAATATATCTTCCTTTCCATTCAAAACAATAACGTCACTTATTTACAACTAGCAAATTACGTCACCTCTCTACATCTCATAACAACACACACCCACTTTACGATTCCTTATCTTATCTTGATCTTGATCTTGTCTGAGTGTCCCACCAATCATAACACGAATCCTAATCTCTACCATCACCCATAATTCCATACGGGAACAAAACAAACAACGTGACCCCACACACACATATACCCCCAGGGAAATTCCAAACATTCAAATCTCATGACGTCACGCCCCCAATGACGTCTCTTCTTATCAACCAATCACGTCACGATTCTTTATCTTATCTTGATCTTGTTCAGAGCTGCTCCCATACTACTGATCTAATTTTAAGTAAACTTTTATAAGACTAAAAACCTCTTGCCCGAGCCAGAGATCGACTAGCTCGTAAACCAGTCGAAGGAGAGTCTAAAACTAATTCCTCAGTCTGCGATCTGAATTAAACGAAGGACTTTCTTCAGGAAGCCTAGAGATATGTATGGAGGGTTAAGGCCACTTCCACGGAGATACATAGGCTCACATATATCAACACTCATTTTTTCTGTTTTCGTGTTCCTTGTATTAAAATCAGAAGGAAACCTCTTATTATCATATAATATATCTGTTTTATCGTCATTCTTCCGAAATCGTGGATGTTGTCCCACTTCAGTAATCTTTTTTATAAGCCTTTACCCTTAAACAAGAGAATTAATAAAAACAAATCAAAACCGTCTGGCTATTCATAAACTCAAATACCAGAATGCGATTTGAGTTTATGATTTCTATTTATTAAATTCTCTCGTTTAAACTTTAAGTTATACTATTTACCCCTGAAGATGTAAATCCTACGATTTACGAAACTTGCCGGAAACTATTATTTCAGTATTTTGTATAACTGAATAAAAAAATGTGGTGTAATTGCCGAAATATGTCTTTTGGATCTATGACAAAGTTTATTTTATAAATTAGACACAGTAAGGGTCACTTCCCAATGTCAGCGTCACTGCCCCTGACATTGGGAAGCAGCATTGTCAGCACTGACACAAGGTTGAAGCCAAATGATGACGGAAAAGCTTGTGATCAGAGATTTACAGATGGCAATATGATTATATTGTGTACGTGTGTAATACTGCGGAGCAGAAAGCAAACGGAGAAACTACTGCTCTACCTTATCTTCAGAACAACCACCATGGCAAGCAAACCCTTACAATTGGCCCCAAGTTCCCGGCGTCCCTTAAATGGGACAGGGGTGCGAAGAATCTCCGGCTCAAAATGGTGTCCACTTTTAAAATTGCAACTTGGAATGTCAGAAGTCTGTATGAAGCTGGCAAATTAAGAAATGCCACAAGAGAAATAAAGAGACTGGGCATCCGGATTTTGGGAATTTGCGAGACAAGATGGCCAGGATCTGTAAAGTGTCAACAAGATAATACGACAATGTATTACTCTGGGAATGATGAGAACAAACATCGACATGGTGTAGCTGTAATAGTAGATGAAGAAATCAATAAATCAGTAATAAATTGGATTCCATTTTCTGAAAGGATAATGCTGTTACAACTTAAGGTAAACCCCGCTAACATAAATATCATCCAAGCTTATGCACCCACAGCTGACAAAAGTGAACAAGATGTTGAAGAGTTTTATGAACACCTAAAAGAGATTAAAAACCTAACAAAGAAACATGATATAAACATAGTGATGGGTGACTTCAATGCAAAAGTGGGAAGAGAGGATGATGGAGAAATTGTTGGCGAACCTGGCTTAGGCACCAGAAATGACAGAGGAGATCGCCTAGTCCAGTTCTGTCAGGAAGAAGATCTAACAATAGCAAATACCTGGTTTAAACTTCCACCCAGAAGACTGTACACTTGGAAATCGCCTCAAGATAACCAACATAACATTGTCAGAAATCAAATTGATTATATACTGATAAATAAAAGATTCCACAGTAGTATAAAGAGTGCAAAGACTTATCCTGGAGCAGATATCTCATCAGACCACAATCCCATAGTTGCAGAAGTACGTCTTAGATCAAAATCAGCTAAAAATCACAAAAGAAGAAAAAGAAAATTGATGTAGAAAAACTGAAAGACCCGAACATAAATAAAAGTTCCAAGACACAGCTTAACCTGCGATTACAACATATTAACATAGAAGAAAATAAAAGTGTGGAATCTCTTTGGAATAGCTTAAAGAATGCCATTGTAACAACAAGTATTGAAGAAGTAGGTTATGTGAATAATATAAAACAACAGGAATGGATGACAGATGAGATTCTCTCTTATTGATACAAGAAGTATGTACAAAAAGAAAGACCTAGCCAGGTATACTGAAACACATAACATCATCAAGAAAAAAATGAAAGAAGCCAAGGAAAATTGGATGACAAATTTATGTACTGAAATTGAACTGCTTCAGAAGAAACATGATAATTTCAATCTGTATACGAAAATCAACGAAATATCTGGAAAACTGAGGAAAAAGCAAATAGTGTCTCTAAGAGACGAAAATGGAAAAATAGTTCTAGAAAAAGAGAATAAAGCACAGATTTGGATAAAATATGTAACAGAACTTTTCAATGATACTAGACAGAAGCCTATAAATATAAAAGATAACATTCAAGGACCAGCAATCATGAAATGCGAAATAGAGAATGCTATATGAACAAGTAAAACAGGAAAAGCCAATGTACCCGATGGTGTGCAAACAGAATTTTTAAAATTAATAGAACCAGATAACATAAAACTTCTTGAGAAATTATTTAATAAAATATATGAAAGTGATGAATTTCCATCAGATTAGCTCTTATTACTGTCCCAAAGAAACCCAATGCGAATTCCGGTGGTAACTTCCGACTTATTAGTCTAATGAGCTAAACATTAAAAATATTTTTGAAGGTAATTCAGAATCGCATTTATAGAAAAAGTGAAGAAACTCTAAGTGAAACACAATTCGGCTTTCGGAATGGTTTTGGTACTAGAGTGGCCCTTTTCTGTACCCAAATATTGACACAAAAATGCATAGGAAAACAGAAATCTGTCTTTATGTGTTTCATAGATTTTGAAAAAGCATTCGACAAAGTCAGACACACTAACTTAATAGAAGTCCTTCAACAAATAAGGCTAGACGAACAAGACATAAGACTAATAACAAATCTGTATTGGAATCAGTCAGCTACCGTTCAATTAGACAACATTACCACCAGTGATATTAACATCAAAAGAGGAGTGAGACAAGGATGTGTGCTCTCACCACTCCTGTTCAACATATATGCAGAGGTAATCTTTAAAAAAGCATTGGAAGAATGTCCAGAGGGAATCACAATAAATGGAAAGATTGTTAACAACCTACGATATGCAGATGACACCGTGCTAATTGCAGATAATATTATGGATCTCCAAAAACTCATTGACAGAGTATACATAGAAAGCCAAAGAATGGGAATAAATATAAACATCAACAAGACAAAATACATGATCATCAGCAAACATCAAGCCTCATGAATGAAACTGACACTCAATGGGAAAAATATTGATCAAGTGTCAAGATATAAATATCTTTGTTGCTGGCTTAATGAACGGTGGGATCCAGAAATAGATATAAAGACAAGGATTGTAGTTGCACGGCAGTCCTTCATGAAAATGAGAACACTATTCTGCAATAAAGACCTAAACATGGAAGTCAGATGCCGAATGCTGAAATGTTACGTGTGGTCTATTCTGCTCTATGGAGTTGAAACATGGACATTGAAGGCGACAACCATCAAGAAAATCGAAGCCTTTGAGATGTGGCCATACAGAAGAATGCTAAAGATATCATGGACAGAAACAATTACCAATGAAGATGTCTTAAAATCCATATCCATTGGCAAAGCTAAACATCTTGTACAAATAATCAAGAAACGAAAAACATCATATCTTGGCCACATCATGAGAAACAGCAAATAGCAACTTCTACAAACTATTTTGGTAGAAGAAGAATTGATAGCAAAGGAACTAGAGGAAGAAAAAGAATATCATGGTTTGACAACATCAAGACGTGGAGAGGAAAGAGCAGTGCACAACTGCTCAGATTAGCACAAGACCGCAGTTTGTTCGCCAAGATGGTCTGACCTTCGATAGAAGATAGCACAATAAGAAGAAGAAGACACAGTAAGATATTAACAACAGTAACTGATAATAAAATAGAATAATTACAACAACATACTACAATAAAGGTTATCTGATTGTGTATGGAACACGTTTTTTTTATGATTTCTTTATTATTGTATAAAGTCGAGAATTTTAATCTTTTTCACTTAAAGGGAAGTACTTTACGGCTTCTCTTTCGCATATCCGCATTGCTAGCATCGCAGTTCTTGCGCTTTGGAGCCATTCTTAAGTAAAATAAGAGTTGCTTGAACACAAGTACAGCGATAAGGCGACACTCGATCTGATAGCCGAGAACGGGACGCAATTCCTGACATTCCTGATTTTCGAAAGGCTGCAAGTAAATGTAGCTTTCTCCACCTTTGCAACGAGTTGCCTTGGTGTTGGACTACCTCTGAGATCAGTGGAATTGTCTATTCTTAAAAGCTTAAAAGCCACATAGCTTCATTTCCGCTATGTAAAAATTAAACAGGCATTCAAGAGTTGCCTCAGCTACTTAAGTCAAGTAGGTAGTGCAAACTAAGGTAAACTCGGGAATGCCGAGGATTGTATTCTCGTAAGCTGTCAGGTCAACGTACGAAATATTCATAGTTTTTAAAAACTTTCGGCTTTGAAATATTTGCCGATGTAATTATAAACTGTTTATTTCTAGAATTTTCCATTTAATATTTTCGGAACGGAGTTGACTGCGGATTAGGGGAGACTATGATAAATAATTAAATAAAAAGGTAAAAAATTAAAAAATAAATCCAAAAATCCTTCGCTCACTCAGAGGAGTACTAATGTACTGTAGTCTTGGAGCTTTCTCGAACAAGTAAGTCATGTAAGAAGAAATGTCCTCCGAATTATTCTAAACTGAAAATATTCAAGGATCCTTTGCTTATTCTGAAGAGCCGGTAGAGGAATTTTGTTCAATGGAAACGAAAGTCTTCTTGTTTAGATCTGAAGGCATTTCTCTGATTGTTCTCAACTCCAAAGTTGCTTCCTGTTTTGTGTCATCTTTTTATACTCTCAATCCCAGTGACATTTAATCTGCAGCTGGGATATTAGCTGATGTCTAATGTGTTCACATTAGACGTGCTCAAACCATATCACAGGCAATTACACCAACGCCACTTACCGCTAAAATTTCGGATTTCATACATAAAGGGGGTGGGGGGAGGACTGAAAAGTTCTGATAAACAGCGAGGAGAAAAATGATATTAAAGCAACTGGATAAAACTACATTAAAAAACAAATCTGCAAACCCTTTAACCACCATGTTTCATGAAATTGTAATAATTTGTAATAATAATAATAATAATAATAATAGTTCGTTCAGGTGATTATAACTTTTCAGCACACCCTCGTATACACCTACACACAAATTATGAGGGAAATTTAAAGAAAAAGGTGTGGTCTAAGGTGTTGAACAGTTTGATAATCGTAACGATCTAAGAAATTGTTAAGATTCTTCTGGGATTCATTTATAACATCTTACATTGACAACTGCATACAAACCGTGATTTCAGTGTAATTTGTGGTCCCAAATCTTAGTCCTCTCTTACAACCTGAAGAGATGTGAAACTCCGGTCTTTCCAATCGAGACATTTCGTCTCAAGTGACTGAACTAAAAGGAACTTCGTGACAGGCATCAGTTCATCAAAGAGATGAACTGATGCCTGTCACGAAGAAATTAGAAACTAATTCAGTGAGCATTCGTAAGACGTAAGCCGAGAGTTCTCTGCCATTTTCTCGTATAGCAGGCCAGACGAAATGCACTCAACCGCTGCTATGGCGAAGAAGGGCAGCATACCTCCTAGAAGACTTCGAATCGACTCCTGGGTTTACGAAATACCTATTTCTTTACAAATAATTACTAATAATAACAAACTGATCAAATCGCATATAATAAAATTTATTAAAGAAAGAGTCATCCAGCCAGTGTACGAAGTAGATATGTTATGGTTCCTGAACCCACTGGTGAAATACATGAGGCTAGTTGTATAGCAGGTAACTAAGTAATTCAACTTTTCTTTCTTTTGACTTCATTCATCTAATCTCGGAGCGTTTTCAAAGGCTTCTCGGACATTTCTTCATAATAAGAAAGCCCTTCCTTTAGGATTTGGATCCACATCCGTAACTTGGAATAGGGAGTGAAGTCAAATTTAGGGAGTGAAAAAAAGTCAGAGAGAGAGAAAAAATAATATATATATATATAATTGGAGTCCGAACTTCAGTTTTAGCTACATTTGCCTTCCAACGCAGATTTTTAGTTTATGCATAAAATATCATTGCTTTATTTAAGAGAAATAAAATGGATCCCACTGGAAAAATGAAGTTTGAAGTCACTTCTAGTTAAATATTCCCTCAATTATTAGCGACACTGAAATAAAATAAGTAATCTTGATTTCGAACCGATTAATGTTTAAATAATTCTTTGAATTAAAGGCCAACTTTGTAGCCAACTTTATACGCGTGCATGTGATCTCGCGGGAACGCCAGCACTCAACTGCAGAGCTATGTGAATCTAGCAGATTGTAGCTAAGGTGAGTAGCTATTCATGTGAGTAGAATCAACGGTGATTTCTTTCGACTCCAGGATACGTCTTTCGAATTCATCGTACCATTTGTGAATATTTATCAATGATTGTTTCGCGCCAAAAAAGTATTGAGAAACTTCTTTTTCACTGTCGTATGCAAACTGATGAAGATTCTACTACCCCCAGAGCTCACATCTCCTTGCCCTACGTTAATTCCCTCTCCCCCAAACTGGCTAGAATTTTAAAAACGTTCGACATCAAAACGTGCTTTTCTACTCTTCCTAAACTCCGATCTATCCTTAATCAGCCAAAAGAAAGACACACCCATCTTCGTTTCCCAGGAGTGTACAGAATTATTTGTAGTTGTGGTATAAACCGTACTACGGACAAACTGAAAAATCAATTTTCCTCCGTGTTGAAGAGCACAAAAGAGACATCTCTTATAATAGAATCCGAGAACAGTGCCCTCGCCAGCCACGTCTTGTTCTCTGTAAACTCTGATGAAGGCCGCCAACACCAAATAGACTGGAATCAAACTCCTAATATTCATAAATGCTACAATGAACTTGAAAGACGTATCCTGGAGTCAAAAGAAATCACCCTCGATTCTACCCACGTGAATAACATCCTTAGCTCCAATTTGCCAGATTCACATAGCCCTTCTGTTCAGTGCTGGCGTTCTCGCGAGATCACACGCACGCGTATAAATCCAGCTGGAACTGAAGCGAGCGCGGACTCCAATTTAAACTTAACTGTATTTTTTATTTTTTTTTTTTTTGTTAGCTCTGTTGTTGTTAGTGTGTAATGTTTCTATGAGTCTTCCTTATATATATCTTTTTTTTTGTGCTATATTTTTTGTGTAACATAATTTATTAGGTATGCTGGCAATCCATTTATGTCCACATTTGGCTGTAGTTGAAAGATTGTTTTCATATACATATAAAAATATAGCTCGTCTTTAGCTTTTGGACACCAGTGTATAATCCACATATGCCTTCCAACGCAGATTTTTAGTTTATGCATAAAATATCATTGCTTTATTTAAGAGAAATAAAATGGATCCCACTGGAAAAATGAAGTTTGAAGTCACTTCTAGTTAAATATTCCCTCGATTATTAGCGACACTGAAATAAAATAAGTAATCTTGATTTCGAACCGATTAATGTTTAAATAATTCTTTGAATTAAAGGCCAACTTTGTAGCTTAACGTTCCACAAAGGGAGGTTAGAAGTAGCAAGTGAATATTTAGATGAATTACATAGAGATGAGTGTCCAGGTTTAATCAACTTCGAATCTAACCAAACTAAATTTTAGTAGAATCTCTTCTCTGCCTTATCACTGCTGTGTACGCCGCTAATTCCATTCGGAAATTATTTTAGTTTGTATTTTCATTTGTTCTTTTTATGATTTTTTTTATTTTTATTTTAATTTTAACATTAATTTATATCTCAGTGGATGTGGCCTTTGCACACCACAGCGCTTAACCGCACGATGGAAGATTTGGTTTCGATTCTAGTCGGTGACTAGAGGAAATTTTTCTAATCCTTTTTTCGACCGGTTCCCGAGTTAGTAGATCTCTGGCACGGGCAAGCGGGTTTTTCCCACCATAGACTCAAGAAAATCGACCGTAGAACCCACATTATTTCAGACATCAAAATATATTGTGTTAGGGACCACGAGATGGCGGCTCATGTTGAGCCGTCTCTCTTCACTGTGTACCGCTTAATTAGTGATAGCCTTGTGCCAGCTATCTCGGATTCGGTACCAGTGGAGATTGAACTGCCCACTTAGTCTTCAAAAGTTAGATAGGGCTAAATGGCCTCGCCTACGCGCCGTATACGGGAATAAAAAGGCTAGCCTGATTTTTTTTTTCTGATTAATTTTTCACACACTTGCAAGCAACACGCGAAAACGACTCTCTACTCAGGCATTTATTTCAAAATAAAAACTGGTTTCATTTCATTAGTAAAGTGGTCTCTTAGCAGAAGATTCATTTCCGATTTCGCAATCATTTTTATCTGGAAGAAATCGAAAAGGTGTCCCTGTTAATTGATAAAGCAAACAGCGATCATTCGTTATAAATAAAAATATACAATAATAATAATCATCATCATAATAATAAAACCAATTATAAACTTCCTTATCTCTCCTTCCGTCAACATTTCGATGTAGGAATAATTTTCTTTTTCAAACCTAGAATCCAAATGCTTTGCCGCCTCTGTGCATTTCGAATGACCTCTCCGGAAAAACAATAATCGCATTTATGATGCGAATGAAGAGACGAAGGAACGCATGTCCGCACGAACTACTGCGAGTGATCAATTAGCACATAGAGCAAGCCAACAAGTAATAAATTATTTAATGGCTTCAAAGGGTTAAACATGTTGTTATAAGTATGTGGCAAGAAAGACACAACCTGTCTAAGCGGTTAAAGGAAAATGTTCATAGCCAAAGTACGTAGTTAAAGTTCATTAATAAAGTACTCCATCAACCTTGCAGTTTCTAATTTTCGAGTTTGTAATCCTTGTAATTTTAATAAAGTCTATCGAATAATATTGTGTTTTTAATTTATTTAAAAATTTAATAAGATAGGGTTTAAATTTTATAACTATCATGAAATATATAATAATATCCAAGTACACCCTTTTAAATATTTCATCATTTATATATATATAATAACTTTACTAACAGTTTCGATCCCGAAGGGTGGAACAATCGACCGTGAGATGCGGTAGATTGATTTTATATGAGATGCCCATATATATATATAGGGTAACGGATGGCAATGCTGAACCAATGAAGTTTAACTGAGGTTCGGCTGTTGCTGTTATCCTGGGTTAATGAGTTCGCTCTCTTAGGTTTTGCCCTAAGGGAGCACTTTGAGTCTCCGGGGAAAGTGTTCTCCCGCACGGCCCGCTGAGGGGTACTTGCCGGTGAATTAAATTATTTTCCTCGGAATGTGAGCGGTTCTGCTCGGTACTCGAGTTTCACTGAGTGGAACCAACGCTGAGATTTGGACGGTCTTTCGCCCACGAATGAGTGGCCTAGAGATCGTCCGATATTTTTGAGATATCACCTTTACTTACACATTACGGTGATTGATTCATTCAATCCAATATGAGATGCCCATATATATATGTAGGGTAACGGATGGCAATGCTGAACCAATGAAGTTTAACTGAGGTTCGGCTGTTGCTGTTATCCTGGGTTAATGAGTTCGCTCTCTTAGGTTTTGCCCTAAGGGAGCACTTTGAGTCTCCGGGGAAAGTGTTCTCCCGCACGGCCCGCTGAGGGGTACTTGCCGGTGAATTAAATTATTTTCCTCGGAATGTGAGCGGTTCTGCTCGGTACTCGAGTTTCACTGAGTGGAACCAACGCTGAGATTTGGACGGTCTTTCGCCCACGAATGAGTGGCCTAGAGATCGTCCGATATTTTTGAGATATCACCTTTACTTACACATTACGGTGATTGATTCATTCAATCCAATATCCTTGGAGGGTAATGGATGGCAATGCTGTAGCTAATGAAGTTCTAACTGAGGCTCGGCTATTGCTGTTACCCTCCTGCCATGATCAGAGCTTTAATTTAATAGCTCAATAACACCTTATCCCTACACTGTCCTCTACAGATAACGGGGAAGATGAAAAGCATTCTTGCTTCGCCCCTTTAAGCCAGTCCTTATAAGGATAAGTTTCGATCCCCGTGTGGTTGCCGGGATAAGAATAGCACCAATGTAGCTAATGCATGTCGTACGAGGCGACTAAAATTGGTAACCTTGGAGGGTAATGGATGACAATGCTGAGCCATTGAAGTTCTAACTGAGGCTCGGCTATTGCTGTTACCCTCTTGCCATGATCAAAGCTTTATTATATAGCTCAATAACACCTTCTCCTTACACTGTCCTCTATAGACAACGGGGAATAAGAAAAGCAATATTGCTTCGCCCCTTTAAGCCAGTCCTTATAAGGACTATAAGTTTTGAACGAAGTGTTAGAATGATTTTTCATTTCAATTCCGCGAAGTTTTTTGGCTAAGATGTAAGTGTAGTATCTGTTCTTTTAGTTAATAATATGGAATATTCAATACGGGCCCCATCGGTGCTCAAGATCAAGATATTGAACTAATCAACTACAGATATTTTAAATCGAATACGAGTCCTATCGGGGCTCAAGATATTGAACTAATCAGTCACAGATATTTTAAACCCCGGACTGGAGGAAAACACCTGGGAGTGGAAGGGATAATGTAGGACCCCCCCTTTACCGATCACGATCCCTGTTTTACGACGCGTCCGGTCTCTCGGCATTGAAGCAGACGCTAGCTCCCGAAGTGGACCTTAGCGAAAGCTTTGTTCGACGCTGTAGGCGCAGAGAAGATATTTGGCTTTACCCCTTATGGGGCAGGAAGGGAACGATATCATCAAGTCAGTATTCTTAAAATGGGGAGTAGTCCGAGATATTAACGTAGCCACGGACCCAGATTGGATGTCCGGTGAGGTCATAATAACGATGGAGATAAAGATAGAATTTTCAATCTTCGTCATTATAGGATCTGCCAGGGTAATGGTAAATTACCCTTGCGTAAAGAGGCAATGTTTCAGATGAGGCTCCTTTGAATATCTAGGGGAAGAATGCCCTAAAATTAAATGCAAAAATTCCCTTACGTCATGCACTTGAAAAATGCCAATCATCATGCTTAAAATATTGGTCCAAGGTTCACAAAGTTCACATCTGCCCATCGAGAACCCATGCAGAAAGGATGGGAGGTGCAATGACGCCCGTAGAAAAGGCAAATGGTACAGAACGTGAAAATTTTCCAACCCTGAAGGCCACTGTTGACGCAACAGGAAAAGACACCCATGCCGCCTCCACCGGCAAGTCAAAACGGAAATCCAATAATGGAAAACAAACTGCCATCTTAGAGACGGCAGGGAATATCAGGGACAAAAGAATAGAAAAAAATGAAACAAGACACGGAAGAGGAAAAAAATGGAAACTAAAAACGTCACATCAAAATGGCCAAGTAACCCAGAGGACAGACAAGCTAACACTGTAGGGAAACCCAACAAGACACAGACATGGACACCACTAATGCGACTCCAAAACGTCCAGGTAATCCAAAGAGAGAGAACAGATGCAAAAAGTCAAAATCGTTTCACATACGAATCAGATGACGAAATCTACACCGACTTGCTTAACAGCAGGAGATGCAATAATAAATACTCTTACTGGAAAACCCGAGACCCAAGAGAAACTTCGAACACTAAGAGAACAACTAGGGAACCCTCTGCTCATGCTCACTGAAAGATAGGTCCTGAGGTCATAAGTCTCGAATAGGAGACCTCCGAACATGAATGCGCTCACTCCAGAGCAGTTAAAGCGTCTTCGAGGTTTAAATGAAGAGGAGCCAATGGAGTTCTACAACAGTCTGGTCGAGTTAATGAAAACTCGAAATTTAGCCTCAGAGATCCTGCAGAACTTTAGCGGAGCAGCTTAAGGGCAAACTAAACATTGCCCTCCCTTAGAGTCCACAGATTCCTTCTTTCCGTCCCTTTCAGTATCAAAAATAGAGAGAATTTTCAAAAAACGAAATGTAATCTGGTGCTTACGTCACAATAGACGTGATGGTTGTGTGCTTGTGGCATATCTGTGCGTTTGATTTAAGCGATTACCAATTCGCTAAAATGTTTAAAATGATTTTGTCGTTTAGTAAACAAGAAGCGATTACTAAATAAATAACAGACACTTTTAAATTCGTTATTTTCTTTTTCATTTCATCGCTGTAGAGCAAGTTATTTGTAAACTTTCTTTCGTATTTTATCTTAAAGCACCCTGCTGTCCAAAATCTAATGACGAACTCTATTTCTGAAGATTACAAGCGCAAACTCAGACGAATTTGCTTCTGGCAATTTGTATGAGTAAAGATTTCGAGTAGGAAGCGGGTATATGATTTACGCTCACACGTAAACCCACATTACACCGTGTACGGAGTTCGAAACCGAAATCCTAAGGAATAAGTTCGTTAATCCTTATTCCAGGATGGTCTTATGTCTGTTGATGGGTGTTCGTGGGGCTGGTTTCTCTATTCTGAGGGAGAAAAAAGCCCGAATTCGGGGTGAAAAAACAAAAACGCATTACCTACGTAAGAGACCGGCAAAGTCACCTTTCTTCTAAAGAGACCAGATGAGATTCCACACATCATACACGGGTATCGAACCCAGGTCTTTCCGACCAAAGGGCTTCGTCTAGGAAGGACTGGCTGAACTAGGAAGGCTCTGGAAAGCGGGTACAAATTCAAATTTACGATTCGCGCGCGCAAATAGCTCAAGCATGAAATATTCCCAAAGAAACTTTACTAGAATTGAAAATTAGAAAGCGATTCCATTCTTTCTTTCTTTCACTTTTAAATTTGATCACCTGGGCTTGTCCACATACCCAGACCTCACACTACTGAAGATGGCATACGATTAGGATTCGCAGATTGGTAAGAAAGTGCATTGTTTCTTTTGAAGTCGTTCACGTATGTTACAATCATTTGTATATGTGCTGAGAAATATAGAAATTATCGATGTAAAAGTAGATAAAATGTGAATAGTTTCTAAACATTTATTTCATAACTTTGCAAAAGTTTGAAAATTTGACAAATATTTATATCAATTAAAAAAATCACTGAAACTTTACATTTTCAAAGTATATAAATATTTCAAAGAGTGACTAAATTGTATTTATTATAAATGTACCTTGCTGGTAGATAACTGAAATGTTTATATTCCCGTATGTGCACGCGAAGCAGCGCAGTGAAACAACATGAATCAGCTGAGGTGGAAAGATGTTTACTCTTTCATTGTAAAGAGATTTCAAATTAATAATAATAATAATTGTTTCTTCAGGCTTGCTCAGAGATAGCTACGATAGTAAGGAAAAGGGTGAAATTTTCTAGTTAATAATACTCAAGGCCATCGCCAGATTAGATCGTGCCCTGAGGCAAACAGTTAAATATCGCTCCTAATGGATTATAAGACAAAAATACAAGAAAATCTCCAATTGCTGTTTTGTTTTTATTACAAGAGAAACATTAATGCAAAAAATTTACATAATAACATTAATTAAATGTTTGCTCTAGGGATATCGCACAATAAAACTGTTTATAAAAACTCTTCTAAATTTAAATTATAAACAATGTTCGCTTCTATCGATATAGTTGCTACACCCGCCAATCTTTCTTGGGTCATTGCTGTTCGCAAGTAATTTTTAATCAGCTTAAGCTTGGAAACACTTCTTCAAGCACTTGCTATGCTAACAATTCCTGTGAGCGTAGTGACGGCACCTACCGCAATATGGCTGAACGAACGCCCTTATTAAGCGTCCCAATGAGGCAGACTGCCTCTATGCTACACCTTGTCGACAGTACTGATCATTTTTATGTTATTCAGTAAACTTCATTCTTTTTAAAAATATATTAAAAGTAGAATGTACCATAAATAATGTAAAAATTCTTAAATTACATAGATTTCAGATTATGTCTTCGTATCATAAAGAAAAATATGATTTTTTTTGAACAAATTGAGTAAAGCATTTTTCTAATATCTGTAAGTTAATTAAATGAGAAAAACTAAATTATTATCAAGTCATTTTTGATTGAACTGGCGTGAATTGTTTTAAATATATAATTTAAACATTTATTGAATTAAATTATTAGAAATAAATATTTAAAATTAGTAATAAAAACGCATTTTAAGAAATTCGAAATGGCACAAAATGACTTTTCACTTGCAGAGAACACAATTGCAAAACAAATCACACAAATGTAAGGAGAGAGAGAGAGAGAGATTGCTGATCACACAAGGAAAGAGGGGATTATTATCTCTTTTTCGAGATTATCGGTCAGGTTATCCTTTCGTACTATTCGGTAACTTTCAGTACTTGCGTAATTACTGAATTGCGTCATAGATAATGAATGGCTCATATGAACAAGGAAGTACAATTTGATATATTTATATTGGCCGGGTAGGGTGAGCGTTTTTATTAAAATACGGCATTTCAAATTATTTATAATCCTCTCCCTTTTTGCCCAAAAACTACATCCTTAGCTTAGTCAGTTATTCTTAATTTTTAATATAGCTTGCATTATTTTATTTTTCATCCCTCACTATAGTACGAAGGTAAGAATTCCTGTGTCATCTCGGTACTAGAGAGGCACAGATCGAGGAAGAAAATATTTCAGTTTATCTTCAAAGAACTATTTATATATGAAACTGCACGTTCAAGTTGACGGCTCATCTTATAAACTGAACTGTAAATGTGGCTAAGACGTTTGCGTGTACATTGAGCTTCAGAAAAGAATATCAATGTAATCGGATACATGGATCATGGATAAAGTGCAACCATGTGAACAAACACGATGCAGAAAAAATGTCCCTACTAGAAATTACATCCTCATTAACAATCAGGTTATTGGCAAGGTAAAGGAAAATCGACTTTCTGCAAAGATTGGTTTGGATTTATTTATGTATCCGATATTACCCAATTCAAATAATATGGATGATATCGGATCTTCAAGCATACTTTTACTTCTAAGATAAATTTCTTTCCCCATTGTTCTAACTCTATACTAGATACTGAATTTATTTTCATTTTTTTATGTTATGCAAAAGGAAAAAAAGCAGCTACTTTTTAATGCCCAGTAGAGAACGCTAATCCAGGGATTCATCTGTCACCTAGTGGATGTCTTGGAGTCCAGCATCACGAAATTGGCCCTTGGCCAGTCATTCAATATGAGGAAGACTAAAACAAAAAAAGACAAAGTCATGGCATTGGTGTTTTGGGATGCTAAAGGCATTTTGTTTATTATTTATCTTGAAAAGGGTAAAACCATAACCTGAGAATATTATTCCGATCTTCTAACCAGACTAGACGAAACATTTCGTAAGAAAAGACTCGGTTTGCAGAAGAAAAAATTATGTTTCTTCTGGACTGCATCCCACCACAAAGATGTTTTGGCAATGGGAAAATTAAGGGGTTTGCATTAACAATTGTAGGAACATCCACCATCTTCCTCAAATTTGGCTCCCTCTGACTTTTATGCCTTCTAAAAAACTAATAATCTTCCTCCCTGTCAGCGTTTTACTTCGAATAGAGAGGGGAGTGCAGCTGTATAGTGGAAATTTGCAGATCTCATTGAGAACCACTACAAAGTTAGGACAATGGCGCTGGAATAAATGTATCAGTTTTAAGGGAGATTATGTTGAAAAATAAAAATAATTTTGAAATTTTAAATTCCTTTTCTTATTGTTAGGATAAGAACCTTATAGCCCACCCACGTATAGATATATTCATTCTGGTCGCATATTAAAATATTTCAGAGCACGATGCTAGAAAGATTAATTGGTTTCTCAAATTATTTTATGTTTGAATAGTTTTAGATTTCAAAAATGTAAACTTGTATACATATTATATCATTTTAATGTATACAAATGGGTAACAGGCATTTTTGTGAGTGGGATTATCAATAATCTTCAATTTAATAATGTAGATTTATTACATTATAGAAGAAATATAATTATTTTTGTTATGATTATTCAGTAGTCGCCATTCTTTTTTAAAAATGTATTAAAAATAGAATGGAGTGATTTCTAATTCTAATTCGAAATCTAATTGATTAAAAATTTTTAAATCACTTAGATTTCGGAAGATGTCCTTCTGCATGAAGGAAAGCAGGATTTTGTGAATAAATTGACGGAGGCGTTTCTAGTATGTATTATTTAGTTAAAGGAATAAAACAAAATTTTTCACACGTCATCTTGGATTTTTGAAGGTGGAAATACTGTTAAATACATAATTTAAACATTTATCGAATTGAATTCCTATTTAATTAAAATATATAATAAAACGCATTTTAAATATCCAAAGTGGCACAAAAATTGCTTCCTCTGGCAGATCACGCCATCGTTAAACGAATCGCACACAAATGAGATACTTAAATAACGTAAGAATACACATTACGTTTCAGCCATTATTTCCAATGTGTAAGAACAGAAAGCAAATAATATACTGGGTGAGAGAGTACTTATCTTATGAACCTGACTGCAATTGTGGCTAGTGCTTCCATTGAATCTCAGAAGAGGACATAAATGTAAGAGGATACCGATGGAATCATGACGTTTGATCTTGTCCACAAGATGGACGGATAAAAACAAAACCTTTCAATATTACACATAAAAGCATTTACGAAACCCTCCAATGAGGATAAATAAGAAAAATAATCTCCTTGTTTTGTAGGAGCTTCAGATGAGAGACAATCTGTTGACCTGCACAGCTGACGAGCTTGTTAACAAAATAACTTAAAAGAAATGCGCAAACATTAGTCAGTAATATGATTGTGAGAGTACATTAAATATGGCTAGGATAGTCCTGATTCGAGAATACTTTCACTGTAAAGAAAGTACAGGGTACAATTCATATCATGAACTTATACGGTAGTTAATTTTCATCTCAATTAAAATTAACAAATGGCGTCATTTGTGCGTAATTATAAATAATTTTAAGAAAATTGGTAACAGGAAAAAACAAAAAAATAATTTTGCTTCCATCTAAAGGACAGATTCTGAAATGAGTCTCTCTCATCAAATTCGATAATTATGCTGCTTTCATCCCTGATGATCCACTTGGAATTACCCCTGAGTGTGTTAATTTAATCACACCTTCTTTTACTCCTAATTTTATTTAATATATACCAGTACTTAGCAACTTGCGTTTTATTGTGGGCCGTTACTGCGAGAAAGAATAATTTGACTACTTGTTGTCCTCGGAAGTTTTTCACTTGGCTATGTTACCAATTATATACTTGGTTTAATCCTTTATCCAAGTGTAAGCAAACAAAGTTTGCGCTGAAGTATTTTCAGGACTGGGGAAATTTGTGGTAAAGGTGGAGTAATTTCTGATCACTTGCTTTAGTATCTCCCATGATAATACACCAGGCGCAAATTTGGTTTGCTTACACTTGCATAAAGGATTAAATCAAACAAATAATTGGTACTTGTTCTGCATTAATTGAATAACAGCAATTTCATTGTCAACTACCAGATCAGCTCTCTCCGCTGCTCTCCTATTAAAACCATCCATTCTAATTTTTTTAAATTTCTTTTTTTATTGCTAATTTTCTCTGGTTTAAATTTTTGAATAGTAACGTAATCAGTGTTGGAGACTGATTCAGACCTCTAAATGCTTTTCTAAACTTTTTCTGTGTATTCTTAAGAAGGGAGATTTACGATTACAATTCGTAACTCTCTGCGTCAATATCACAAAAGCCAACAGTCGATCTTCGTTCTTTAGTTATTTAGATTGAGCATGGAGAAAGGATAGAGACATTTTCTATCCTCAGTTAGTTCATACAAATTTCTCTCACCACTCGGAGAATAACGGATGATCATACCAACTCTTCAAACTCGGCAGATCAATACTGGAAGGCATTTCAGGGTTATTTTGTTTCTCCTCTACAGTGTCGAGACAAGAGTAGACTCCATTCCTCTTAGAGCGAAATTCAGTCCCCCCTTTTTCTTCCATATGCTTCCGGCATTACAGGAATGCCAATTGGGATAATCTTTGTACACTTCATGTGTGATTTTATTGGGGTAATAAATCTTTTCAGTTGACTGTTCAAAACATATTTACTGAATGTCACACAAACAAATTGTTATCATTACGGACAGATTTTTTTTCTGCTTCAAATTTCGTACTGAACTCAGTGTTGAAGAGTAACAATCGCGTTTCTGAAGAAGCTTTCACCGAAATCTTTAGTTGCAATTTTTCTTTATTTAAAAGCTTGAAGTAGCTATCAGCAAATTATTAACACTTCGAATCTGATGTTGATAGGTCTATTCTTACGATAATTACATCATCATGTCAAAACGACAGCCAGAATTCAAACCAGGACTTTCGTCCATCTGTTTCTAATGTTATAATATTTGATTAGGCCTACCGCATCGTTAGATATAGAAAAAGCTATTCTCCTCATTTCGAATTTACTTACGTTTCTACATATAATGGACATGTATTGTCCGTTTTTCATCCAATGAATGCCATTAAAAGTGGGTGAAAAATGCTGTCTTGGTCATGAAACCGTTTCTTCAAGTTTTTTTTTTTTTTAATTCAACGCCTGAAAAGAATGATGTTTTCATGGTGCCATTTGATTCTCTGTTTCCCAACTGAAATCTATCAAGAAGGCTTGAAATTAGGATATATTCACCCTAAGAAGAGTGAATGACAGTTCTGTCTCATCTAATTACTAATCATTTTCACTGATTCCGGTTCTTTTAAAGTAATGGATAAAACTATTAAAATTCGACAGTCTTCGATTCTCCCGTTCATGAAGTATTTTTGATTCTTGCAGCCAATGAACAGATTTGTTTATTTGAAAACATCAAATGCATTGTATCCCATTTCACAAGACGTATTCTACACAGATCAACGACCCTTCAAATGCTCTCTCTAAAGTCGTAGATTCAAGTTTTCAAACTATATACGTAGGCTGTTCAATAAATAATAAGACTATATTTATACAGCAAACAGATTACCTTTAAGCGTCATCATTTACATGATCTTTTTCTAAGTAACTACCGTGAGACGCGATGCATTTGTCCCAACGTTGCGTCCACTTCTTAAACACATGTGAAAGTCCTTTTTTTGAGAGTTCTCTCTAAACCACCTCCGCAACTTTTACACATGCTTTGCTGCTTTCGAAATGGCGGCCTCTTAATGGTTTCTTGAGATGAGGAAACAGTCAGAAATTGCACGGTGCGAGATCAGGACTGTATGGAGGTTGCAGTAGGATATCTGTGTTATTCTTCTGCAAAACGTCCACTACACAACCAGCAATATGTGGCCTTGCATTATCGTGGTGCAATAAGAAGCCATTCTTCAGCAATGGACGCTTTCTTTTGACGTGCTTGATGATAATCGCTGCTGTGTTGATCATTGTCTCTGTGATGGACGTTGAAGGTCTTCCCTCACGTTCAAGATCTTCCACATTTTGCCTTCCTTCCTTAAAGGTTTTATGCCAAAGAAAAACACTTGCCCTCCTCTTTGCTTCATCGTAGAAAGCTTCGCGTATCATTTTAAAAGTGTCCGATGCCGATTTTTGCAAACGCACACAAAATTTAATCGCATAACGCTGTTCCACGGACGCTTCCATTTCGAAGACTGGTCGCGCCTCGTAGGCGCTCCGAAACAAGCTTGCGTTTAGTCACGTGACACGCTGGCACATCAGCCCGTATACGCCATCTACCAACCTCTTTTGTTAATACAGACAGCAATATTTCTTTATTCCACAGAAATTAATATTGTGAGAAGTGGTTTCGCCACAGTAAAATTAGTCTTATTACTTATTGAACAGCCCACGTATTCCGCTCGATTCCTCCTATGAAACCAATTTCGTTACAAATTTGAAGACAAGTTGTTGGATTTCTTATGTAGGAAGGAAGAATTTTCCCCCGAAAACTACTCTTTCTCATCTTAAAAAAAGAAACGGAAGGCGAACACATAAATTAAGAGAAATAGCAGGATATAGGTAACAGAAAGAATGCAATATTATCACAATGTTTGTATTTTAACGTTAAGTTAAAACTGTCATCGATATTCTTTTCGTTTTTTTATCCCTTGTTAAATATTTTCTAAACCCTGTGTTTCGTATTTGTGTTTTTTGCCCGGTTGCCAAATATTTTATAAAATAGCCATATTAATATGAATAGCCAGACTGTTGCCATGGAGAGAAAATATATGCAGGAAAAACTCACTTTCAAAACATTAATGCACCATTCCTCAAAAAAAAAAAAAAAAAAAAAAAAAAAAAAATCATGACGATCTTTATATATGTAAATGGAATACCAAATTCCACAAAGATTAATACTTAAAGTTGCTTTAATATTTTCATAATATTTTACGAATTATTTCTCCACCAACTGAATATTTTTAAATATTTCAGCTACGGAAGAAAAGGTCAGAGCTAAATTTAAAAATAAAAATGAAAATTCTACAGTGACTGGCTACTTAGGCAAATTTGATTGGCTCAAATTTATATCAATAAACGATACCGGATTGAAACACCAACAACTAAAATAAACCTATTCTAAACAGTGGCGTTAGTAAACTGCTCGTAAATTTTATCCTCACTGTAACCACAACAGATAGCGGGGAATATGAAAAGCATTTTGCTTCACCCTTAAAGACATAAATGTCAATGGTCAATTGAATGCTAACAAAAATATTTTCGTGAGGTAGCACTACGTTTTCTGTAAACCTGAAAACAATAAATTTAAATTTATTTATATACGTAAAGTTAAATATATGTAAAATAAGGTGTAATGACCGATAACAAAATAAAGATTTGTAAATATTCGCGTGTCGATATCAATAAATATGCTAATTATTTATTTATGCTGTTTTTTTTTTTTTCTGTACTGATCAAGTTAGGCATTCCCACCTTTCATCAGTACTCATTCATCTGTTATTTCAGAGTGTACTAGATGTTTTTTCTTTATTTCTGTCAAATTTCGATTTACATCTATTGGTTGTTATGTAGTTAGCATTGCTTTTGTCTTTTCTGTTCGGATTCCATACAGAATTTGTAACTGAGTTTGGGTCCTGGTTCGAATTCCATCTATGACAAGAGGAACCATTCTCGTGTTTTTTTTTTAATCAAATCATGCCATAGCCGGTCTCATACGGAGGTGGAGAAATATTTTGTTCCAGAAATACAGGTTTTTCTTCCCTCTAAGGATGCAAACTCCCCCCCTGTACCTGAAACAGGCTAACACACTCTTTGATCGAAAACGGGTCATAAAGGTCCCTTTCTTTATAGAAGAGTCTTTCCAACCAAAGCGCCCGTCAACACACACACACACACACACATCTACAGAAATAGGACAGCATTTGCTAGAGGGGAAGAGATTACCCCCTCATCATTTCATCTTTCTGCTGCATATTAAGGATCTGAGGTGGAGATCTGAATAGTCAAACAGATCTGATGAAGATCACACGTGACAAGACAGGATATTAAAACTACTGCATGCCAATTGGAATTTAAGCAACGACGTTTAGAGATAATTTTTATTTTCGTCAAGCAGAGTAATATTTGCATATTCAGCGAAGTTAAAATTCATCTGAATTTCTTTTTGTTTCACTTAAACCCTTTTCGCATATCAACCACAGTGTTAATTAAATGTGGAATTAAAGAGTCGCCTTGTCTAAACTGTTTCGTTACAGGAATTTATACGCATTTCAATTGTGATATTTCATTAACTTATTTAATTTACTGAATATATCGTTAATCATTTCAACTATTAGAAGTAATATATTTCTTAATGTAGCACTTTGAAAACTATTCTATCAAAAGCCTTCTAAGACAATGAAACACAAATATAAATATTGGTTTGCCATAAACTTATTTAATTTTTTACTATTTATTTTATCCACATATTCTGCTCAGTGCCACAAGCTTCCCTAAATCATTGGTTCACATTGATTGAAAAATCATCGTGATTCTTCTTCAATGAGACTTATAAGGACTGGCTTAAAGGGACGAAGCAAGAATGCTTTTCATATTCCCCGTTATCTGTAGAGGACAGTGTAGGGATAAGGTGTTATTGAGCTATTAA
Organism: Typopeltis vanoorti; assembly: GCF_054136105.1. Classification (NCBI taxonomy): domain Eukaryota; kingdom Metazoa; phylum Arthropoda; class Arachnida; order Uropygi; family Thelyphonidae; genus Typopeltis; species Typopeltis vanoorti. The sequence continues at coordinate 14,090,275 of NC_143562.1, forward strand.
AGCTCTGATCATGGCAGGAGGGTAACAGCACTAGCCAAGCCTCAGTTAAAACTTCATTAGCTACAGCATTGCCATCCATTACCCTCCAAGGGTATTGGATTGAATGAATCAATCACCGACTATGTAAGTAAAGGTGAAATCTCAAAAATACGGACGATCTCTAGGCCACTCCATAGTGGGCGAAAGACCGTCCTAATCTCAGCGTTGGTTCCACTCAGTGACGGGCTCCCCGACCACTGAGCAGAACCGCTCAAATTCCGAGGAAAATAATTTAATTCACCGACAAAGCCCCTCAGCGGGCCGTGCAGGAGAACACTTTCCCCGGAGACTCAAAGTGCTCCCTTAAGGCAAAAACCTTAAGAGAGCGAACTCAAAAACTCATCGCCCAAGTGGGTAACAGCAACAGCCGAACCTCAGTTAAACTTCATTGGTACAGCTTTGCGTTGCCATCCGTTACCCCCAAGGGCATTAATGAATCAATCACCGCATCTCACGGTCGATTGATTCATCTCATTCAGGGCTATGATATGAATATCTGCCACTATCAATTAAAGTGTTTTATATAATTAAATAATGAAATATTTATAAAGGTGTACTTGAATCTTGTTAAATATTCCCTGCAAGTAATAATATTTAATCCATTTCTTATTGTATTTCTTAAAAAATTAATAATACAATATAATTCTATAGATATTGATAAGATTAAATTAGAGATTAGAAGTTAGATGGAGTACAATCTTTATCGATGAACTTCAAGCACGTATTTAGGATACGATTATTTTCCATAAATTGCTTAGACAGTATGAGCGTTTTCTTGCCAAATACTTTCTCTGTATAATAATGTCATGTCTTGTCATATTGACATAGAAATTTCGAAAATTCAATTAACATGTTAGATTTTTAAGTTAAGTCTAGGAGGCGTCGATGTAATTTATTAGTCACAATGAAATGTTAGTTCAAAAAGTAAATTAACACAGCGTTCTTTTTAATTATTATATTTAAAATTATTATATTATTGAATTATATTTTTAGTTAACAATTTAAAAATATGATTGTATTTGGCACAATGTTACGTGCAATATTTATTTGAAAAAGTATGAAATTTTCATTGTCTATTTTTTAGATATTGAAATTAGGCAAAATTAATTGCCTAAATTTGCCAATAATTTCAATCATAAATTGCAAACGTAATCCTAAATATCAGCCTGATTGGCAGGGTGGATATGGTCTCGCCAAACAAGTGGACGTTTGTTCGTATTCCAGATTGGAAATGGATGTTCGCGAATGTTTTTAGATTGTAGAAAAACTTTGCGGCTGATGTGAGAACATCCCGATTTGTTCCGATGAGAACATCCTGAAGGGCCGATGTGAGAACTTCAATGATGTTGGGGGATGAGAACATCCCACAAGATCATTGAAGTGGCTTTAAAAATATCTCAGTTTGATCTAGGCAAAATTCCTTTATTATCAATATCATAGGAAGCGTTTCAAATCTTTAAATCCCGAGCGAAATTATTATTGCTATCTCTTCCCCACCCCCGAACTAAAATTTTGTACCACAAGTTTGCAATATTTCGCTTTATCGTATATACTGTTATATATAAGCAAAAATGTTATATAGTATATAATGTCATATAAGATACATAATGTTTGATATATGACAAACAATAAATATTCCAAATTTTTTAATATATGCAATACTGAATATATCCAAAGATAATGAATTGAAAATAAAAATAAATGAAAATGTCTGAAAAACAATCTGTGAAAGAAGGAACAGAACAGGAATGTCCTCTGTCACCAACAACTTTCAATATTTACATTAATGAAATATTAATCAATTGGAACTCCTTAAACAATTCTGGTATAGAAATTTCCCGGAATTACAAATAAATACGCTAGATCAGGTAATAATATCGGATAAGGAAGACAATTTACAAGAGCAACATATAATATTTAAACGCTATAGGAGAACAGTTTGGAATAAAAATTTCCATAAATAAAACTAAAACAATGGCATTTTGTGGACAAACTTCCAGTCTACTGCCAGACCGGAATTCGGTACTTCTGGTTGGTGAGTGGGACGTTAACCACCCAGCCAAGCAGGTGGGCATTTAATTCAAAACGGTATTTAAACATTATTCGATTTTAAATCAAGATAACTTATTTTATTCCTGTATCGCTAATAACAGACGGACTGCTGAACGTGAATTGACTTCATACGCATTTTATCAACGGGATCCATTTTATTTCTCTTTAATAAAACAATAATATTTTATGCATAAACTACAAATACAAATCAGCATTTGAAGGCAAATCTGGATTATACACTGGTGTCCAAAAGCTAAATACGAACCACATTTTAACATGAATATGAAAAAACCTTTTCCTGACTACAGCCGATTGTGGACATAAATTTATTGCCCGAATACTAATAAATCATATTCAACAAAATATATGTTATACATTTGCATAATGCCTCAGCAATCATGACCATTCCCCATCACCGTAGAGTCTATCCCTTTCAAGAACATTCGTACAATGGTAAGCAGCACCACTTTGACTCCAGATCATCTAAAATCGGAGGAAAGCCTGAAACGACTCTCATCTGTAGAGAGTACATTAGAGCGTGGCGTCTTTTCCAATGTTCGTGGATACAACAGCACTGAAAACGTGCTCTGCGCATCCAAGTTCGCAACTTTATTCCTTCGCGAAAAGAGCTTCCATCAAAAACAAAACGCTTAGCACCGCCTTTTGCCTTTCATCCTGTTGAGTGCTACCACGTGAATCGTTTGCGCGCACGAATCGTAAATTTGAATTTGTACCCGTTTTTCAGAGCATCCTTAGTTCAATCAGTATAGATGAAGCCCTTTGATCGGAAAGACCTGGGTTCGATTTCAGTCTATGATGTGAAAAACATTATCTGGTCACTTTAAACGAAAGGTGACTTTGCCGGTCTCATACACAGGTAATGCGTTTTTTAACCCTGAAATTCGGGATTTTTCTCCCTCAGGACAGAGAAACCAGTCCCATGAACATACCCATCTACAGATAAAAGACAATACTTAAATCTTAAATCCCACTTCCTGCTCGAAATCTTTACTCATACAAATTGAAAGAAGCTAATTCGTCTAAATATGCGTTTGTAATATTCAGAAATAATGTGCGTCTTTAGATTTTAGACAGCAGTGTACTTTATAAAATACGAAAGAAATTTTAGAAATAACCTGCAGTATTTTAGTATACCACAGCTACGAAATGAAAAAAAAGGAAATAATGATTTTAAAAATGTGTGTTATTTATCTAGGATTCATTTCTTATTTGCTAAACGACAAAATCATTTCAAAGCACTTTAGCGAATTGGTAATCGGAGAAATAAAACGCACAGATATTACACAACAATCACGTCTATTGTGACGTAAGCAACAGACAATTACATTTCGTTTTTTGCAAATTCCCTCAATTTTTGATATTTAATAGGGATTGTTGTTCATTACGTATCCAATGAAATTCGTTGTTTGTAGTTCTCTTCTTCGAGACGATCAAGAGTGAGATGTTTGGACCAAAATTAAAAAACATTATTATTCTAGCTACGAAAAAGCGACACAAAGTACGCGATGAGAAATTAGTCGGTAAGTTCACAAAGAAGGCACGAAGTTTTTTTATGGGAAAATGTTAAACGAGCGAACAAGTTACTACATGACCTGTTTCCCAATCCACAACAATCCGAGTGTTCTTCTTTGTTTCATTTCACGATGGCCATCATTTTATACTATAACGAAGTGAGTCCAGGTTGTAGAGGCGGTTTCTTATTAGTTAAAACTCTGAAATTGCATATGACCGTGGAAGACTACAGCTCCCTAAATAGAAGTCCATTCCTCCCTTCCCGATAGTAAGTGAGCTTTCTCTCTCTCTCTCTCTTTTTTGTTTGTGGATACTGCACTTGAATACTTTAAGCCTCTTGACTCTTCCTACGAGGACAAAGTGAGCACCCTCATTGAATGCAAGGCGTTTGACCCCATTGCCACGAACATCTTTACGAATAAGTGACGGATTCGGTCATTCAACATTTAATAGCGAATATAACGAACCGCAAAGGAATAATTGGGGAGCCGTCAGATCTGGAGAACATGATGGTCATTTACTTTCAGATCTTCGCGAGATATTCGCGCGACAAAATATGCTTTAGCAGTTAGACTGTGGATCTATCGGTGGCTTGTTCTCGCTGCAACCACATCTCGGGTCTTTACACTATCGCAGGTCGTTCAGAATTTTCAATGATAACACGATGTCGCTCCCCAGTGACTGTCGCTTCAATTATCATTGTCATCTTGAAAGAAGAAAAGCCGGAGAAAGATGAGAACGTTCAATGTTTTATTCTATCTTGGGTGAAAGAGGTCTCCGTGTTGAAGGGCAAGATCACTTACTGAACCCTCTTGTGGGAACATTTTAAAACATTTTAAAACCATTCTTGACTTCTGGGCCATCCCGTACAAAGAATGTGAATACCCAGCTTCTACCGAAAACCCAAAAATCACACAAAAATCCAAATCTTTTCAAACCTATAAAAGAGCCATAAAACAAACTTGATTCGTATTTAAAATGGCAATTAAGTCATGTGCAATTTTCATCAATTAGCAGTTTATTTTTAAAGTATTTTAAATCAAGAATTACAAATTACTTTTACCAATATATTTATAAGTGTATTTGCAAAGAAATTATAATAATTAATCATTTATTTGAAAAAATATATCTAATCTAAAACACATTAAATTTGTTTTTTAAAATTCTAAAAACAAAGTACACCTTTAAATATCTGGATCATACAGCAATAATTAAATGATGAAAAAACTTTCAAGGTGAAGTGTGTTGATTTATGATGAAGAGTTGTTTTAGTTTAATGTATTAATTGATTGTTTTCTCAACACTTGAGTCCCTTAGAAGGAGTAAAGCTTGTGATCAGGGGTCACCATGAATTAAAGTCTTGTCCAATGAAGGCAAGTGTTTAATGGCTGTTGATGTGTGCGCTCACGGTTTGTTTGGTTGTTATAAGGAACGAAAAATCCGAATTTCTGGAGTTAAACCAAAAAGGTAAACTAAGTTAAACATTAAGTTAAGTTAAATCAAAAAGTTAAACTGAGTTTCTTTTATTAGGACTGAGGATTGGAAGGTTTTAGTTAGGATAGTGATATTTTGTTGCTGTTTTCTGTCCGTTAGCTTATCAATTTTCGGATAATTTGAAGTGAGAACCAAACCGGGATAGTCAGAAAGCCGGTTCCTCTGTTTCGTTTTAAGCACAGTCATGGTAGAAGATGCAGCTTCACAAAAATAGGTGGCGGAAAAAGAAAGAAGAAATCTCATTCCCCCACCCCCCCCCCCCCCCACCCCCCCCCCCCCCCACCCCCCCCCCCCCCCACCCCCCCCCCCCCCCACCCCCCCCCCCCCCCACCCCCCCCCCCCCCCACCCCCCCCCCCCCCCACCCCCCCCCCCCCCCACCCCCCCCCCCCCCCACCCCCCCCCCCCCCCACCCCCCCCCCCCCCCACCCCCCCCCCCCCCCACCCCCCCCCCCCCCCACCCCCCCCCCCCCCCACCCCCCCCCCCCCCCACCCCCCCCCCCCCCCACCCCCCCCCCCCCCCACCCCCCCCCCCCCCCACCCCCCCCCCCCCCCACCCCCCCCCCCCCCCACCCCCCCCCCCCCCCACCCCCCCCCCCCCCCACCCCCCCCCCCCCCCACCCCCCCCCCCCCCCACCCCCCCCCCCCCCCACCCCCCCCCCCCCCCACCCCCCCCCCCCCCCACCCCCCCCCCCCCCCACCCCCCCCCCCCCCCACCCCCCCCCCCCCCCACCCCCCCCCCCCCAAATTTGGTAGAACGAATTTCTTAGCCTATTCCTCCCCTTAACTGAATTACATGTTTTCGAGGTTATTCGGGAGATAAGTGCATGCGGTACTCCTGTCTCTCCTACAGATAAATCGCTAACTGTACATTGAAGCAGGATGTACACTTACATTAAATGCTCTAAAATGCAAGAAAATAATTATTACGTTTCAATGACCGCTTCCATATGTTGTCTGTATCATGAGTAACGTTCCACATTGTTACTGAACATTTTCTAAACAATAGTTTGCAATAAAAATGACTTTTCGGTGAATTGTTTTTTCGATGAATTGCATTTTCGACAAATTGTCGTTCGATGAATTGTCATTCGAGGAATTGGTCATTCGATGAATTGCCTTTTCGACGAATTGCCATTCGTTAAATTGTCGTTCGGCAAATTGTTTATTCGGTGAATTGCTTTTTCGATGAATTGCTGTTCAATGAATTGCATTCGGTGAATTGTCTTTCGATTAACTGTTTTTCGATGAATTTGCCTGTAACCTAGGTAACTCGGAAACACTTAAAATGTCTTTCTTTACGTCACTTTCTCCATGGTCAATACATCGTACAGATGTAAGTAAACCGCTGTTGTTCTGAATATCTGTAGATTCGTCCAGTTGTAATGCAAACAATTTCGATTTTTTAATTTTTTTCAATGAGTTGCTCTTTTGTACCTTTTGCCATATCGGATATCCACCTTTCAACTGCGTCATTCGACAATCGGATGTCTTTCATTTTAATTGCCTCAGATCGGTCTAATACTTCATTACAAGCAGCAATGAAAGAAGGCTTAATCAGTTCTTCACCAAGGGAATCCTGTTTTTTACATTTAGCTATCTGTAATGATATTAAATAGGATGAAGTCAGAAATGAAGTGTCAACGGTTGAAGCTAGGGAAATAATTTTCTTTTCTATTTTAAGTGCATCTCTTTTACGCATAAAGAACTCAATGGGTTTGTTGACTACATCGGAATGCTTTGTATTGAGATGTCGAGTAAGTCGCGATGAATTACGTGATTGAGACTTACAGAGTTCTGAAAAGGTCATCAGGATTTCACTTGGAAATTTCATTTTATTCAGGCTGAGGGTAAGAATCAGAGGGCATCCTTCGAAGCTGAGAATAAATGCAGCAAAGAAGGGGTTAAGGGCTAGATTTTTCTCACGTAGTGTGGTGCGTGGTTGGAATGGATTGCCGTTGGATGTTGTGTGTGCAAGCAGTGTGAATGAATTCAAGAATGAGTATGATAACTGGTGCGTGTAGTCTCTGTCGAAGAGCCTTTAACTGTCTAGAGGGTCTCTCTTCATAATAAAAATAATACATATTTTGACACCTTTAATGTTTTTAAATGATTTTAGATAATAATTTCTTCTATCGAACATAACACAGCGGGCTTCTTTTAAGCTTCCTGGGGGCAAGCTCCCACTAGTTCTAGTCAAATTTACCAAATCGTATTTCGGCAATGCAAACTCCGAATGAAAAGCTACAGGGAATTAGATGTGGTGAATGAAACATCACATCAGGCATCCCCAAGGGTTAACTGCTATCACCTCTGCTCTTTGTTATCTACGTCGCTGATATTCCACGCTATAACAGTGGTTCCATACGCAGATGATACCGCAATACTCATTCCATCCTTGCAACCTAGAAATGATGCTATTGCAGACTCACGAAATGCGCGTATTCTTGCCAGTACATTGCCATTGACAAGAAGGCGAGTGTCCTCGGAGGCCGAAGTTGCCAGGTTTGGCGCTTACCCATTCTGTGACATCAGCAGCCAAATACATTAGGGGTACAAAAAGATAAAAAGCTATGCTTTACTACTGATATCGATCATGTCTGCTCAATGACAAATATGGCCTTGAAGCAGCTTATTGAAACGTTACTGAAATGTCGCTGCAGGCTAAGCGAAAATTTTAATGGCTGCTTTACAGGAGACTGATCAGCCCAGTCCTGATGTGCTGCTTCTCCTGGCCGAGTCACACAGCGGAATCGAATATTTGTAAACTACAGATAATCTAAAACAAATGTTTACGAATAGCATTTGGTGCACCATAGTTCGTATGACAGATCTAGTTTCATTTTGAAGCCGATATTCCTGAACATCAAAACTTTCCTATGCGACAAGCCAGCAAAGTTCTTTGCAAATGCTGCTCTCCACCGTAACCCATTAATCCGCAAAGATGTATACTGCAGTGATCATAACCCTGAAAAACACCAAGGTCGCAAAATCATATTGAGCAGGTAAGTTTTCGATATGAGATTTTTTTGAAAACATAATGATGATAACTATTACTATAAATGAGTTTTTTTAAAAACAAAACAATAATAATTATTATATTATTTGTTAATACTTATTTATGTTTTATGTTTTATAGAATATATTTAAGAATAATGAATATTCCCAAAATTATTAGTGAATATTTTCGAACAGCTGGAAATGTTTTCCCTGATATTAAGTAATAAGCAATTCTATTGAACAAATATGAATGAATCTCTGTTAGAGTAAGGGATTAAGAGTAATCCATCAAAGCAGTTAATAGTTAACAAATAAATAAATAAATAACAAAAAAGCGTGGCATTGCTATATTATAAATACGTTCGCTAAGTAATTGTTGACGCTTCTTAATAAAAAATTGTAATATTTATTTCTTCTATCACTCTGCATATCTGAACTTGCCGTATAAATTGTTTTTTTTTTTAAGAATAAAGATTGTCGTTGCACAAAATAATTTTATCTTTATGCTACAAGTAAAACCGAGAAGAATGAATATGGAAGAATAGTTTAACTGGATATAGACAACAACCTTTTGTCAGGATGAGATGCAGCTATTCAATTAATGAGTGTTCGCGAAGATTCATCAACCTAGGTGCAATGCTGCCTCTACATTCGATGGGGAGAAATAGAGGTACATGACGAGAAGGTTATCAGTGGAAAAAATTTTCAGTATATGGCGGGGAGGGGGAGTAAAAGGTGACATCCACGCAAGTTAATTTGTGTATGGTTATTAAAGAGTGAAAGCTAGATTTTTCTCTTGCAAAGCAGAGAGCGGAACTGTTTTTTGTAAGGTAGCCCCCACCCATTCACACTGTGAGTGGGCTATGAATTTTTGTCTGTATTTTATTAATTATATAGAGATATGGGCATGCATTATTATTATTCAGAGAGACTCCAGGGAGCCAGGGAATGATTGTGTGAGGCCACATGCTATACACCCAAGCTATCATACGTATTACTGAATTCATTCACACTGCTCGTACACACAGCATCCAATAGCAATCCATTCAAATCACGCACCACCCGATGAGAGAAAAATTTAGCCCTCATTGCCTTAGCAGAATTCATTTTCAGCTTGCTCGTTAGGAATTAATTCAGGTTTTTTTTCATGAAACGTGCGTTATTAGGTCTTACTGGGATACAGGAATTTTAGTGACAATATAAGAAGCTTGCAACGCTCGCAATATACACACAAAAAATTTTAGACATAAAACAACTACACTCCCTAAAATTATGAAAGCCCCTGTTGAGTATGTTGAAGACCTTGGAATAACCATAATTATTATTTTCAACAGAGATATTCTGGATTTAATTATCAAACTCTTATCCCATGCTAAAGAAATATATTGAATAAACAGCTTTTTCTCTCTTAAGGTTTCTGCCTTATCTCTGAAGAGAACCAACCAGTTAAAAGCATTTGTCAGAGCACTGACATCTTAATCAAATCCACCAATAATAAAAGGGCAAACATACAGATGCATCGATCGTGTTCTTTTAAATAATGCAAGCTAAGGAAACCCAGATGCCGGGGATTGTATTCTCAGAAGGTCTCTTTTTCAAAATGACTAACCTTTCATAGGTTTTACTTACACCTACGAAATAATGTCGCATGATACTACAAACTAGGGTTAAAAATGATACTAAAAACTAGAGTTAAAAATATCTTGTTACTATTGATTGTGTGAAGATATTTTCCCGATAGAATTAAAAAAATCACTTAATAGTCCACCCTTACGAAAGAAACTTCGGGACAAACCGTCTATCCGATTAAAACAAACGAGCTAGCCATCCCTGCAGTTCAGTTCATAAGATGCCCCGTGAACTTGAACGTTTAATCTCATATATAAACTGTTCTCTCAAGATTAAATAAAATATATTTTCCTGTTTACGTGTCTCATTAATACAGAGATGATACGCGAATTCTCACATTATTTCTATAGTGATAGATGGAAAATAAAAGAATGCAAGTTATATTAATAATTAAGAATAACTCACTAAGCTAATGACAGTTTTGTTTGCAAAAAGGAAGCAGATTTATAAACAAAATTACATTCACTGTTTTTATTAAATACACATCCCATCGCGACAATATAAATATCATATTTTACTACCCTTCTTCATATAATCCACTAACAATTCATGACGTCATTCATAAATTACGCCGCAGTGAACGTAGCCCTTCCTACGATGGTAAGACGGGATTGTAATCCTTTCTTTCCTTATGAGTAATCTCTCACCCAGTCTATTGTCAGAATTTTGTTCTTACCCATTGTAAATAATCGCTCAAAACTTAACCTGTATTGTTGCGTTACATACGTGCCTTATTTCTGTGTGGTTCGTTTATCAATCGCCAGTGAAAGGTAATATTTGTGCCATTTGGGAATTTCTCAAATTCGTTTTATTATCGATTTTAATTACATTCGAAATTAATTTAATCAATGTTGAAATTATATATTTGAAAGAAGTTGCGCTAGTTAAGTCAATAATTCAATAATAATACGTTAATGATAATAATTTAGTTTTATTCATTTAATTAAGTAATGGATATTAGAAAAATGCTTAAGTCCAATTATTCCAAAAAATCCTTTTCCTTCATGATACAAACACGATCTGAAATTGTGTCAGTTACAAAGTTAGCATTCTTGTTTCATTCTGCTTTTAATATTTGTAAAAGAATCAGGATTACGGAATAACAAAATAGCAATAATTATGTTTATTTATAAATATTATGTTTATTTGCATCATGCTGTGAAATATTTCACTATTCGCCCAAAATGAATGTTATTTACACACAAGTAGGTTAACTGGTCATTTGAATTTGATTCTCATTATGACAAAGATCGCCTTTCTATTCACATCTCAAGCTGAATAAAGCGATTCTGATGAAGACATTAACCTAAACGCAGTCGGGTCAAATTGGCCAGAGAGCACACCTGTCTATTATACAAAAACATGGGAAAGGAAGTTTTCATTGAAATGAAATAGCGCTCTTTCATTATTAATTCTAAGAAGATATTTTCCCGACCGACTTTGAAAAATAACGCACTTCATGATCCTCTCTAACAAAGGACCCTTCAGTGATAAACCGTTTATCCGATTAGTAGATCTCAAGAGACGCGTGAGGAAACCTAATGGTAAGAAACCATTTATTTTGCCACCTGTAAAATTTACATAACGAGAACACATCTCATGTCTGTGAAATGTGTGGAAAGATATTCGCAACTCCTTCAAGTATTCCATGTAAGAAATCATACAAATCAAAACCTTTCACATCAGCCGTCTGTAGAAGAAATTTCATTCATAAAGGATTTCTCAAATTACACTTGAGAACTTGCAATGAAAAACCTTTTCTATTGTGCAGCCTACGCAAAGAAATTTTCCCAATTCGAGAACTTTAGACTTCTAAGAATATTCCAAAGAACCTCGCTTCACTTGTGATATATGTCACTGAAACTTTTCCGGGAGTGACACCCTTACACCTCACGTGAAAACTCTTTCGAAAGAAAGGAAGAAATAATGCATGTTCACGTGTGAGATCTAAAGATGGAAATATTCACACGAAAGAACTCACTCTTTGCCACGTCTTGAGTGTTGAACAAATATCAGAAATTCAATCAGGATAGATCGCTTTTTTGGTAGCGAGGACTTTATAACTCTTAACAAGGTGATATTTATGGAATAAGTGAAAATATGTGCACGGTAAAAATAATATTGAATATCTTGTGAAAGGCACTGGATAATCACAAAATAATATGCAGTCTTCTTGCAGGTAACTCTTGTCCACATCTAACATTTTTTTGATTTAGTAAAACCCCATACTCAGTTCATTGCTGAACACAGTATGGAAGAATATCGCAATTCTTTGAAACGGAATTGTCCATAACATGGATGGAATTCAGTTATTCGATGAGAATCCAATTAAATTGATTTTCATTTCTGAGACTCAATGCACTCGCAAAAGTGCATTGAGTCTCAGATTTCTCTTCATGATAAAATAACAAACTAAATTTATGTCATTTAAAACTTTTTACATTATTCATCTCATTCATTCTCTTTTTAAAAGAGAATGAAGATTATTGGATAAATATAACAAGAATAATTATATTCATTCTATAATATAGTCAATTTACATTATTGAATTTCAGATTGATAATCCCACTCACGAAAAGCCTATAATACAATTATATACATTAAAATAATGAACGATGAACAAACCTTAAAATCGAAAACCAATAATTTGTAAATAAACCTGAAATCTAATCCAAATTGATCTGGACAACGCAGTAATCTTTCGAGCATCATGCAGTAAAATATTTTATTGTACGACCAAAATGAATATTATTTATATATCGGTACATTAACTGATCCTTTGAGTTTCATCTTTGTTATGACAATTCTAGTGTTCATATTCACAACTGAAGTTGAATTAAACTACTGTAATGGAGAGGGCGAAAACAATATGGTCTAGTCAAATTGGCCAGAGAGCACACGCACTTAACAGGAAGAAATATGATACGAAGCTAGTTTAAAGTTAGAACAGGGAAAGGAATTTAGCAAATAAAGAGGAGAGATAGAAGGAAATCCGATCTCACCCAAATGATGAGTATATATAAAATTATCCACGCGAATGTTCTCAGCTAAAGATTCCTAAATACCTCTTGTAATGTAGCACAAAACATTCTGAGTGATATCTGATCTCTCTATGTTAAATTCCTTTGTTTGATGTTGTGGCTGTAGAGTTCTGATAAAGGTTTAATCCTTTATCCAAGTGTAAGCAAACCAAGTTTGCGCCTGAACTATTTTCAGGACTGGGGCAACTCGTGGTAAAGATGGAGAAATTTCTGATCTCTTGCCATAGTATCTCCCATAATGCAATGCACATCTCGTTGTGGATATGTAATTAAGGGAAGGGCCACTACTCAGACCGGTTTCGACCTTTACTAAGGTCTCATAAGTTGGAACCAGATCCTGAATTGGTGACACTAAGGTGGAAGTAATGCAGAAGTCATATCACCATTTACCAGTTGCCAAAAGGTGTTTTTAACACCTTGTTATTAAAATTCTCTGGGTTAGAGATAGTTGATGGAAGTTTTTTCACTTGGCTATGTTATCAATTATATATTTGATTTAATCCTTTATCCAAGTGTAAGCAAACCAATTATACGCTTGGAGTATTTTCATGGGAAATACTAAGGCAAGTGATCCGAAATTACTCCACCTTTACCACGAGTTTCCCCAGTCCTGAGAATACTTCAGACGCAACCTGGGTTTGCTTACACTTGGATAAAAGATTAAACCAAATACGTAATTGGTAACATAGCCAAGAGAAAAATCTTCCGAGGAAACAAGTAGTCAAATTATCTTTTCTCGCAGTAAACTAGAAAAACGGCCCACAATAAAACTCAAGCTGCTGACTAATGGTATATGAAATAAATTTAGGCGTAAAAGAAGGTGTAATTAAATTAAAGCACTCAGGGGTAATTCCAAGTGGATCATCCGGGTTGAAGCATCATAATTATTGAATTTGGTGAGAGAGACTCGTTTCAGAATCTCTCCTTTAGATGAAAGCAAAATTATTTTTTAGATTTTTCCTTTTACTAATTTTGTTAAAATTATATATATTGACGCACAAATGAGGCCATTTGTTAATTTTAATTCAGATGAAAATTAACTACCGTATGATAAGTTGATGATATGATTATAACCTGTACTTTCTTTACAGTGAAATGATTCTTGAACCAGGACTATCTTTAGCGTTTTGTTTGCTCATATTAAATGTATTCTCACACTCATATTACTGACTTATGTTTGTGCATCACTTTTAAGTTATTTTGTTAACAAGCTGGTCAACTGTGCAAGTCAACAGATTTTCTCTTATCCGAAGCTCCTACAAAACGAGAGAATTATTTTTCTTATTTATTCTCATTGGAGGGTTTCGTAAATTCTTGTATGTGTAATATTTAAAGATTTTATTTCTTTATAGTATTTATTATTTATTTTTATTTCTTCATGTAAGAAATCATACAAATCAAACACCTTTCACTTTGTGACCATCTTCAATTTACATAGAAACCGATAAGAAAACGTGTCGTTCATTCGTTAATTACTTACCAAGACAATAAGAAATAATACAGGTTTACGTGAGAAATCTAAATATTTTCGAAACCTTCACATAAAACAAATTACTGTATTCCACGTTTCAATGTTCTTAGGAAATATCAGAAAGCTAATCAGAGTTAAAAGTTTTCTTAATACATTTTTTTTGTTGGCGACTTTCGACCTTTACTACTCTTAACAGGATAATTCTTATGGAAGAAGAGACAAATGTTCGTTCAGGAACAAGAATATTGCATATTTAGTGAAACTGAGTAAAAATATCGAAATAATATGCAGTCTTGTTGAAGGTAACTATTTTCCACATCTAGCATTTTTGGTTTGAGAAAAACACCAACTCAGGTGAATATCGAATGCATTGCGTTTTTTTCATGGACAACATGAAAGGCAATTGTTATTCCATCGGTATCCTATTTCATTTATTTCCTTTTCTAAGTTCAATGGGCTCACAAACGCACTAACCGCAATTGAAGTCAAGTTCATAGGATAAGTAATCTCTCACCCAGTATATTATTAGCATTCTGTTCTTACACATTGGAAATAATGGCTGAAACGTAATGTGCATTCTTACGTTATGTAAGTATTCCATTTCTGTGCGATTTGTTTGACGATGGCGTGATCCTCCAGAGGGAGGTAATTTTTGTGCCGCTTTGGATATTTAAAATACATTTTATTATATATTTTAATTGAATAGGAATTCAATTCAACAAATGTTTAAATGATGTAATTAAAAGTATTTCCGCTTCCAAAATCCAAGATGACGTGTGAAAAATTTTGTTTTATTCTTTTAATTAAATAATAGATATTGGAAACTCCTCAGTCAATTCTTTCGCAAAATCCTGCTTTCCTTCATGCACAAGGAACATAATCCGAAATCTAAGTGATTTTAAATTTCTACATTATTCATGCTCCATTCTATTTTTAACACATTTTTAAAAACGAATGGCGATTTCTGAAAAATCATAACAAAAATAATCATATTTTTTCTATAATGTAATGAATTTACATTATTGAATTGAAGATTATTGATAACTCCACTAAAGAAAATGTCTGTTATCCATTTGTATACATTAAATTATATAATATGTATATGTGTCTACAATTTTTAAAATCTAAAACTATTCAAACATAAAATAATTTTTGAAACCTATTAACCATTCAAGCATCGTGCTCAGAAATATTTTAATATGCGACCAAAATGGTTATTTATACGTGGGTGATCAAAAAGGTTCTCAGCCTAACAATGAGAAAAGGAATTTATAATTTTTAAATTATTTTTATTTTTCAACATAATCTTCCTTAAGACTAATACATTTATTCCAGCGCCATTATCCTGTCAGTAAGAACTGCAAAATACCACTATACAGCTACATTCCCCTCTTGATTAGAAGAAAAACTCTGACAGCAAGGAAGAAAGATATTTAGCTTTGGGAAGAAATAAAAGTCAGAGCGAGCCAAATTTGAGGAATAAGTGGATGTTCCAACAATTCTTAATGCAGATCCCTTAATTTTCCCATTGCCAAATCATCTTTGTGGGGAGGTGCAGTCCTGATGAAAGATGTTTTTTTCCTTCTGCAAGCCGGGTCTTTTCTCACGAATTTTTGCGTCTACTCTGGTTAAATTATCCGGAATAATATTCCCCGGTTATTGTTTTACCCTTTTCAAGATAAATGATAAAGAAAATGCGTTTAGCACCCCAAAACACCAATGCCATGACTTTGTCTTCTTTGTTTTAGTCTTCCTCATATTGTGAATGACTGGTCAAGGGCCAATTTCGTGGTGCTGGACTCCACAACATCCACGAAGTGACAGATAAATCCCTGGATTAGCGTTCTAGACTGTAGATTGGAGAGTAGCTGCTTTTTTTCCTTTTGCCATAACATAAAAAAATAAAAATAAATACAGTAACTAGTATAGCGTTAGAACATTAGAGGAAGGAATTTATCTTAGACGTAGGAGTAGGCTTGAAGGTCCGATATCATCCAAATTATTTGATTTGTGTAATATCGGATCTATAAATAAATCCAATTCGGATATATAAATAAATCCAAACCAATCTTTCCAGGAAATCGATTTTCCTTTACCTTGCTAATAAATTGGCTATTAATGGGGAAGTAATTTCTAATAGGGATATTTTCTCTCATCATGTTTGTTCACATGGTTGCACTTTATCCAAGACCCTTTTAATTGCATTTAATAAAAATAATATTACGTGTCCTACAATTATCAAGGCAGTGTGATTGGCCTATAGTTTTTGATAGCACCTCTGCTACCATTTTTAAATAGTAATCATTGATTTGTGATAATGCAGTGGATCTTTCTCCAGTTACAATATCTTTTATCGTATCCAGAATGACTTATCACAGTGGGAATCTCCTGATTTCTTATGTTCTGCTAATTTGCCCTATTCCATAGAAAGATATATTATGTTCTTCTAATATACCGTCTGCAGCAGAAAGCGTAATTATAATAATTTTTTCAATGGTATCAACGTTGATAATAAAACGTCTCTCCACTAAATAAAATATCTCTGTATTTATAATCAGTGATATATATATGTCTTGTTCTTCCCTTCATGTATTTGGCCTAGTGGTTCTGCTACGGAATTACTCTTCGTCCTTCTAAGCAGTTCCCGTCACGAGGATAAGGTGGCTAGTCATTATCCTAGTCCTTTTGGCACATATGTCACATGAGTGACATATGTGCCAAACAAAATATTTTAGAGAACAAGGAAATTTCCTCGTCGCCGTTGAGTTTTTTCTCTGAGGTTTTAGGAGAATCAACGGACTGCAAAAATGTCATATTCTGTTTTGAGAATAGTTCAACCCATCTCACTGTATCGAGGAAAATCACAAATAATCAACAGATTGAAAAATAATCAAATGACGTTACTTTAGATTTTCATTGCTTATATTCATTAATTTATAATCTTTTTCTGTACAATCACAGCATAATTTACTTAAGTTTGATATTATTTTCTTTTAGTTTCTGAAATCACTACAAGAAGGTTCGTAGTCAGGAGGATTCCAAATGGAAATACTTCCAATGAAAATGGAGAAATATAAAGATAAAGGAAACAAGTCAGAGAAAGCATTCCTTCAGTGTGAATCATCAAGGAATTATACTGAAAATCCATCTGCAAAAAATTGAACAGAGAGTTTTTCAATTCAAAAGAGAGCGAAAAGAAATTAGAAATTCAGACAAATCATAAACCTTTCATCTGTTCATTGTGCGAGAAGCAATTCGATCGCTCACAGAGTCTTAAAATTCACTTAAGGGTTCACTCTAGCGCGAAACCTTTCAGCTGTTCTTTGTGTGAAAATAAATTTTCTCAGAGAAGTTATCTTAAAAGGCATTCAGTGACACACAATAACGAGAAACCCGTCAGCTGTTCTTAGTGTGAAAAGAAATTTTCTCAAAGAAGTATTCATCAAAAGCATTTAAAGATTCACAGAAATGAGATCGCTTCAGTGTGCCAAATAATTCTCTATTTCATAAAATCTCAAAGGCACTTTAATGTTCACGTTCAAGTAAGGAGAAACACCTTCAACTCTGCAATGTGTGAAAAGAAATTTTGTCGACGAAATTCACTTAGAAGACATTGAAGGATTCAGAGGAATAAAAAAAACTCTTTACTTTTTCACTGTGTGAATATCAATTCTGCCTTTCATATGATTTCAAATGCTCTTCAGAGTACACTGTAAAGAAAAACGGTTCCGTAAGAAGAAAAAAAGAATCTTGACGAAATCACCCTTAACGCAACTTATGGAATTCAGAAGAATAAGAAAACCTGTAAGCTGTTTATAGTGTGAAATGAAGGATCCTTGTAATTATAAAACCTACTTAAGGATACATACAGAAGAGAAATGCTTCGTTTATTTCACATGGGGTAAAAAATATTCTGAAAATATACAACTGAAGAGGCACTCAACAATTCCTATAAGAGAAAAGCCTTGTATTTGTAAAGTGTGTTTTGCAAATTTCTTCCGTTTAACACAAGATTGTACACATCCATATAGTCTTAATCTTGAGAAGCCCATCTCTTTGATTTGAGTGAAGAAGTGTTTCAGCAATCAATCCTTAACTTCCTTATAGGGATAATGAAGAGAAAGATTACTTATGAGAAATGCGTGGAGAGCAATTTGCCACATCATCAGTACTTAAAGTCCATCAGATAAATAATAGAAAAGAGAACCTTACACATGCTCTTCCTACTTCCAGAAATATGAAAGTCCGTCAAGGCCATATTCGTATTAGAAACTGGTATGTCTTTGCAATATACGGAAAGGTATGTTTTACTTCTTGCACCATGAAGACCCTTTGATTAGGGAAAATGGTAACTTTTAACCTCGACTGACACCTAGTTAATCACTTTAATAGGAAATGTTTTTAAGAAAGTTGTGGGAAAATCTCGAGACATTTCTGCATATATTACCTCTTGTTAAAATGTAATTGCAAAAAGAGGTTCTTTGTAGTAATAACTAGTATTTGTTTTTAATCCAATTATGCATACTGTAGAAAATCTTTATTTTAAGAACTGAAATAAATTATCTTAAGAAATAAACTTTAGTCTTTGCAATTTCTTTTCCTTGTCTAGAAAAAATCATTACAGGACCGGACACGCTTTAAATTCTCCATGGCTTTATGACTATTGTTTCAGTCCTGTTTCAATCACAGAAAGGAGATTTCATGTGGATGGCTGTTCTTTAGTATTCCGAGCAAAAAAGATGAATTCTGAAGCGAGAAAAAATTATCTTGGATCGCTTACTGCGCCGCATGTGATTAAGAAATATACATTGGATGAAAAAGGAGAGGAGCAAGAAAAAATGCGAACCAGGGATTTCTTACCTTCAAATCGTGTATGGCTTTTGTGCTGAAATATTCCCAGCGATATAATGTCCAGTAAAGCAGAAGTAAGCAAGTAGTTATACGTCGTCAAAGGGGCTATTCTCCAGAGATTCAAATGAAAATATATTCCGGTATTGTGCAGTTTAATTGCTTTCAAATTTCTAAAACCTTCTGGAAATATTTTGATCAACAAAATTCACAAACAAAATATCTCACGCGACTGAGGTTTGATTGGCAGAATTATAGAGAAGTGGGGAGCCAATTGCATTTACGAGCTAAGCGGACTGTAGATGTCCGAGAATGCTTGGATATTCAAGATCATTCGTAATTTTCGAATCATTTTGAGTTGCATTTTCAGAAACAAATAATGGTGGTATTAATCATATCATTTTCAGTTCTTAATATTGTCATTAAGAACATTTGCAGTATTATGTGAAAGAAAAGCGAAATCACTGTCAACTCGTAATTTTTTAAAGAATCTCTCCGTTTATTAAAGCAAAATCAAGTTTCTCTATAATTTTTTTCAATTCTTATTGCGTTTGGGTGGCCGTACCAGACGAGACGAAAGTATTTCATGGTTGGATTGATTTGGGATTTATATGTTATTACATATAAATTATTACTAGGCCTAAATCCTTGATACGTATGATGATGATGATGTTATTACAGTACAGACATGTGAGAAGCAGTATTTTCAGGGAAAATGAGTACATTTGTGTACAGCAAAGCACTGCACTGGATTCAATCAAATATATAGAAATATTAACACAATCAGTAATTTAAGTAGAGAAAAATTAAAATTATAGAAAATATTTATATCCATTATATTAAAGAGAATCCCAACATTTTTGGATGACGCACAGCTACATGAACAATCAGGTTTTAGAGCAATATTCACTTCACACCCACAATTCTTTAACTACGCGTTATTCCCGCTTCTTATTCAGCTTTCGCGTGTTACTTAGATGCGACTTCTTGTTAGTACTACTTCCAACCGACCTGTCTGCCGCTGGGTTAGGGGATATATTTTTGGCTGTAGAGCCAAAAATATTTATATGTATGTTCACTTGGCAGGTTTGCCTGCTTGCGGGATGAAAAACGTCAGATAATCTGGCCGAAAAATCTGCACGCGCCCAAGCCCGGGTAACTTGGTTATGCCTGTGGAAGATCCTCAAATTTATCACGTCTTCGACGGGAATCGACTTTGGAACACTTTCCCAGGCAGACGGTTGCGAAGTGCAAAGCCACTAGGCTAACCGCGAGAACTACTTAACACCCACACTGTTACGTACTAATAATAAAATCAAATGAATGTCATCATCCTGTATTTTTTATTTGTGGAATTCGAAACGTTTTCAATTATTTTTTTTTAATAATCAGATAATCAGATTATATTTTGGAGGACAATATTTACCTTGGACGAGTTAAAGAAAGAAATAAAAGAATCACAGAAGAAATCAAACTGGTGTTTTTTTTTGTTTTTTTTTACAAAGATTATCCGATGGGGTTTGTCTGCAGAATTAAAAAGGAAGCTAGTTTTTGTTGTCGTTGCCTTGTCCTTCGAAGAGTGTTAGATGTTTCCATGTGCTCCTTGAACTGCTTTGGCTATGTCGATTATTTTGTTTGTATAGAGCTGTTGTTCAGGATTGGGATCTATTTCTTGTAAGGCTGCTGTAATTGCTGGACAAGTAAAGATGTGAGTGGGTGTCAGTTCAGTATTGGTGCAGTTGTTGCAGTTTTTATATGTTCTCGTATCATCTGCATTGATCTTCATTCCTCGATAATGTCCTGTTCGTAGCTTTGCTATCGTGGTGGAGGTCGTTTTATCAGCAATGACTTCGGGAATTTGATGTTGGCACTGATTTCAGAGGAATTAGTTTAGCTTTTGTTAGTGCGTTAGCATCGGCAAGAGTTATCATGTGAATTTCTCGGTTGAGTTTCTCTGGATTCTTTGGCTAATTTATCAGCTGGTTCATTGTAATCAGTGCCTACATGAGCAGGAGTCCATTGTAAAATGCAACTTTTACCTAAACACTTTAGTTGATCCAAGAGTTCATGAATGTCTTGTGTGAACTTGGTACTGCCAATTTTGATTGCTTCCATAGCTAATCTTGAGTCACTGGAAATTATAATTCCCTCAGATTGTTATGATGATGATACTTTAAAGTAGGCTTCGAGTGCTTTATTTATTGCATAAAGTTCGCTGGTAAAATTGACGTAATTCTCTCAGATCCAACTTTTATTGAAAGTTTTTCACCTTTCAGGAGTAGAAGGAGAACACCAGCGCCTCCATTAATCATATTGGTGACTGACGATCCATCGGTATAACAAATAACCTGTTTGGAGGATAAGAGAAGGTTGATAGTATTTAGGCGTTTTTCTTTGAGCATTTCTTTTGATTCTTCGTTTGTACAGAGTTTGGTAAGGTTTAGATTAATGGAGGTAAAGGACTGGAAAATAGAGGTTCTTTGTTTATGTGGGCATTTAGCTGATCAAGACCTATTTCCTTCCTGATGGTGTCATCATGATGATCTATAAAGTCTGCATTTTTGATTTCATGTTCATAAGTTTTTAGGGAGATATGATCGCTTTGGTAGCTTCTGATATTATTTATGAATTTTATGGTGGCAAATTTTCGTCTGTCATCCAGCAGGTCGAGCCCACATTCCTGTTGGACTCTAATATTTTTAGTGGATGAGACAGAACCAATGAAAATCTTGGATGCTTTTGCTTGTATTTTGTCTAATTTTTCCTTTACCGATGAGGCCGAAGGTGACCAATACGGAAGCTAGTTAATATGTGTATTAGATATGGGCAACCACAAAAAACGGAGGATAGGTTGTGATAGTGTGGTCCTTCGAGCCTTTAAGAGAACAGTTTTCCACAAAAAAAAGGATAAATTACAAAATAACAGAATTAAGGAGATTGTTGGATTTGTGGATATTCTAAACCGTGTAACTGAATATTGACTGACCAGGTTAACTATAAAATATGAACCAAGTTAGATACAGCTGACAATTTCTGGT
Organism: Typopeltis vanoorti; assembly: GCF_054136105.1. Classification (NCBI taxonomy): domain Eukaryota; kingdom Metazoa; phylum Arthropoda; class Arachnida; order Uropygi; family Thelyphonidae; genus Typopeltis; species Typopeltis vanoorti. Next base: position 14,112,418 of record NC_143562.1, read on the forward strand.
GAAAGATTTACAAATGTAACCAGTAAGTGAATTTTGAGGCCACAAACTATTCAGCCTGCTTTATTGGTTGAGTAGTTATTGTGAAGAATTTCTTATTTCAAATAATTGTCTAATTTATTGTTTAAGGACTTCTGTACACAGTAATTTTCTGTTACGAAGATTCTCGAGATGTCAAATGGAAGGTGTAAGTCCTCTCGTAGTGCAGAAATACAACTTCAAAAAGACGGAGCTTTTTTACCGAACCAGTGATATGTCCGAAGTATTATCTGCTAATGCTCAACTCTCTTTACAATAAATCAATCAATAAAATAAACGTAACCGAATGATTATCAGAATTTGAAACTCTTTTGGAAAATAACTGACTCAATTTCTCTCCTAATTGCCACTTCGTCATGTCCAAATTACCTTTAACTACTTGATTCTCTCTCTCTCTCTCTCTCTCTCTCTCTCTCTCTCTCTCTCTCTCTCTCTCTCTCTCTCTCTCTCTCTCTCTCTCCCTCTCTCTCTCTCTCTCATTCACTGTTGATTAGGATTTCTGCTACATTCTCGCAAACAATTTAACGATGACATTACTAACATTTTTCACTTCAATTTTCTGCTTTCAACACGTCTAAGAAATTTTGCAATAGCTTACAAAACATTTCGCCAATTATCTCTCCACACTCGTGTTTCGTATCATAAATGGATTCACTCGGGATAATGATTACTTTGAGCACACACTAAATCCTACGATAACCCTCGTATTAGACTGAATAAGAAAGCGTTTGACACAATTTCATTTTCGAAAGCATTCGTGTTATTAATACCATTTTTTAAATCAATAACGTTTAATAAATTCGCAGAAAAACACACACACCCATAAGGTCAGCAGAATACGGCCGGACATATGATAGCGATACGGCGAACATATTCCCTCTTGAAAAATAAAAACAGAAATAAATGGATACCACAGATACTACACCGCTTCATCTTACTCATATTTGCCACAGAATTAGAAAAGTTAAGGCAGATGCACGCAATCGTCACTTACGGAGTGTATCTGAAAAACACTCGGTCATGTGCCTCACGATGAGTTCACGACGGCATTTAATAAATGCTGGTACCAACCCAAATCTCCCCAGAGTATGAACAGGGAATTGAAGATGAACGATACTGGTAGTTAAATAACTTTACGGGAACCACACTGATTTCTGAGAAGAACCAGAAATAACGAGTCACTGTTCACCGTGTCGAGTACCGACTGTGAGAAGAGAGTCTGGCAGGAGCACTAGGAAGGAATGATCTGCGCTTGCCTTGTAAACATAATTCAAGTTTCTGTATGGAGTCATGGTGTGGGAATATTCTGTTGGCAGGAAATGAGTCCTCTGTTATTTCCGAAAGGCAGATGTCCTCCAAGGAACATCTGAAAATTGTTGCCGATAAAGTCCGCCCTGCAACGTTGATTTTGTTATTCTCAGATGAAGGTTGTCACATGGACCCATTGATATTGTACGGGACATGTTAGAAAAAGAGATGCCAGAGAAACGTTTGTTCCCTAATATTGAGCTAACTGAAGGAGTTAGCTCAATGTGACGGCTAAGTATGTTGTGGACGTACATGCAGTACCAACCCTTGTGGAATCGTTGCCAAACCGCATATAATCTGTAATTCGAGGTTAAGGTTGTCCCACACGATATTAAATAAGCATTTCTAATGGAGTAGCTGCTATGAGGAAAACTGAACGGAAAATCTGACCTGTTAATGGCTTTAAAATAGACCTGATGATACAGAAAACAGCACAAACAGAAGTGGAAGAACAATCGTCGAAGCTAAAAAACCCAACATTCTCAATTTTATAGCCATGTTAATTAGTTGGAAACTAACAACTCCTCCTTTCCAGGGACGCTTTAGAGTGTCTTCCGAAGGCCGAGGCGTACTAGTACAAGGGACCGACCTTTCTGGAAACGTTTCGCGATGGTTCGTAATCAGATGATGAATAATCATGATGTTGCAAACTTTGTCAGGTTGTTGCGGCAGTCGTGAGTAGCAATTTGTGGGAGAACAGTCGCCAGCTTGCTCGGATTGTACTCCAGTATGCAAAGCGTGGATATCATCTCCAGAAGTCGTTAATCCCAGCTAAATAACCCGCCATCTCTCCATGCTCAATCTTTATGGCTGAAAAAAGAAATGTTTCATTTTCTTCTAATAGCGCACAGAGACAGTTACGATCGTACCGCGCTAATACACCACATAAATTTAAAAAAATTCATTTAGAGATCTGAAGGTCAAAATCTCCACCAACGATTACTTTACTATTCCGAAAGTTGAGCAACAGAAAATTGATAATAAAAAGGAATTTTAAAAAATAGAATGGGTTTATTAGGAGGCCAACTGCTCAGCTCATCTGGTAGCTGATATGCAGAATATTAATAATCATCTACAGATAATGAGAAAATGACTGGCCAACTTATTCTCTATCGCAAGATTTGTCCACAATCAAATGCAGGCTGTGATGTAATGTTATTTAATAAATGAGAACACTCACGGGTGATTCCAAGAGAAGGGGGAAGCAGCAACAAATGTTTATTCTGATGAACGACTTCTTTCGGCATCCATCTTTTAGATGGGAGCAAAATTATTTATCAAGCGTTTTCCCGTTACCATTTCTGTTAAAATTATTTATAAATAAGCACATATGATGACGTGTATTAATTTGAATTGAGATGAAAGTTTATGAACTTATGAGTTGGCATGATTATAATATCTACTTTAAGTCCACTGAAATTAATCTCTGACGCAGACTTTTTAGCCATTTGTGTGCTCCCATTATAAATACTCTCACGCACATATTCCTGTGTTCTATTTGTGCACCACGTTTAAGTCTCGTTAAGAAGTCGTTCAGCGGAACAATTCGTTTGTTCGTATCTTCGCTTATGCTCTCTTTCAAACAGAGGTAATTTCTATCATTTTATCCTTATCGGAGGGTTTCGTAAATGCCTGTGTGTGTGTATGTGTCATATATTATTTAATGGTAAGGCCAGAGAAACCTTTAGCATATCCACTAATAATAAAAGTTTAAGCATACAAACGCTGGACCAGCGGTGGTGTTCTTTTAATAGTGCAAACGAAGACAACTCCGATGCCGTGGATTGTATTCTCATAAACCTTCAGTTCAAAATTAAGAACTGCGAACTTTTCATAGTTTTAGATAGATTTGGCTTTGAAATAATGTCGGATGTTTAATGTCCACCATTTCTATATAATTTACGCCGCCAAAATGAAAACTAGGACTTTCACTATTAATTGGATTATCAAAAGTGCACTTTATTATCCCCTCTAAGGAATAACCCTTCATTTATAAACAGTTTATCCGTTTAATAAATTTCAAGAATCGTGTGAGGAATTCTTAACGGAGAGAAACCCTTTATTTTTGCCACCTGTAACAAGATATTTTAATCGATAGGACCTCAAAATTCACGAAGTTTGTAGTTCTCATATCCATCAACCCTTAAAACGCACTTACGATATCATTATGAGAAGAAACTTTAAGTCAGCGATGTGTGCGGAAAGATATTTGCTACTCCTTCAAGTCCTGTTATTCATGTAAGAACTCATGCAAATGAGAAACCTTGTTTTTTGAGAGATGTTCAAAAGATCTCCCAATAACACAACCCACTGTTTCCCCCTATTTATGCTCTTAGGAAATATCAGAAAGCTAATCATAGTAGATCGCTTTTTTGTTTTCTGGTAGCGGCCATGATACTTTACTGTACTTAACAGAGTAATATTTAAATAAGAAGTGACGCATTTGTGCACAGGAACATGAATGTTGAATATCTAGTAAAACTCAGCACAAACTATCGAGATAATATGCAGTATTGATGGAGGGGTCCACTTCAGTGCCTCATATATAAATAGTTCTTTGAAGATAAACTGAAATATTTTCTTCCTCGATCTGTGTCTCTCTAGTACCGAGATGACACAGGAATTCTCACCTTCTTACTATAGTGAGAGATGAAAAATAAAATAATACAAGCTATATTAAAAATTAAGAATAACTGTGTAAGCTAAGGATATAGTTTTGTGGGAAAAGAGAGGTGATTATAAATAATATGAAATGCCGTATTTTAATAAAAACGCTCATCAAATGGATTATATAATCCATAATTATTTATGACGTCATTCAGTAATTTCGCAAGTACTGAAAGTTAACAAATAATACGAAACGATAATCTAACCGATAATCTCAAAAAAAGGAACTAATCCCCACTTTCCTTGTGTGATAAACAATCTCTCTCTCCTTACATTCCTGTCTTACATTTCCGTGATTTGTTTCACAATTGTGTTCTCTGCAAGTGAAAAGTAACTTTTGTGCCATTTCGAATTTCTTAAAAGGCGTTTTTATTACTTATTTTAAATATTTATTTCTAATAACTTAATTCAATAAATGTTTAAACTATATATTTAAAAACCATTTAAAATAAAAATTTTCTTTATGATACGAAGACGTAATCTGAAATCCATGTCATTTAAGAATTTTTACATTATTAATCGTACATTCTACTTTTAATATATATTTTTTAAAAAAAGAATGAAGTTTATTGAATACCATAGCAATAATCAGTACCGTCGACAGGGTGTAGAATACAGTCATTTTTCCAAGCTTAAACTGATTGAAAATTATTCGCGAACAGCAATGACCCAAGAAAGATTGGTTGGTGTAGCAGCTATATCGATAGAAGCAAACATAGCTTATAATTTAAATTTAGAAGAGCTTATAAACAGTTTTATTGTGCGATATCCCCGTAGAGCAAACATTTAATTAATATTATTATGTAATTTCTTTGCATTAATGTTTCTCTTGTAATAAAAACAAAATAGCAATTGGAGATGTTCTTATATTTTTGTCTAATAATCCATCAGGGGCGATATTTAATTGTTTGCATCAGGGAGCGATCTAATCTGGTGACAGCGACGTTCAGTGTACACTTGGAAAATTTCCCCTTTCTCTTACTATTCGTAGCTATCTCTCAGCAAGCCTGTCATATATGAAGAAACAATTATTATTATTAATTTGAAATCTCTTTACAATGAAAGAGTAAACATCTTTCCCCCTCAGCTGATTCATGTTGTTTCACTGCACTGCTTCGCGTGCACATACACGAATATAAACATTTCAGTAATCTTCCAGCAAGGTACAATTGTAATAAATCCAAATACAATTTAGTCACTCTTTGAAATATTTATATACTTAGAAAATGTAACTTTTCAGTGATTTATTTAATTTATGTAAATATTTGTCAAATTTTCAAAGCGTTTGCAAAGTTATGAAATAAATGTTTCGAAACTATTCACATTTTATCTACTTTTACATCGATAATTTCTTTTTCTCAGCACATATACAAATGAGCGTAACATACGTGAACAACTTCAAAAGAAACAGTCCACTTTCTTACGAATCTGCGGATCCCCATCATATGCCATCTTCAGTAATGTGAGGTCTGGGTATGTGGATAAGCCCAGGTGATCAAATTTAAAAGTGAAAGAAAGAAAGAATGGAATCGCTTTCTAATTTTCAATTCTAGTAAAGTTTCTTCGGGAATATTTCATACTTGGTGACCCAGAAATGCGAGCGTTTAGACGACAAAAAATCGTTTAAATGGTAAGTTCTGATTTCTCATTTATAAATGAGAAATCATTTATCTTAGTTTTGCCAAATCAATAGCATTAGGACATAGTCGCATTTGAATGTTAGATCCAGCGATTTTAGAAGCGTACATTCTCAATTGCATGGGAATCTATGAACGATCAATTACATAGTTGATCCAAATGTGACTCGGAATTCAAGTCCATATTTCGGAGTCGCCTTACGAGCAGCAGTCTAGAGTAATGTAACCTGGGAAGTTTCCAATCCCTCTCGACCAACTTCCATTACAGCAACTGTAATGGAGGTAGAAGGTCTCATATAAAAATAGAAGGATCCTTTCTCTTGTTGTTTGTTGTGGTTACTCTCTTACTTTGGAAGTAATTCATGCTCAAGATGGGAACTCAAACACCGCTACTATTGGCTGCGGAACAACGCACTGTGCGCTAACCAATAAATCACAATATATGTTCATAAAAATTAACGTAAGAATGGCCATTCCCTCAGAAATAGGAGGCCTTAAGAAATGTCATATATAGAGGGTGGTTCAAAATTCCACATACAAACGTTGGAAGGCAGAGGCATCAAAAACAAACCGTATTCACACAGGAAAACATGACCGGAAACACCACCCGAAAGTGATAGGTGACGCTATTCGCCAGCTCTCCAGGTGAGCAATTGGGGCTTCCTCATTCAAGCTTTCGACGTTGTACGAAGAACATGCGTCGTTTTACGAACGCTAAGATGACAGACATGCACCTCGTTTACCGTATTATGTATCCAATTACTGTTGAATTATTCAGTTAGGCCTAATAAAGTTTTCTACACTACTTACCGCCTTGTGTTATTTCTGTATCTTTGTATCGCTGTTTGTACCTTCCGGTGGCATTTCCGGTCATGCTTTCCTATAAGAATATGGTCGATTTTGATCTTCTCTACCTCCCCTCAAAATTTGTACGTGGAATTTGAACCACCCTGTACATATAAAGGACGCCGAAGTTAAACCGCTGTGAAGGATTATTACTAGAAAATTATAGATCACGAGTGAAAATAGTCAAAATATTTGAATATTGTGCATATTAAGGCAAATTGAAGCTGATAGCCTAATAATATATCGAAACAAAAACTAAGAAGAATACCCAGAAATGTTTTTCGAGAGGAGTAAAAAAACAGAAGCTAAAAAACATAAGTTGCTTCCAACATACATCACTTGTTTATAAATGAGAAAGAAACAAATCAATCAATCAATAAATGAAAAAGCATGAGAGTTTCATAATTTCTACATACATTCGGCTTTGAAATAATGTTCGATCTTTAATATACGCTATATGTATGTAATTTATTATACAATTTCTTGGATTGTGATATTTTTTTTTTGTTCTTTTAAAAAGGTGCGATGAATCTAAATATTTCATTTTTTTTCTTCTAGCAACGTATGAGAGATCAAATGGATTCATTCGAGTGATAACAATCCAAATCAATCTGCGACCATTTCAGCTGCAAGAATGAAAAAGAAAATCTATTTTCTTATCGTGATTACAGTAAATAACTTGCGTGATTCTCCTTATAAATTAATTGCATCCATCGCCATGCAATTTTAAGCAGAATACCCTAAAAATCAGAAATTTTAGGAGAGGCATCTGTTGCGCAACAGACCCTCGTTCTTTCTCGTCATAGCAGGAACACCATCTGTTACCACACCCTCGAGGTCGGTTAAGCTGAAGTCGAAACGCTGGAGCGTTTTCTTGGCGGCTTCAAGAATATCTGTCTTTCGTCATTCCTTTCATAGATAAGAGAGTTAGCAGTTCTGCCACATTGAACTGTTGATCAATGACATGGATAAAGAGAGCCAGTTGTGCTGTATCCTTCACATCTGTGCTCTCATCTAAATCAAGTGAATATGACGTAAATTCGGACGACTGTTTTTTTTCCTGTTCCTTCAATGTCATTGGCAAGTTCTTCGACACGACGTGCTACAGTTTTTTAAACATTTTTTCGGTTTTTTAAACAATTATTTTTTATTTGACCACAGAATATCCCCAACAGTGTTGAGACTCTCTTTCACAAACTCGCCGTCCAAGAAGGCTTTCGATTTTTTAGCAATTCTTTTCAGCTATTACATAACTTACTTTCACGCACGCATCGCTCCCTTCCCTTTATTCATATCCTGGCGGCATTTTTAATTGAATTTGGAAACTGTTCACATTGTCCACACGAAGCTGCCCTTGAAGATGATCAAAATTGGACGCATGCTTTGTCTCATCGTGTCGATTTAATTGTATAATTTTGTTACTGACACTGACTCGACTCACGACAAATTAAACACACTGGTTTATCGTCGATCGGCACAGAAAAGTACAAATTAGTACTTTTCATTAAAAACTCGACAAGAATTTTGCTTTTACTTTTTCTGCGTTTGATTCATTGGAGTGCCGTTGTTTTTCTACTTTCAGAATAATTAAAATCAATCATGTTTATGTTTGTTTTAATAATTAAAATCAATCACGTTTTTAAGCTAAAAAGGTTTAAATTAAACTAAAAGCGTATATTAGGTGAACTCAGCACGAACAAAAGGGAATTGGGGTTTCGTTATGCTTGTGAACTTCGTGTGTTACTCTGTAGACTTGTTTGCATCGGGGAATTAAAAAAACAAATTGAACGAAGCAAACACGTTTGTGCTTCTGAACGAAGACGCATATCTCGCCTTCTTTCGTAAAATATTTATAAAGGAATCGACCGAATCTTTCCAAGAAAAGACAAAGTACCGAAGTCAGAGCGATTACGCCATACAAACCATAGATGTGGAAGTACAAAATAGAAATGTTGAGGCGTCTTACTAATTGCTATTTAACTAAAGTGTGATAAAGAGTGCACTAGATATATATTTTTTTATTTCTGTCAAATTTCGATTTACATCTATTGGTTGTTATGCAGTTAGCATTGATTTCGTCTTTTCTGTTGGGATTCCATAGAGAATTTGTAACTGAGTTTGGTTCCGGGTTCGAATTCCATCGTTGACAAGAGGAACCACTCTCGTGGGTTTTTTTTAATTAAATCATGCGTTATCCGGTCTCATACGGAGGTGGAGAAATATTTTGTTCCAGAAACACAGGTTTTCTTCCCTCAAAAGAGGCGAACTCCCCTGTGCGTGAAACCGGCTAACAACTTTTTGACCGAAAACGGCTCATAAAGGTCCATTTCTTTCTTAAGTGTCTTTCCAACCAAAGGGCCCGTGAACACACCCATCTACAGAAATAGGACAGTAATTGCTAGAGGGGAAGAGATTACCTCCTCCTCATTTCATCTTTCTGCTGCATATTACGGATCTGAGGTGGAGATCTGAATTGTCAACCATCTCTGATGAAGATCACACGTGACAAGATAGGATAGGATATTAAAACTGCTGCATGACAATTGGAATTTAAGCAGCGACGTTTAGAGATAATTTTCATTTTCGTCAAGTAGAGTATCATCTGCATATTCAGAAAAGTTAAAATTCATCTGAATTTGTTTTTGTTTCACTTAAATCCCTTTCTCATATCATCCATAGTGTTAAATAAATGTGGACTTGAAGAGTCGCCTTTTCTAAACTGTTTCGTTACAGAAATGTCTACGCAATTCAATTGTGATATTTCATTAACTTATGTAATTCACTGAATATATCCTTAATCATTTCGACTATTAGAAGTGATATATTTCTTAATAGTAGTTCTTTGAAAACATCTTAAAAACTTATTCTACCAAAACCCTTCATAAGACCTATGAAACACATAAATATAAATATTGGTTTGCCATGCATTTATTTAATTTTTTACTATTTATTTTATCCTTTATCCACAGATTGTGCTCAGCGCAAGCCTAAGGGAAATGTTTATCTTCATGAAAAATCATCGTGATTTTTCTTTCAGGAAGTCCTTATCCTTATAACGACTGGCTTAAAGGGGCGAAGCAAGAATGCTTTTCATCTTCCCCGTTATCTGTAGAGGACAGAGTAGGGATAAGGTGTTATTGAGCAATTAAAGCTCTGATAATTGCAGGAGGGTAACAGCAATAGCCGAGCCTCAGTTAGAACTTGATTGGCTACAGCATTGCCATCCATTACCATCCAAGGGTATTAGATTGAATGAATCAATCACCGCATCTCACGGTCGATTGTTCTATATCATTTAGAAGTTATCAATTAAAGTGTTTTATATAATTAAATAATGAAATATTTATAAAGGGATAATACAATAATTAATAAAAAAATTAATAATACAATATTATTCTATAGATATTGATAAGATTAATTTAGAAACTAGAAGTTATGTGGGGTAATTTTTAATCGATGAACTTCAAGTACGTATTTAGGATATGATTATTTTCCGTAAACCGCTTAGACGGGTTGAGCCTTTTCTTGCCAAGCACTTTCTCTGTATAATAATGTCATGTCATGTCATATTGACATAGAAATTTCGAAAAATCAATTAACGTGTTAGATGTTTAAGTTGGGTCTAGGAGGCGTTGAAGTAACTTATTAGTCACAATGAAATATTAGTTCAAAAATAAATTAGCACTGCGTTCTTTTTAATTATTATATTTAAAATTATTATATTATTGAATTATATTTTTAGTTAACAATTTAAAAATATGATTGTATTTGGCCTAATGTTACGTGTAATATTATTTGAAAAAGTATGAAATTTTCATTGTCTATTTTTTAGATCTTGAAATTAGGCAAAATTAATTCGCTAAATTTGCCAATAATTTCAATCATAAATTGTAAACGTAATCCTAAATATCAGCATGGTTGGCAGGGTGGATATCGTCCGGCCAAACAAGTGGACGTTTGTTCGTATTCCAGATTGGAAATGGATGTTCACGAATGTTTTTAGATTGTAGAAAAAGTTTACGGCCGATGTGAGAACATCCCGATGTTCCGATGAGAACATCCTGAACGGCCGATGTGAGAACTTCAAAATTAAATCAATGATGTTGAGGAACGAGAACATCCCTGAACATCATTGAAGTGGCTTTAAAAATATCTCAGTTTGATCTCCGAGGCAAAATTCCTTTATTATTAATCTCATAGGAAGCGTTTCCAATCTTTAAATCCAGAGTGAAATTATTATTGCTATCTCTTGCCCCACCCCCGAACTAAACTTTTGTACGACAAGTTTGCAATATTTCGCTTTATCGTATATACTGTTATATATAAGTAAAAATGTTATATAGTGTATAATGTTATATAAGATACATACTGTTTGATATATTACAAAGAATAAATATTCCAAATCTTTTAATATATGCAATACTGAATATATCCAAAGAAAATGAATTGAAAATAAAAATAAATGAAAATGTGTGAAAAACAATTTGTGAAAGAAGGAACAGGACAGGAATGTCCTCTGTCTCCAACAACTTTCAATATTTACATTAATGAAATATTAATCAATTGGAACACCTTAAACAATTCTGGTATAGAAATATCCCGGAATTACAAATAAATACGCTATTAGTTACAGATGATCAGGTAATAATATCAGATAAGGAAGACAATTTACAAGAGCAATATATAATTTAAACGTCATAGGAGAACAGTTTGGAATAATATTTCCATAAATAAAACTAAAATAATGGCATTTTGTGGACAAATTTCCAGTCCACTGCCAGACCGGAATTCGGTACTTCTGGTTGGTGAGTGTGACATTAACCACCCAGCCAAGCAGGAGGGCATTTAATTCAAAACGGTATTTAAACATTAATCGATTTTAAATCAAGATAACTTATTTTATTCCTGTATCGCTAATAATAGAGGGACTGCTAAACTTGAAGTGACTTCATACGCATTTTATCAATGGGATCCATTTTATTTCTCTTTAATAAAACAATAATATTTTATGCATGAACTACAAATCCGCATTTGAAGGAAAATCTAGATTATACACTGGTGTTCAAAAGCTAAATACGAACCACATTTTAACATGAATATGAAAAAACCTTTTCCTGACTACAGCCGATTGTGGACATAAATTTATTGCCAGAATACTAATAAATCATATTCCACAAAAAATATTTTATACATTTGCATAATGCCTCACCAATCATGACCACTCCCAATCACCGCAGTGTCTATCCCTTTCAAGAACTTTCGCACAATGGTAAGCAATACCACTTTGACTCCAGATCATCTAAAATCGGAGGAAAGCCTGAAACGACTCTCATCTGTATAGAGTACATTAGGGGGTGGCGTCTTTTCCAATGTTCGTGGATACATCAGCACTGAAAACGTGCTCTGCGCATCCAAGTTCGCAACTTTATTCCTTCGCGAAAAGAGCTTCCTTCAAACACAATTCGCTTAGCACCGCCTTTTGCCTTTCATCCTGTTCAGTGCTACCGCGTGAAACGATTGCGCGCACGAATCGTAAATTTGAATTTGTACCCGCTTTCCAGAGCCTCCTTAGTTCACTCAGTATAGACGAAGCCCTTGGGTCAGAAAGACGTGGAGTGGATTCCAGTCTATGGTGTGTGGAATCTCATCTAGTCTCTTTAGAAGAAAGGTGACTTAGCCTGTTTCATACGGAGATAGAGCGTTTTTTAACCCGGAAATTCGGGTTTTTTCTCCCTCAGGACAGAGAAACCAGCCCCACGAACATGCCATCTACAGATAAAAGACCGTCCTTAAATCTTAAATCCCGCTTCATGCTCGAAATCTTTACTGATACAAATTGCCAGAAGCTAATTCGTCTAAATATGCGGCTGTAATATTCAGATATAATGTGCGTCTTTAGATTTTCGACAGCAATGTACTTTATGATAAAATACGAAAGAAATTTGAGAAATAACCTGCAGTATTTTAGTATACCACAGCTACGAAATGAAAAAAAAGGAAATAATGATTTTAAAAATGTCTGAAATTTATTTAGGATTCATTTCTTATTTGCTGAACGACAAAATCATTTCAAAGCACTTTAGCGAATTGGTAATTGGAGAAATAAAACGCACAGATTTTACAAAACAATCACGTCTATTATGACGTAAGCAACAGACAATTAGATTTCGTTTTTTGCAAATTCCCTCACTTTTTGATATTTAATAGGGATTGTTGTTCATTACGTATCCAATGAAATTCATTGTTAGTAGTTTCACCTCCTCGAAAAGATCCAGAGTGAGATATTTGGACCAAAATTAAAAAAATTATTATTCTAGCTACGAAAAAGGGACACAAAGTAGGCGATGACAAATTAATCGGTAAGTTCAAAAAGAAGGCACGTCGATTTTTTAATGAAAATGATAAACGAGCTAACAATTTACTACATGACCTGTTTCTCTATCCACACCAATCCGAGTGTTCTTTTTTGTTTCAATTCACGATTTTCTACTACAACGAAGTGAGTCCAGGTTGTAGAGCCAGTTTTCCTATTAATTAAAACTCTGGAATTGCATATGACCGTGGAAGACTACAGCAAGCTGCCTAAACAGAAGTCCATACCTCCCTTTTCGATAGTAAGTGAGCTTATTTTCTCTCTCTCTTTTTTTTTTGTGGATATTACACTTGAATACTTTAAGCCTCTTGACTCTTCCTACGAGGACCCAGTGACCAGCCTTATTGACAGTTTCGCCGACCCTGACCTGCATATATCTGTCTTTCAGGTAAGAATGTATTATTTTTATTAAGTTGACTGGAAAGTTAAATTTTATCAGTTTGTAGAGAAGGTCTTGATGCCATACTTTGTCAAACGCATTCTCTGCGTCGATGAAGATGGCAGTTGTATTGAGTTTCCAGATGAAACCTTTAGTAATAATTTCTACCAGCCGGTGCACTTGGTGAGCTGTACTATGGGCCTTACGGAAGCCGGACTGTTTTCATTAGGCAAAATTCCTAACTTATCTGTTTCTGCTTGGAATCTTGAGAGGATCACTTTCTCTGTCACCTTTCCAAGGCTGGACAATAGGCTTATGGATCTTTAACCTTCGGGAAGATGAGCATTTTTTCCTGTCTTCTTCAGTGGTATGATTTTGGCTGTTTTCCATGTAGTAGGGAAATGCTGGAATCTAAAGATGGCATTTGTAATTTTGACGAGATGGACCATGGACTTCCTTGGAAGTAGTTTTACTCTTCTCTTAGTTATGCCATTCGGTCCCGGAGCTTTTTTATTTTTTAGATGGGAGATAATATTTATCATTTCTGCGGATTTGTAGGAGTGATATGTATGGAGTTAACAGTGTTCTGTCTTACGTTGTCCTAACATGACGATGAATCTTGTACATAAGGTTGATATTTATATTTGCATAAGCTGGATAGCATTGAGATTCTAGATTATCTACTAGTGCTTCGGCTTTCTCTTCATGTTTGTGAACTGTTCATTTCTTGGTTTGTGTAGGGGGTATGAGTTGCTTTTTGGTGCGGATTGCTCTTAAGAATTTCCATACAGAATAATCTTTAATATTGATATTAGCCAATTTGGTTTCCCTTGGATGGTTTCTGTGTTTTTGGCGAGCTTCTCGGACCTGCCTGTTTAGATTGTTCAATACTATTTTATCTTGTGGGGCTCTGGCTCTGGTATTGTGATATGTCTTCCTGGCTCTATTTTGTGCTCTGATTAGATCTGATTTACTGATATTGGGAACCGGACCAATATGATCGAGAAGAACCTTGGCTAACTTGCTCCATGGTATGAATGTGTGCAGAGGAGAGAATTGGTCTGATGAACCTAGATTAAGCACTATGAGACTGTGGTCAGAAGATAATTCGTTGACTGATTCCAATTTGAATTAATATCTTAATTTTTTAGAGATGACAATGTCCAGCACATTCGAACCACCCGAACGGCTGAAGTGGGTGGGCTCGGTAGGGCCGGCCACAAAAACAGAGTTGTGTATTGTAAAATTGAAAAGCGTGTGGTCTTTGGTGTTATTCGATGAGCTGTACCAAGCTGTGTGTTCTGAGTTGAAATCTCCTGCTACTATTATGGAGTCATTTGACCAAGTATGGAGTCCAGATCTGTTGCCAGCAGAGGAATTCTTGGAGCGTTATAAGCAGCATAGATCTTGAGACTCCCAGCATTGAAGGTATGTAGTTTCACACCAGCCACCTCCAGGTTTACTGTTTTGGGCTTGTCCATTGTAATATGATTCAAATAACTCTTAATATATATGCCTGTGCCTCCACCTCTTGTGCCAATTCTGTCGTTTCTGTACATAGTGTATCCACGGATTTTTGGGTTATTAACTGGTCTTAGGTGTGTTTCATCAATCAAGATGATATCAGCACTGAGACGAGTTGAAAATTCTTGAAGTTCCAAAATCTTGTTCATCAATCCATTTGCATTCCATGCGATTATCTTAACAGCTTTTGGTTTGAATTTATTATTTTTGACAGATGGCTGTTATAATGTTTTGAGTGCCTGCAGGAATCTCTTTCTCGAAGATATCGAGGGAGATGTCTTGCTGAATTCCTGCAGCATAGTGGCAACTGAGGCTGTTATAACGGATGTTATGTTGGAGAGATGTAGTCGGCTTAGTTCTTGCAGCCTCAGCATATGTTTTGGTCATGGTTGTTCCTTCCTGTGAGGTAGAAGGCAAGGTGTTTCGGACTGGAGGACGATTTGTTTGGTTGCTTAAAACGTTGATAGGTGGAGGAGCAAGATTGGCTTTTGTTCATCCTCGATTTTTTGGATTGGAAATGCATCCTTTGTAGTTGGCGGTGAGGTCATTTGCAGTTTGCACAGCATGCTGGAGTTGTGTGTGGTTTGGTGCAAGTGTGGTCTGGTGTCCATCGCCGCACTTCAAGCACCTGAAGGCTTCCTTACATAAATTTTGGGCATGTCCAAACCTTTGGCATCTATGACACTGACCTACAGATGCTCTTTTCCTAAGAGGCTCAGTTGAAAGTTTGAGAACGCATACTAAAGTCCGTTCATAGATCTGCTTTTGTTTGTTGTTTATTTCCACCAGCACCAAAAGCATTGGTCTTTTATCTGATCTGAGCGTTCTGCTCACTTTAACTAAGGACAGGCCCTGTCTGGAGAGATCAGTGGTCACATCGTTCAGGAGTGATACCTTCAGCTATCCCACATAGAACTACCTTCAGGTTCTTTTCGCTGGGTAAAGTGAAGGTGTGATATGGATCATTAACATTGTCCATAAATCTGGTCATCTGTCTGTAATCCTAGACAGTAGTCGGTTGTATTTTATCTCCCTCATTTGAGTTTTTAGACCATGAGAATGAGATGTTTTGTTCTCTGAGGGCTGATGAGACAGGGATCCAATTTTCTTTATCCCTTAATATGACTAGTGGTATCTTTTCTTTAGGACCAATGGGTGCTTCTATCCTTGTTGTTTTGGGTTCTTCTACATCGGTGGAGATTGTCCTCTTCCTTTCAGAAGAGGACATTCAGAAGTTTTGCCATGACAATAATTTGTGAATGTGCTAAGACACGGATGGAGAAAGAGTAGAGATTGCACAGGTGTTTTGAGCAGGTAAAGATAATAATGTGGACCTTTGAGGCTCCACTAACAAATACCGTAGACACACTAAGGTGTCTACCAGCAATAAGATGTCACGATATAAAACAATGGCGATACTAGCGGCAGTAGGCCTAGCGTATCGCCCTTGTAAATTCAAATGACTTTCAAGAATAAACCACTATGGAAAAATAAAGTGTCTGTTTATGGCAGCAAGCAAATAACTGCTATTACTAATGAAAAAGCATAAATCGCAAAAAAAATATCAATAAAATTCACAATTCACCATCAATAATATACGACACGAAACACTAACACGCGAGCCGCCGTACTTGATTTTTGTCTTTTTTTGTGGCACAATAGAATGGTTTTTAAAGTTGCCAAAACATTATGATTATTTTTATTAGGTGTATCTGCAAATTTTATAATCTTTTTTACATATGATTTTATGACTGGAATTGTAAAACATTATTAAACTTTAATCAATTAATCATAATTCATTTATTATATAGTTTGCTTATTGGCGATTGGAAAAACGTTAGTTTATTACAAAGCATATTTATCATAATGCATTTAATGAAACGTTTTAGTCCACTAGAGGCCACTATCATCGTTCGCTATTTAAGTATTTTTCGTAGTTTCAATATCACTTATTCAATTCATCACAAGTCTAAATGTTAGAACAATGTTTTTTTGTTGTTGTTGGGTGTTAATAATAAAGTTTATATAATTGGAAACAATAAAATAATTTTGCAAACATTCAGATAGCATCGCCATTAGGAATCATAGCAAAATCACTTCTGTAAATCAGTTTTATTTTTTTCAAAACGTTAAACAAATATCTTCTTTCAATCCACTGCTGAACCAGTTACTTCAAAGAGAATAAAAATTAATTCAAATTATAATGCGTTTGAAATTATTATTATTATTATTATTATTATTATATTATTATTATCAGGCTGCTTTGAAAGAAGTGAACGGACACCATAGCATGACGAACAAACTGCCAAGTCGCAGAACTTAAAATGTTGCACCTTCTTTCGCTTCGATCCCCACAGCAATCCTACGGGGCACAGTTTCCGCAAGCGTACGATATCGACCAATGGGGATTTTGAACCATTGTTCCTGTAATCATGTAATGAGGACCTGGACGGTTGTTGGTCGTACGTTCCTTGATCTCATCCTACGCTTTAATTCGACTCACAATGTTCAATAAGATTGAAATCGGGCTTTGTGGAGGCCAGTCAAGTATGATGACGTTCAAGTCCACAAACAACGCAGTTACATTAGCAGCGCTTTAGGGCACGGTGCATTGTCTAGCTGAAAGAGACAGTCGCCCCATTCGAATTTCACAGTTGAGTTCACGCACTATGGTAAGAGATGTTCACTGGGCATCCACCAAACGTCCATCTATTCAATAGAGGGTTTAGCGTGATTCGTTGCTCCACTGAAGATGATGGATCATGTTGGATCTGGGTGCATATTACGGCCAGACCATGTCAACCCATGTCGTCATCCTCGTTCTGGATATTTTTATGCAGACTCGTGTTCCAGTTGATGTCCGGAACTTGCCATTGAAGGTGTTGCCAGACAAATGGCGATTCTGTTTTACACATTATCCTTCATAGACCTAAGGTTACGTTCGGTGATTATGGTGGGTCCTCGAATGTGAGTAACACGTACGGTTGACACTCAACGCTTCCGTCAGTATGGTGCCACTGATGATTGATCTGGGATGGTCGAATTTTTCAAAAACGTTCCGAATATATATGCCTGCAACGTGGCATCTTATCTCAACGCCTCTTTCAAACTCCGTCCGTTCCCTTCTTGCATACATTTCAACCGGATACAGTTGCATTGAATTGGGAGTATCACATTCCTACAATTTATACTGGCTGCGAATACGTTACTCTTTGCATGGTAGGGTGCACTTTACCCATAGCGGGTAGAAGGGGGATTTTTTTTGCCTTTTGTTCAAGAAGTGTACATATAATTTGAAAATATGGCTTCCCACATTAAAAAATGTGAAAACAAAATCATGCTTTGATGCATATTTCGAGGACCAAACGCTAAACGTCTGATAGGTTACATAAAATGATTCAAAATCAGCACGCATTTCAACTTGCATCGGTATAATACATACGAAAAGAAATTAACGAATTGTTATAGTACTGAATTATATACGGATATATTAGAGATGTACGTACTTATAAGACACAAGATCCCAACTCATGAATGATCACCGTAAGATCAAAAATCTTGATCTAAAGAAAGGGAGAAAAAAACACCAATTGCTCCTAAACTATCCCTTCATGTGGTGATTAACATCTTAGAAATAAAATCAGGTTTACCTTCTTAAAGGCGGCTTTTATGTACTCATTTGCATGTGCTCCAATCCCGTGTACTTTCAATTGCAATCTCAGATATTCGACTAACATGCGAACAGCCCAGCAGAGGGCAGCATCTGCTATCTCGTATATAAGGAGCATCTCGTTGCACTGACACATATAAGAAGAAGAAAAAGAAAGTAAATGTAATGAAGTGCTTCATTGAAACACGTATTCACGAGATTTTACATGCATGTGTTTGGATGCAATGTTTTATTTTATTCTGTTTCAAAAAATCTCTCATTTGATTTAAGATGCAAACACAAGAGTTAAGAAACATCTGAATTTGAATGAAAACAACCGCAGTCTTTGCTTTCAGATGGACGCATCGCGATCACATAGGTCGAGGTGCAACTAGGAAAAGATTCTCCATACATTCTATTAAGAAATAGTTTGCCTTAATAAATAATTCTATCCACAACGGAGGTTATACAAAACCGCCTTGGACTGTTAATGAAAAGATCGTCCTTCTTCCTTGAGTGGACTGTTAACAGGAGAATATTTTAAATTAGTGATGAATCGGAAGGGTTTCCAGTAAACAATGAACTTCATTCAACACACATTTCATACCGAAAACGAACAATTTGCAGTTTCAAAAATGCTTTGATGTTGCGTTGTCGATATCAACAAAGCATTACAATGAGAAAGATTTTTACTGAATTTTATGAACTGGTATTGTTGTATTTCAATACGCTGTTAAGAACGGATTTGAATAAACCTCGCCCATATTATTCATTATAACTAAAAGGGAAAAAATGCATAAATTAGAATGGAATCAATTTACAGCCAGGCTGTTTCGATGTGATGTCATATTCCTTATGGGTTCCTCTTCAATTAATTGGAGGTAAAACTGGAATCGTAGAGATTATAACTTAGTTATTTGGTCCATTGAGAAACATTAATTGCAGCTGAGATAACCACAGTGAAGATTTGTTTATATGGTTTACTTTCTCCATGACTTCATAAAAATATTTTTTTCTTGCAGCGATAGCTTTTTTTTCTTCTGTTTCTTTAATACCTCATACAATATGAACACCGAATAAAAATTTGATTAACAACACTATCTTTTATTGATGCCATAATAGGTTCAAAACAGACTGTCTGATGAACATTTTCGCTGATTACTGTCAAAGATACTGACAAAAAATGTTCGGAATTGTGTTAATAATAATTTCGCTGTGGATTTAGAGAGTTTAAACGCATGCTAAGAGATAAATAATAATGGAAGCCTGCATCAGAGATCAAAATGAGACATTTTTTTGATCTAAAAATCTAAAATCTCTACAATCTAAAAACAATCCCGAACATCCATTTCCAATGTAGAATTCGAAAAAACATCCTCTTGCTAGACGAGACGATATCCACTCTGCCAACCAGATTTCATTTAATAAATTCAACCATAAATTGGCAAAGTAATCCTTTCATATCTCAAAGTAATGTCTAAGAATAGATAATGAAATTTTTATACTTTTTAAAAAATTAACACACCTTACATACAGCCAAACACAATCATATTTTTAGAATGCTAACCAAACCTATAAATGAATATTAAAAAGAAAGCAGTGCCGACATAATTTCTTAACTAATATTTTATTATTACTTACTAATTTACTTCAACGCTTCCTTCACTTAACTTAAATACCTAAAATGTCACTTGAATTTTTGAAATTCCTATGCCACTACGACATTACATAACATTATGATATTGAGAGAGTATTTGGCAAGAAAGGCACAACCTGTCTGAGTAGGTTAAGAAAAATCTGCTTAGCCAAATTACGTGCTTGACGTTCATCAATAAAAAATTGTAGTCAATCAACCTTGTAGTTTTTAAATTAATCTTGCTAAAGTCTATAGAATAATACTGTGTTTTTAATTTATTTAAAAATTTGTGAAGATAACATAAAAATTTCTTTAGAAACATAGATAACATAAAAATTACCAAGTACACCTTTTTATATATTTCATTATTTATATATAAATAATTTACGGATAATTTAAAAATCAGATGTGCTACTCAGTTCTCCAAGAGGGAAAACATGACAACAGGTGCTCACCCATCATTAACTGACCCCCTTAAGAAAACGAATCTTCAACATCAAGTAAGAACATATGCTGATGTGGCCCGCTCCAAACAGATAGTACAAACCCAGAACCGGAATAATCCACACTCAAATCTATCAGCTGTTATCACTTCTTCTCTTGCAAAGATGCTGCAGGATTTCCGCAACTCAAATCCATCCTTAAGTGTCACAAAAACATTCCTACAGCAAACCCAATCCATATTATCTGCACTCTCTGATGCATAGAAAAAAAAATCGTCCCAAACTCTCTTAGGATTATCGGTTGGAATGCCAACGGTATAAAAAACAAACTGTTAGAAATCCAGGAATTTAATAATAGATACAACCCAGATATACTGCTAATTAATGAAACTCACCTGAGGCCTGCTGACACCTGAAAATCAGAGGGTATCAGATTTACAGAAACGACAGACTTGGGTGTAGAGGTGGAGGTACAGCCACCCTTATCAAAAACTATATCAATCATCACTCAATAACCAACCCTACTACCACCAACCTCGAAATCACAGGAATCAATGTTCTCACAAACTCAATTGGAAACCTCAAAATTTTTTCTGCATACAACCCTCCATTAAAGACATTATTGATCTCAGATCTGGATGCCATCCTTGCAGTAAAAGGACCGGTCATCATTGCTGCAGACCTCAATGCAAAGCATCCTGCTTGGAACAGTAAATCTACCAACAAAAATGGTCGCATCTCCTTTCTAGCTACACAGGATTAAACCATGCTGTTGTGGCTGGACCTACCGAACCAACTCATCTCAGTACATCTGGCACTGCTGATATCCTGGATATAGCCATCCTGCAAGATATTAAACTACAGTACAGCCATACATCACTAAACGAGCTGTCGTCGGATCACAACCCAATTCTACTGCAATTGGGAGAACAAGAATACCTGCCTCCTCCTTCTCATTCAGGCATATCGTGGGAGAGATTGTCTAAAGCACTGCGGGATCAAATTGGACCCGTCCCTCACATATGCACACCAGACGATGTGGAATCTGCAGTGACTATCCTCACCCAACAGATTAAGTCCGCTATAATGGTTGCATCCTACCAGAAACCTGTTCCCAAGCCTGATCGTTTGCCTGAGGACATTATGGACTTGTCAGAGAGAAGAGCAGAGCTAGGAAGAGATTTCATAACACTCGCGCACATCAGGATAAGAGAGTGCTTAATAGATTGAATGGAGCAGTAAGAGATGCACTTAAAACACATAGAAACGAAGTTTGAGATAAAAAGTTAGCCTCTATCTCACCTATTGATCACTCTATCTGGGGCCTACTGAGAAACATCAAAAATAAAACCAGATCCCTCCCCCCCTATAATTTCAAACCAGGGCCTAGTCCACACAGATGCAGATAAGGCAGAAGCCATACTTAAAAATCTTGAGGATCAGTGCAAACCTTCTTATAACAACATTGATTTCAATCATTTGTACAAAATCCACAGACAGGTTAGGCATGCACTAAACCTCGCGGATACCAGTGCTGATCATATTGCACCCGCATCACCTGTTGAATTATATGATATTATTAAAAAACTTAAGAACAATAAAGCTCCTGGACCAGACAGCATCTCAAACAGGGTGATCAAGCTGATGCCTCGAAAAGCTACAGTGCCCCCACCCCCCCCCCCCCCCACCCCCCCCCCCCCCCACCCCCCCCCCCCCCCACCCCCCCCCCCCCCCACCCCCCCCCCCCCCCACCCCCCCCCCCCCCCACCCCCCCCCCCCCCCACCCCCCCCCCCCCCCACCCCCCCCCCCCCCCACCCCCCCCCCCCCCCACCCCCCCCCCCCCCCACCCCCCCCCCCCCCCACCCCCCCCCCCCCCCACCCCCCCCCCCCCCCACCCCCCCCCCCCCCCACCCCCCCCCCCCCCCACCCCCCCCCCCCCCCACCCCCCCCCCCCCCCACCCCCCCCCCCCCCCACCCCCCCCCCCCCCCACCCCCCCCCCCCCCCACCCCCCCCCCCCCCCACCCCCCCCCCCCCCCACCCCCCCCCCCCCCCACCCCCCCCCCCCCCCACCCCCCCCCCCCCCCACCCCCCCCCCCCCCCACCCCCCCCCCCCCCCACCCCCCCCCCCCCCCACCCCCCCCCCCCCCCACCCCCCCCCCCCCCCACCACATGGATACCAGGTTCAATACTCGGATGCATACGTTGATACACAGGAACCTCAATAATTAAATCTTAATGGAAATAATAAGAAAGTAGATTACAGTGTAGCATGAAAATGACAGATTACACTTATTTAATATTTGTGTCAAAATAAAGTATTTAATAAAGGAAATCAGTGTCAATCGTATGTTCTTTCTAAGCATAGTTACTGAGCTGTAAAACTAGTAGCTTTAGCTAAAATGTTTTACTTCTTTCTAAAATGTGGAAAAAAATTATAGATAAGAAAGTACACCATCAGATGTACTTTGTTATCTATAATTTAAGCCGAACTATATTTGCAGTGTGAAATATGGTGTACTGTTTTAAATACGAAAATGTATGACAGTCACCAAAGTAGTCGATGAATGGAAATGGGAAATTTGCTGTTTCCTTAGTAACCAGACAGTTGAGTTTATCTGTAAATTTATTGGTCTGTTTTAAATAAGAACAATTAAAGAACAAAATACGTTAAAGCTATGTAAAATGTATGTCAGATTTCCCATGGCTATAATCAAACATTATGAAATATACAGGTGTAAATAGGGCCAGGAAAGTTACAATCGTTATAACAATGGCATTTCCAATAGTATTCTATGCATGTAAAAAGGTGGGTTGTTAACAAGAAAGATAGGAAACGAATCGATTCATTTGAATTATGGGCGTGGAGAAGACTTAATAGCGTTCTTTTACAGCTTCTACCTCAAGCATTGATATGAACTCCACTTTGCAATCCTGTTGAAAATTTTCTAGTACGATTCTGTCACTGCTTGGTTCGTTTAACCAAGGACTGCAAAATGCCATGAACTGCAAAAATAACTAATAAGAAGGTTTTGAACAGAGAAAGCTCCACCATTACTCCAAGATATCTACTCTCATCAGTTGCACACAGCATAATCCCAAAAAATATACTATATCCGATTAACCCAAACTCCATTACTTTGCACTTACTAACATAAAACATATAGCGATTGTCATTTGATTACACTTCCAACCTGTTCAAATAACCTCGTAAATGCTGTATGTCAGTAATATCCGTTGTTAACTTACTGATCGGTGCGTCATCAGCAAGCAAAACTGTTTGCTGATGACGGTTCAGGGGATCTTCAATATACGAACATTTTGGGACAATTTGGAAAACAAAAGTGCAAAAATAATGGAAGGTGTTGACTGTAATTCTTCTCAGTACACGGACTAGAGTCATTACGGGCAAAATGTTTCAACATAAAGATGTGCAAAACTTCACGTGAAGAGAAGAAAAATTAAAAATAAGAAAAGCCTCATTCACTACTTTGTTGATAGAAATATCATGACGCTTATTTAGTATTCACGAGTATATAGAAGATCTGAAATTGGAAGTGACCATTATTTAGTATTAAGCAGGATAAAAATGGATATCACACAGAAAAGAACAGTATGAAGAAACTTTTTAAAAGTATTAAATTTGAGCAACTTTTGAAGTAAGTTATTGTCTCGCTTATACAAACCTAATTGGGAAAAAATAAAATAAAAAATGAAACAAACTGAAAACCAGAACCAAACCTTGGAGTCTCTCTCATGGAGGCAAATTATGAAGAAGACATTGACTGATTCATCTGGGGAGGTAAGTAGTGAAGTTGTCTGCAAAAATAGAAAAATAAGAACACTGTGGTGGAAGACACAAGATGTTAAAGAAGCAGTCTGGGAAAAGAAGAAAGCGTATCAAACGTTCCTAGTAAATAAATCGGCAGATGCCCTAAACGAATACCAGAGGGAATTGTAAGAGAGATGAACTATGTATAAAAGTAACTAAACAAAAGTCAATGGACAATTTTGGTAAGAGTGTTGTAAAATAACTATCAGGAAAGTCGCATAATATTCGGTGGGCTATTGAAGGAGCTTAAAATGGTGGAAAGAGTACTGTAAAAGGAATTAAATATGATAAAGGTGACATGAAAACTGAATTTACGGATATCCGAGATGTCTGGAGTAATTAATTTCAAAGACTTTTAAACGAATCAAGCAGTGATAGAATCGAATTAAAAATTTTTCAACAGGATTGCAAAGAGGAGTTCATATCAATACTTGAGGTATAAAAAGCTGTCAAAATCTTGAAATGTGGAAAGGTAGCTTGGAGTAGGTGAGTAGGTGATATCCGACTAGAAATGCTTAAGTATGGAGGTATAAAGGTTTTGCAGTGGCTACACCGCATACATCAGAGGGCCAAGTCAGAAGGTCCCGATGGTTGGAGTAGAGCTCTCATAGTACCCATCTATAAAAAAGGGAATAAAACTGAATGTGAGAATTAGAAATGAATTTCTCTACTAATTTTTCCAGGTAAGATTTATTCATACTTGAAAAGATGTTGAGAAAGATCATGGAAGAAAAACTTGGAGATGAACAACCTGGCTGAAGGCCAAATAGCGGTTGTGAAGATCACATTTCCTCTTTAAGACAATTAGTTGAGAAATCGTGGGAATATGACAAGGATCTGTACTTGAGTTTTGTAGATTTGGAAAACCCATACGAGGTGCACAGAGGAAAGCTTTTCAAAGCACTACAGTTGTATGGAGTGAATGGAACATTATACAAAGAATCTCTCATTCAGCATCTCGAATTGTAGGAAATACAGGAAGATGGTTTCATTTAAAATCAGAGGTAAGACAAGGATGTACATTATCTTCAGTATATAATAGTGGAGATAATCTGCACATATAAAGTGGAGATAATCATCATCTATATGGATCACATTATGAAAGAAACTAGCATTAGATGTGACACTAGAATTCTAGATGTCAAACGTAGTTCATTGATTTATGCTGATGATATTGTACACCTAAACACATCTAGTGAAAGTTTCCAGGATTCTTTAACTAAACTTTGGCATGAAAATCAACAATAAAAAGACCAAAACTATGAAAACTGGAGAATAGAAAACTTCAGCTGTATTCTGAATAGATATCCTATAGAAGAACTAAAATATTTAAGCTATTTAGGCACAGCTTTCAATGAGATGGCAGGTTAAATCTAGAAATAGACAAGACAATAGATAATGCTTTTATGGTGGGTAGCCAGCTGAAAAAATGCATATGGAATAAGAGAGAAATTATCCAAAACAAATACCAAACTAACAGTATAGAAGACAGTGTTCAAGCCGGTTTTAAGTTATGGATCTAATAGTTGCGTTCGAAACAACGCATGTGATCAAAGACTAGCGACCAAAATATATGAGCGTTCTGAGAAAATCAGAAGAGTGAACCGATAGAATCAATGGCAGAATCATATTAAAAATGAAGATATTAGAAAGGATCTTGATATTATTAGCATTCAAGAATGTCAGCAGAGCTAATCTAAAATGGAGTGGTTACATAAATAGAATGAGATAAGAAAGGTAGTAAAACAGGTGCTTCATACCAAATTGGCACGAAAGAGATCAGAGGAAGACCAAGGTCCAGGCGGATTGATTCAGTTAGAAGTGATATAGAAGCACTGAATGTTAGATATGACAACATTGGAGTGCTCACAAATAAGAGATTGATTTGGAGACAAATTGTTGATAGTAATGAAAACGTATCATATAATGCTGTCATAGTGATCTGAATATCCTTTGGGAATATTTATCAGGAAACTATCAGGAAAGTCATGTTATTCAAGTTGGAGATACTTGATATAAAATTTCTTCCGAAAATGGAGAAGAAAGGCCCAAGACAGGAATAGCTGGACTCTTTTACGACGTGCAGCCATGGAGAAATCCTGACTGAAACACAGGTCCATCAAGGTAATTAAGGTAATATAAAATTTAGGTTACCAACATTTTACAAACGCAGATCTTCCAGATTGTTGATAATTCGATAAACAACACAAATAAACAGCAACAGTGAGGCAGCCTTTATTCGGTTTTTAGAAAAATTGCAATATCATATATCAAGCGTAGGCAACATTAAGAGCTGATTTGCCTTAGTCAAGAACTTCAATGAAAAACAAGCAAAGAGGGGGGGGGGCTATGATCAAACAGAAGTACAAACTAAATTCCCAGACAAGTGAGCAGGACAATTAATTTCAATGAAGGAGGGTGCGGTGTGTTTTCAACAAATGGATAACTGCGCATAATTCCAAGAGTTATGGTAACATTGAATATCGTAGGCATGCATGGTATACGAAACCTAGGGACTAACATGGTCACAGTGGGAGTTGTAACGCGTGATATGGGATCGGCGAATGAATTTATCCGGAAGAACAAGTATCAGTGGAAGGAGAATACCTGTGTAACGCAATATGCGAAAGACTTCTCATTACAGGTTGTGAAGCTTTTTATAGAATCTCTAAAACGATTCTTCTTTCATAACTTGGTGGTTGTGGGAATGTTGTATTCCAGACAATTAACATATATATAAACGTCCTGGACTATACAATACTTCATCGGTTCTTGTAGTTTTATGCCCTACACCCTTGTTTAATTTAACATAACAATTCATTATATCATCTCGTGGGTAATATATGCACAGGGTATGAGTAAAAGTATATGAATAAAATCTCATTGGATGCATTCGACAATTTAGCTCAACAACGTTATAAAGGGACCATCAGAATCAGGACATTCCTGTCAGGAAACTGATATGAATATGTTGTATTTAAATATCACAACAGATAGGAGCGTGGAAGCAACAACAATTAGTTAATAGAAAACAAAAATGGAGATAACAAGCAATCTCGCTATTACAGAGCTTGAGTCTTTATTCGTTCTTAAATGTAAATGCATATGGCACTGTCAAATGAATTGCAGAACAAGGTATTTATTGGATGATCAACAAAGATTCATGAACAAACACTTTGCCAACACAGCCAGCGATTCAGAGAGAAATCCTTTAATTCAGACGAAACGATTTAGTGCTATCTCTCTCAAAATATTAACCATAAAAAGTAAGCTAAGCTGATATTATTATTCATTTCTAAGAAAATAATGCTTACTTATAAATTTCTTATTTATCCACTTCTCTCCCCAGTAAGAATTGAACAGCATACAAATATGAGGGAAAAAGTCGTTATCGTAAAGAATTACTGTTTTACATAGAGGCAGTTCCTTGCGGCTGTAAGGACTAAATAGAGTACAGTAGTCCAGGCATTTCCAGGGTATATCCTTCAACTCGCAAGTGTCTTCACATCCTAGGAGAGAGCTCGTCTCGTAGTCCCTGAAACAAAATTATACAAAAAGTGCAAAAATACTGTTCAGCTTAATAATAGTTCAACAAAACCATTAAAGTACCTTTGGTTCAGATTGTTCAGATTGCAACATTTCAGTTATCACAAATCTCCCATTAATTTGATTTAAACAAAGCACAATGTGAATGTGAATACGAAATAATGTAATGAATTCCATTTCAAGATTTCCACTTGCAATTAAATTATGAGAACGTTTCTTCAGATGCAGAAATTTCAGGAATTCAGTTTGATTTTAAAATTATACTTTAGCTGATGCTCTATTCTGGTTATTCCAGAGTTAAACTTCACATTTTCTAAAAGATATTGCCATTTACGTTTGGTATTTTTACTCCCTTGATTCGAAGAATTCTGAACGTTACCTACGAAGGTAATGTTCAGAAGGATCAACGCCAGCAAACAAAGCACACATTAAATTATTTAGTTATCCTTAATTCAAATCTTAACGATTAACTCTGCTAACTATTCGATATAAAGTGAAACAAAAAAGACAGATATTCCCTCCAAATTAGAATCCAGTTGCAAAATAAAGAAACAAAAAGACCGTAAACAACTAATGGAAACATCGTAGCTAAAAGGAACCGTTTTGAGAATTCACATATAAAGTCTGACATAAACAAATGATATAATTATTCTGTAAATCGGACTCTAGACACTGTGCCAATTATATCTTCCCTTTTCTTGTTAGTGCACATAAAAGCAAAATTCTTGTTGTATGTGCTTTTTATTTTGATGACACTTCATTGTAAGACAGAAGCATATACAGCAAGGATTCATGTGATTTCCGGAAAACTCTTGTTGCATGAACGTTTTATTGTCTCATAATGAACTGTCGCCAAATTACACTATTCCCATTTTGTTCTGCTTTATATTAAAATCTGTTTCCATATTATATGAACTTCTTTATTCTGATAATTGATACAGTTTCCATTCCTTTCATTTAAATTGATTCCACTATTGAAAGCATATGTGTTTTATGTTGATGAGATCCGATAAATTCGTGTGCCACTCAAGATTGATGATGTCCTGGTCGCTAGAGAACACTACAGATAATCACCTATTGACGACCATTTCCGCATTAGAACATAGGACACTTCCACCTAGCAGGAAATCTGAATTGTGGTGATACAAGAAATGAAACTTCAATTCGGATTAAATTTTAGAACTAACAAACCATCAACCAATCTGACTGTGCTACTATAAAAACCTGAAAATATCTTAACAAATTAAAATGATAAGTTTCTTCATGCCCTGCTAATATTTTGTTTTAACATATTGACCCATCCTCCATTTGTGTTTATTAACGTCACTTTCCTTAATCATCCTGGTTGTGTTCCTCGGTTCATATGATAATATTATTAAAATTATCTATACTACACGACACATGTGGATGAAAGGTGTCCAATATTAGATAATATTCTGCATCAATTACCATTATTTTTCTACATGAATTGTAAAACAAATCGGTATATATTATAAGTGTAGTATGCTCACAGGTTGCTGGCAGCCATTATTTTGCACTTATTCTTATTTAATGTATATCTAAAGATCAGGATGGTGTTTTTTCTTTTCTTTTTATCCAGTGTTAATGATTGTTTAATATGTTTTTTTTAGTTCATGCATTTCAGTTTAGACACTAAACACTAAATCAAAAGTAAAGAAACTTAACTTTTGATTTAGTGTTTAGTTAGTTTCTTAACTTAGTTTCTTTATTTTCAGAGAATGCATCGGCTGGTAGATATGCGTTTGTGTTGTTTGTTTAAGTGGTTAAGGACTGGTGCCGTTACAAATTATGGACGTATCTTCAACACGTGTAGATATATCGGAGCAATTTTTCAATAAATTATTGAAAAAAGGGGTTTCATGAGAAATATTTTTCCACAAAAAACAGAGGAACCTGCTTGAACGATACAAGAACACAGTAATTAATTAAGGGTAAGCACATGGAGTCTGCTCTTTTATGATTCACTTCAGAATTACAGAAAAGCCAATGGTTTTAGGCCATAACAAGTCATTTAACTAATAAGTAGGAAGAGATGAACTGCTAAAGAAATGGCGAACAGTACCACACCTGTCAAAAGAAGTGCTCTATTTTAAAATACAACACCAGAATCTTTTAAACATGTTTGATTTCAGTGCATGAAATAGATGTTACTTCCTGATAATTTCCTTTGATATCATGATTGATGATATTGAAAGTCAAATGTGGAAATGGTGAGTTAGAGAAGACATCCATAGTCGGTACCTGGAAAACGGATACAGATTACATATCAGAGTTTATTAGATTAAAGTAGGAGTGATCTTCGAGATTTCTTGAGAAATCTAGATCAAAACTTCTGCTTATAAATCTAGAATTATTCCAGAAATATTACCAATCAAAATTAAGATTACATCTCGTTATAGTTTGTCGGAAATACATCACAACATTCTGAAATTGCCAAGATAAAATCTTTTCCGGTACAGATTGTATTCCTCCAACACACTGTGATTATCACGGAGTTATTAGATGGTACCATTATCACGATAATTTTTGATTGGTAGATTTTGTAATTAGGATCTAAAAGTTTCTACCCTACAATTAACTACTACCCATTGTTTTCCCTACTGACTTCCATATTTATATAGGACCTAATCAAACACACTGAAGTCATGCTATCTATATTATATAGCAGTTTAACAACAGCCGATTTCTTTACACTTAAAGGTTCCCACGTTAATAAGTGACACACAATGTAGTTTATTCTGGATCCATCTTGTTCTTCCGATAGCATAACCCACCATTTCAAAACATAGTAAGGCAAGTTTTGGATAATTTTAATTTTCCAACTCATCAGGCTTTGCGTGGGATCCTTTTCAATAAACGCAGTCTGTTTGATTATAATCTTCACCATCAAAGAACACACTCCACTCTAAGAGTACTTTCCAGCAATGGCCAATTCTCTGCAATCAAAATATATCACGCAGCTCCTTTCCTGCTGAGTAGAACAGCACTATTACATTTCAAAAAATGTTGGCACAGACGTTGATTGGCACTGACTGGTTTCTCTAAATTTGAAGCAGTTCATTTCCTGTCAAATTACTGTAAATAGCAAAAGTGCTTCCCCACCACAAACAGAAAATTCATCAGCAAAGAGAAGAATTCTGACTTATATGGCACAGTAACTTAAAACGTGTATACACTTTGTGCAGATATACAAATCGATCAATTTGAGAATTTGGTAACAATAAAATCTTCCGAATTCAAGATATAATCTACTTATCAACCGAACAAACACATTACACCACCAACCTATTGCGGTAAATAGTTCTTGAATCTTTTCTGGGGCTTTTCGAGGGACTGGCCATATATACATGGTATCAATAAGACTCCTCGAGTAGAATAAATTGTGTAATCTAATCAGAACCGGAATACTTTTCCATAAACGTTTTTTTTAAATGTTTCTGTATCGCTTGACTGTATTTAAATACCAGTAATATTAGAAAACGTATCATTAAATATTAATGGATTATTCCATGGTATTTTGTGAAAAGGACATGATAATAATATTATTTTTTATTTATTATTTGGAGACCTCTGTCTCTAAAGGGCTAGATTTTTCTCACATAGGGTGGTGCGTGATGGGAATGGATTGCCATTGAATGTTGCGAGTGTTAACAGTGTGAATGAATTCAAGAAGAAATATCATAGCTGCTGCATGTAGTATGTGGTCTCTCTCGTTGAGTCCCTGACTTCCTGGAGTCAGTTATAATAATAATAATAATAATAATAATAATAATAATAATAATCTCCTCAATGAACACGGTCTTGTCGTTGCAGTGGTGCTTGCGTCCTTCAGTGATGTTGAGACTATTCTGGCGGTTGCATAGCTGCCAGCAGGGCCAATCTTTTCTGACGGGTCTCAGCTGAGGAGCCAGACTAACAGTCGTCCAGATTAATGGGTGAAAAATAACAAGAAATCCATAGCAGATCAGTCGACGCCCGGATCATGCGCGGGTGTAGACTGATCCAGTCCATCTGACGCAGTCCCGGGCGTCGACGCCCAGGACTGCGTAAGATGTTGGGGATCCTGGGCATCAGGCGACAAATGAGTACAGGACCCAGCTTTCCTTGCTGGGCAATCAGGGCAGGAAGCTGAAAAGCAACTGGAAGAAACCAAACGTTAAAAAATGGACTGTAGAAGAAAACGGAGAAATTATAAAATGTTTTTACAGATCGATACCAGAAAATCAGGTTTCAGAAAGCGTATGTATTTAATTTGGAAACACAAATTCCCAAAATCTGCAATACAGAACAAAGACTTATGGACGAAAAGAATTTTAATTTCTATAACAAAATATTTACTGAACTTGAACTTAAAGAGTTAGATAATAAACCAACAACTCCAGCGACAACAAATCATCAGGAGATAGCTATATCAAACTTTAGAATTCAACTCAGTAAGCATGAAGCTGACGACATACTTCCGAATGTTTGACAGAAGTGCAGTGTAAAATGAAGTTAGCGATATTGGAACATATGAACTCCATAAATGACCGTATAAGACTACCATTAAAATCTTTACATAAACTCAAACAGCTCCTCTTAGACGCAAATGTTCTGATTAAAACCATCACAACCAGCAGTATAAAGGAAACAAATCAGCTCCTATGCAGCACATCCTATATCATCATTACAGTGAAGCTTGGCTGCAAACTGCAAGCGCAAAAGCCGAGGATTAAACAAACTGGACCATGGAAAATCCGGTTAGAACGAAAAGTCAACAAACTTCGAGCTGATCTGAGCAACTTAAAGAATTTTAAATAACGGCTGAAAAATAATAACATCAAAACAAACTGATTAACACATATAATTTGGCCAACAAAACAATTGCTGAAGTTAGTGAAGAGCTAAAACAAAGAATTATAGCGACTGCGCAGAAAATTAAAAGATATGAAGCTAGAATAAACTATTATGTCCAAAACATGCAATTTCAATAGAATCAACATCAATTCTTTCAGTCTCTCCAGAGAAATACAAATGCAAACAATCATTCACCAGAAAAAGGAGAAACACTCAAATTTTGGAAGTCAATCTGGGAGAATCTTATTAAACATAATAAAAAATGGCTCATGAATTAAGGAAATAGAAACCGAAATTAAACAAAAACAAATGCAAACTGTCATTATTACTAAAGAAATGGTCAGTGAACAAGCTATAAAATTAAAAAAACTGGCGTGTCTCTGGCAAAGAACGAACTACATGGATTTTGGTTAAAGCATCTAACCAGTCTACATGATCGAATGGTAGAACAATTTAATTATTTGGTGCAGTCAGGCTCAGTGGAACACTGGATGATATCTGGAGGCACTTTTCTCTTCATGAAAGATAAGGATAAGGGGGGAGGGAGACCCAAGTAACTGTCGTCCAATAACATACCTGCCAACTATGCCTAGTTGGCAGGTATGTTATCATAGCAAATTCCTTATACCACCACTTATCAGATACTTAGATTTATCCGATTGAACAAACTAATGCAAAGTCATTACTGATGTCCAAAAATTTTGAACATCAATAATAACAGCAAATGCAGATTATGCGATCAGAAAGATGAGACTGTAGAGCATCTAATCAATGCCTGGCAAAATAGCTCAAACTGATTATAAATACCGCCATGATCAAGTGGCCAAAATAATTCATTGGCATGTATCCAAAATATATGGCTTTCCTACTTCTCATAACTGGTGGCAGCATAAAATAGAGACCGTATTGGAAAACGAAACAGCAAAAATTCTTTTGGACTTTAGTATACAAACTGAATGGTGTTTGGAACACGAGACATCACAATTATCGAACATTGACAGATTTGGATTATTGATATCGCAGTACCCAGTGAGACAACATTAACAACAAAGAACTGGAAACAATTAATAAATATCGAGATCTAGCAATCGAAGTTGAGGGCTGTGACTTAAACACACCAAAGTCATCCCAATAGTTATCGGAGAACTTGGTGCAACTTCAAGGAGGCTATCCAACTATTTACAGCAATTAAACATCAACGACGTGACCCCATATGATCTTCAAAAATCAGCATTACTTTCTACAGTCCATAGTTTACGCCGCTACCTAACAGACTATTCTTAGATTCTTGGGTGGAATCTGAATTGTTCTGTATCACCAGTCAAATTGTTGTTTAAATGATATCTTGTTTAAATTAGGGGGATATTAAATCCCACATTGTTTTAAAATCGAATAAGAAACTCAAAGATCGGAATCAAAGAGTTTCATGCCCAATATAGTAACTATAGGCGTATCGACGACTACTAGCGTAAGCTAAAGCACGTAGTTCAAGTACGTAGTACAAACTAGGGCAACTCGTTGCAAAGGTGGAGAAAGTTCTGATCCTTATTTTTAGTATTTTCCATAGTTGCCCTAGTTTGTACTACGTACTTAAACTACGCTAGTGGTCGTCGATACGCCTATATTACTATATTGGGCATGAATCTCTTTGATTCCGATCTTTGAGTTTCTTATTCGGTTTTAAAACCATGTGGGATTTTATATCCCCTTAATTTAAATAATGTTTACATCACCGAAATGAAGCATATTGCTTTTTATTTTAATGATATCTTGTTTTGACTGTGTGTCAACTATAATATTTTGTTTCTTTCGGCAATGGCAAGGTTTGTGATCATTTACGAATATATACATGGGATGTATTTTCTGCAGAGTATAAGGATTCAGTACAAAACGCGGAGTACTTATTTTTTTATAAATATAATTATATATTTTATAACTAACTAAATATTTATCCATTTTATTTACATATGGATTGGCCCGAATATGCCTGCATTTCACTATACAACGCAACTCACAGTTGCATAGTTCAATAGTAATAATAATAATAATTATTATTATATTCAATATAAATATATATATATATATATATATATAGTTTGTAGTCTGCGCAGAATGCGTATGATGTAACTGCGTAGCTTTAAATGTTTTCGCATAAGGCTTATGTCATATAGTTTGCTTGCGATTATATGAGTTTATTGTGTTGGTAGTTTGTATGTCTGCTCCAACTTTGATCAGGATCGAAGTGAAGTCCGAGATAACGTTTTGATTTCGCCTGTGTAATGGTTGTGATTTTAGAATGAGCACTTTGTGTAGAGGAAGTTGGATGTCGAATAGTGAAATATTTATTTTCTATGGCACGGGTCTGGGGATTTTTGAATATTATTAGATTTTTTTTTCAGGGTTCATATACATACCGTTTTCGGTTAACCAGTTAGTGAATTGATTGATGTCGCGTTGAATATTTGTGTAAGCGATATTTGCGTTGTTGTGAATGAATACTATGGCCGTGTCGTCTGCGTGTTGGAAGATTTTTCTTTTTAGGGGAAGATGGCTAATATTTTGTGTGTATATGAATGAACAGAATGGTAGACAGGTTCCGGTACCTCTTTGCTGTGCATTGATCCTATACATATGATGTGCGTTCTGTTTTTCATGTATGCTTTGAACCATTGGAATAGACAACCTCCGATTCCGATAAGTTCGTTTGTTCAACACTGTTTTGTGTGTTAGTGTGTCACACGCTTTTGGCAGGTCAATAACACAAATAATACTATTCTGTTTTTATCTAATGCAGCGTTTATTAGACAGTTTGCAATACATAATGCGCGAAATGTTTTTTTTTTCATTACAGCAATGTGGCAATGGATCTGTAATTACTTAAAATGTTTCTTTTTCAATGATTGTGTATGGGAGTGATTAATGCAGTCTTTAGTGTTTCAGATATGTACCGCTTTTCGAAGGTTTTATTTAACAGTTTTCGTATAACTGAAAATAAGGTAGATGAATGTTTTGTGATGTCTTTTTGGTCTGATTCTGTCTGTTCCTGGTTGTTGAAAGCTTGGTATTTGGTAGACGGATGCCTCTTCGTTTGTTGGGGATACTTCTGTTAGTATTAAAATATCTATGTTGTCTATATGTTTCATTGCACGTCTTCTTCAGCCTGTCAGACTGTTTTGTCTGAAAAAAAATGGATTTACCGGAGGGAAAACCAAAGTACCTGCGAATGACACCTGTGCATTTATCCTCAGCCGAAAGAAGACCTTATAATCGCTCATCGCATCCTACGTAAGATTCGAATATGCGACATTATCGACGGTGATCGTTAACGATATATTAAGGAAAGTTGTGTTTATAATGTCTCAACGAAAATCACATTGGCAGCACATCAAAACACACAGGGACACAAACGCGACTCAACAAAACATCCTGGTGTTCCAAATAGTGCTGTAATTGAGTGAAATAAAAGTGTAAAAAATTAAATAAATAAATAAACAAATTAGCGAATTTATTTTACTCCAGCCAAATAACAGAACCAGATGTTTTCATTTAATTCTCAGTTTAATGAACAGTGGTGTACTGTAGCTGACTCAGTTCTGAAATCGAAGTCATTTGAACGATATTAATCATAAATTTATACACTAGTGATTCATTATAATTATTTAAGAAGCAGTGATCTCATCATACTCACCTGGAAATCAGTCATATTGTTTCCAAAGCAGTAGAATGGATAATGGGAACAGAACTCAGAGATATTTGCTGGTTTCTCGCATAATTTTGGGTTCAATTCACAGACTTTTGTTCTCAGCGCTCTGATCAAAAATAAAATATTAAATTCGAATTATCAGGTCAAATAATATATATAAGTATATGTTGAAAATTTATACGAAATTCCCAATGTTATTAGCACTTCATATCACAAACTATGTAGCATAGCACGGGATGGGATAGGTACATACACTTAATAAGTTGAGTTAGGCACATTAGTGGAAATGATGTTTATTTTTCAGTCTGCTGCAGCACAATTACAACCATCTGTAATCATCTGTGTCGTATATAAATAAATACGGCAAAAAAAACTTCAACATGTAAAATTTTCTACTCTCAAATCAACGAAAAGGTATTTGCCCAACAAACATTATTCATCTCAAATAATGAGAAAAGAGCCACACAGTTAGTATACTTCACATAGTAATTATCAGACCATTTAATTCAAATATCAGCTATTTAGCAACCAGACACACACGAAACGTTGCAAACCTTGACATAATGATAAAATATCGAATCTGATTGAATGATTTTATTGAATATCAACACTGGAAACTTAACCTTCACCAAAAACACAGTGGGTGGCAGTTCGTCGAAATATTATATTAGCAACTTTTTTTAAAAATTACCTGTCTTCACTGAAGGCATAGACATCGTGATTAAGTAGTCTTGGATTGGTTGTTTTAATTATAATTAATTTTTATTTTAAACTTTTAAACTTTATTGTATTCCTTTATTTCAAAAAATAGCAATGGGTCATACTGTAATTTATATTGACACTTACTGTTGTGATGAATCAGTATAGTAGAAATACCAGTAAAAATGAGTATTTAATCATCTGTTGTTCAGTATATATACATCATCAACTAACATCAAATGGAGCAGGCGAACCTGCTTGACTCGCAGGTTCTCTCAATATACTTAGACCAATTATTGTATTATATATTTGATTATGTGTACTCGAATGAACTTCGACTAGATGATTTGAGTTCTAAACTCAAATCAAGATCGAAATCTAAATGGATTTCGTTTTCGATTTTTTGTGGCCCTTTAAGTTTCCTTTTTTATTACATGTTATCTTATGAATTTTGTTTTCATTAATTTTATAATGAAAAATTCCTTTCATAATTACTTATAGTATGAGGAATTGTTTAATAGACTGATGTTTAAGAAATTGTCCTTTTGATTAATACTTTTTCTAACAAAACATTCGAAAAATGCCCTTTCTGTTATTTGTTTTTCAATGAATTATGTTTTCTCTCACTGGGTTTCAATTGTCTTTTCAGAGTTTTTTTTTATTTTTCAATGAACTGTGTTTCCGTTTATCGAACAGTTGTTCGAAAAAGTGTCTTCAGATAAATCGGCGTTTCGGTGAGATTGTGACATGACTTTTATAACGAATTTTCTGAGCACCAGAAACTACTTAGTCTCCTTTTCAAACTTAGAATTTATCGGTTCATTGTAGCAAAATAATGTATCACTGAGAATAGCTTTTAAACG
Source organism: Typopeltis vanoorti (assembly GCF_054136105.1). Taxonomy (NCBI): domain Eukaryota; kingdom Metazoa; phylum Arthropoda; class Arachnida; order Uropygi; family Thelyphonidae; genus Typopeltis; species Typopeltis vanoorti. Next base: position 14,150,415 of record NC_143562.1, read on the forward strand.
TTTAGTTGTAGAGAAGCCAAATGCTATCATATTTATCCCATCAGCAGGATATTTGAATATGTAGAAAGTGTGTATAGTCTGAATTCTTCTTCATTTCAATCCACTGACAGAGGATGGAATAAGAATAAAGAACCATATTCTTTACTATCATAGCACAAGTTCGATCATTTAAGTCGACTGACGGTATCCTTGATAACTTTTGTACTTTGCCATTAGATCTGTACATTCTTATATTGACGTCCACGGTTTGTCTCGGTTGCTGTGTTTCGGACTCATCTGTCGAGCAGCCATGATTACTTATTCCTCATGATTTCTTTAGCTGGAAAGCCCTCGGTACGAATCCTGTCTAAATGATCTTCGTCAAGATCTTTTAAAGGAAAAATAAATTAGCGAGTAATATTGAAGAGACATGGTTTTCCTTAAAGAAACTTGAATGCGTTTTTATTATTATTTAATTAAACTTGAAAACTACCTAGTGAACACACTCGCTGAAACTTGACGCATTCTTCGCATCTTTTGTAATTCCAACAATCAAACAAGCTTGATTTTCTAAATTTTATAAATACGATTTTAATTCTTAAAAATTAAAGATTATTTTGTGAAGATTAAGGAATACTGGATAAAGTTCATAAAGGAATTCGAAGTTAGTGAAGCCTTCAGAGGGAATACAAGGACATTGGTGCGAGAAAGAGTGCTGAATCTTGGGCAGAATACATTGCTTAAGATTTTGATTGGTTTTTTGATAACACATCTGGATGGTTTGCTATCTACTTTCTGATAAGTTGCAGCGGTGAAATAGCCTTTTGTTTTGCATTTAATAAGCTGATTACTGTAATTATTTATGCACGAATAAGAGTATTGAATAAAATGAGGACATTAGAGCTTCCGTAATATACTGAAAATCATAATATGCTGACAGATCCGTTCTAAATCAACTGAGAGTCCAATTAGACTTTGGTTGTAATGGAGTTATATCAGAGAAAAAGGCGGATCCACTAAAATTATCTTCCATTATACACTGGGTGGCCAGTTTATTGCACAAATACTAATATGTGTTTACATCTAATGACTGAATTTTTTGGTGTCATTTCGCGGATCAAGAATATCGATTTTTCCCAGTATCATAAAGTGCATAATCCTGTTGTAAGAAACATTTGCCAGATGGATAACATATAAGCATATTATGGGAAACTGTCAAAAGTGATCTTTAGTGAAGAAACGTGTCATAAGGAAACATCACTTTGCAGCCTGACATAAAAACCGATAAATCAGATGTTTCATCCTACTCTGAAACTCGCTGATGCCGTTCTGTCAGCAAAGGACTGGAACCAATTTGTTTTTCCACTGTTAGCTGTTTTCATTATCTTCATTTATGTCATTAGATGCCAACGTATATACACATATACCGTTTACTGAATTAGAAACTACTATTGAATTGCGGGTTGAATCTCCTTTAGTTCGAATTACAGAATGTTTGTGGTTTGTCATAGCCTCCAGAAGCTATTGGATTACATCTGAGTCAACAACATACTAAACATTCACAGGAGAGTCCTCTAAGTGAATAAGATTATTCGCCAGAAGAGAACGTTTTGCTGTTGAATATATTTTTCTAGCATGTTCCATACATTCTCTATGAGGTTCATATTCGAGCATTGTGATTAGCCAATGCCCGAATAATAACAAAGAAGATGGCCGAAGTCTTTGACATGCTCGCTGAACCTTTGCTGCAGAGCAAACCGTCCGCGAAGAACAGTAGCATTGTCGTCGATGAAATAACCGTCACTGACTAAACAAAAGTCAGCGTTACAGGATGAACTTGCTTGATCATCAACAATGTTCAGATATTCGTTTCAGGAGAACATACCAGCAATATCAGAGCACCGATTCGGTATCAACAGAACATATCCCACACAACGACACTCTGTGCTGAACCTTGAGTTCTGTTTACAAGGCAAGCTAGGTTCGTTGCTTCATGGGTCTTCCATCAAATTCTCTGCCTACTTTGGTACAAAACAGCTACACCGTGACTCTTGGGACCACATTTCATTTCCAGTTTTCACATTACAGGATGAACTTAAATAAATAGTAATTTAATTAAATTATAAAGTAATTAAATAAATAGTAAATAGAGATTTAAATAGTAATGATGATAACAGTTTTTTTTATATAACAATCATAATATAATTTACAATTATATTGTTCAGAGTTACATAAGTTGTATAATATTACATTTTGTAGTTTACTATTTTTTTTTAATTTTGAAAAGGTGTGATTATACAACAGTATTTACACATATGCAATCTAAATATTATATTTCCTTATTCTCACAAACATACAGTGTAAACTCATGATTTACATTTAAAAGATTTTTTTTTACATTGTATACATTTGTTACAGTTATTATATACATTATTTACATTTTTACATATGATACATTATTTACATTTGTTTACATGTAATATTTACATTACGTACATTGGTTTACATATTTACATACATTACATACATTGGTTTTCATGCGATACGTACATTACATGCATTTGGTTACATATGATACATCTTAAATGAGAACTAATTTCTTTGCTTTCATCCTTGAAGCTTATATGTAAGCTTGTCTGAGGATGACACCAGTTGGTTATTATGTATTGGTTTTTTTTTTTTTTTTGCTGTGTTGGGAGGTTACGAAATCTATGATTGAGAAATTCGAGCGCGCGCACTCACACACACACACGCACGTACGCACGCACACACACACTCACGCGCACGCACACAATAACTTGCAATGTATTGATGCGTCACTGAACTGGAAGCCTGAACGAATATATTGTGTTTCATTAAGTTTGTATGGAATTTTGGGTGCGTGTTTCTTGTTCATAGTATGTCCTTAGAGCTCCTTTCAGGCTATTGTAGTTTGTAAGGTTTCTGTATTCAAAAGGGAATTTGTTTATCATGTCTGGGATGTAGAAGTTTCGCATGGCCTTTCCGTAGTGATTATTCTATTTATATATGATATAATTAGTAGTCTGAGATCTTGTTATACGGTATGTATTTCTAACTGTCCTTTCATCGAAATAATGTTTTAGCAAAGCTGCATAGTGACATAAATGTTTTGCTGTCAGTATTTTCTGTTGTGACATTGCAATGTTTATAAGGTCGTTATTTTCTCTTTGTTCCCAAAAGATCAGTTTTCACATTTTGTACTGTAGCGACATTAGTCTATTTAATTTATAGGGTACACAGAAAGCATACTTTGTTATAGCGTATCTTAGTACATTTTAGCATAGTGCTTTGTATATTAGTGTTTTTAGGCGTGTGGGAACTATTCTTCTAACCTGTAGAGGTCGCCGCTTATTGTTCGGAGTTTGTTGTGTAGATGGCTTATGTGGCTTTTCCAGTTCATATCTGCATCGAAGTAAATTCCAAGGTATCGTATTGTTTCAACCTGTTTGATTGTAGTGGTTTCGCTGTTCTGTGTGTTTTTTATGTTGGAAGGTGGATGTCGGATGGTTATATATTTGCTATCAACTGGTCGAGTCAGTGGATTTCTGAATATCATTAATTTTGTCTCTTCTGAGTTTAGGTGTATGGAGTTTTTCGTGAGCCAGTCTATGATCAGATTTATGTCATGTTGCATATTTGTTAGGGCTATGTTTGTGTTATTATGGATGGATATTATCGCTGTATCTGCGTATTGGAATATCTTACCTTTGAGAGGTAGCCGATTAATATCGTGTGTGTAAATGTTGAATAGAGTTGGGGAGAGTACAGCTCCCTTTGGCACTCCACAGGTTACTGGTAATTCTCGACTTCAGTTTGACCCGATACGTGTGATATATTTTCTATTTTGAAGGTAGTTTGTAAACCACCTGTGCAGAGGCCCGTCTATTCCAACATGCCTCCGCTTTTCTAACAAGGTTTGATGTGTGAGTATATCCAATTCTTTAGTTAGATCAATAAAGACTACTATGGCAATTTTGTTTTTGTCTAAGGCGGTATTAATTACGTTTTTAAAGTCTTCCAAGAGAGATGTCGTTCCCTTATTTTTCTGAAAACCATATTGTGTTTTGGGGATAATATGAAAAGTCTTTGTATATGCTGTGAGTTTCTTCAGTTCGATCCGCTCCATAATTTGATTGATAATTGGTAGTGTTGCTATGGGTCTGTAATTGCTGATTAAATTTCTTTTTCCATGTTTGTATATGCGTGTGATTATGGCAGTCTTTAGCATACTTGGTATCTGTCCTGTTTTAAATATTTTATTTATTAATTTTAGTAGGATAGGACCTAAGCTAATTGCATGTTGCTTAATATCCTTAGGTCTTATACCATCAATTCCTGGGGGGTTTGTTTGATTTGATTTGATGTATTACAGAGAAAGGTTCTGCTTCTTTTATGGTTGGGAACCGTAATGTCATTTTTGATTGTCGTCCAGTTGGAGGATCATGTTTGGGGAAAAATTCATTGGGGAAAAATTCTCTTCAGTTCTTGGATGGAGTCTGCAAAGTATTGGTTAAAGTCATTTGCTAGTTGTTGGACAGGTTTTGCGTCTTTCATGAAGCTGTGTTTTATGGTTTCAGAGGGGGTGGTGTTGGGAGCACAATCTAGCATCTCGTTGATCAGGTGCCAGGTTTGTTTCATGTTGTTTTGTGCAGAGGTTCATTTGTCTCTGTAGTAGTTTAATATATCCTAATATTAAAATATCCTAATGATATGTAGTCCTAATATATCCTAATCTAATATATCTAATAATAATAAATCGAATAAATCGAATAAAAATCGAATAATAATAAATCGAATAAAAATCGAATAATAATAAATCGAATAAATCGAATAATAATAAATCGAATAAAAATCGAATAATAATAAATCGAATAAATCGAATAAAAATCGAATAATAATAAATATATCCTAATATATCCTAATAAGATATATATATATATATAATGAAACTTTACAAGATTACAACTTTACAATTTTGTACTAAACATCTGTACAATAATTTTGTATCACTTTTCATTACTTCTCAGAGAAATGACATATAATTTATAATATTTAGGCAACAGTACTATAGTTTCTTATTCTAAACATTTCATTCTTAATATCTTTATAATTTGCACCATATGAAATTCATATAAGATAATAATAATTATCACAGTAATCATTTGTAAATATAGTTCACAGTTACACAAGATAGATAATATGATTACATGCTGCATTTTACATTTTATTATTTTATTACATTTATTTTATTTTATTACAGCACTTCAATGTACTAAGTTTTTTTTTTATTTATTTTTTTAAATCTGGGTTGAGATGTAATGTCTGTACTGGCATCCTCGAAGCTCTTTTTAATGAGCTTATCTGAAGATAAAACCGGTTAGATATACGTATTTTATTTTATTTTATTTTTTTATTATTATTGATTTCATTGATGTGTTGGAGTAGGCTGATGTTTGGGGGATCAAATGAATGATCTGTTTAGGCTGTTCAACATTGATTTTTATTGTGGTCTTCTTTTTGCACTAAACAGGAGACTTTTTTTTCACTATGGCAGCCTTTCTCTGTCTTCTGAGCTTTTAATTTGTATCGGTTTTGAAGTGTGTGACTTCCTCATATCTTGGCATCTCTGATCCACAAAAATTGGTAATGTTTTTCTGTTTTTGCCTTTTTTTGCTTGGAACAACAGATTCTGGTTGAATGGTGTTAAATATTTGCATAGGTAGATTGGTGTGTTGTCTTGCAATGCGTTCAAGTCCTTGGCAACTGGTTTTTTCTGTCTGCTGGCTTTTATGAGATAGTCTCTTGTGGACTTGCTTGTAAGACAAACTATGACTGGTGCAGGTCGTGTCAAGCCTTGATTTTTGCTCTTCCTAGGAATGCGATTTATGGTCTGAATGTCGTTAAGCTCTAGGGGGATGTCAATTGCATGGCCTCATTTTAAAACTACATCTCTGAGGTTTTCTGTAGGTGCAGTTTCAGGAAGACCGTTTATGATAAGATCATCTTTATGTTGTTGTTCACTTAAACGTTCGTATTGTATTAGAGAATGTAGTTCTTGACGGAGTTTGGATGTTTCTTTCGTCAAATTGTGTTGCCTGTCATTTAGTGGGTTAATGCTGATTTTGATGTCTTTACCGTTTGCAACGCTTCTATCACTGCTAAATTATTATGTGTGACAAAATCTTCATATTCGCAATTTTTTTTGTTATTTTTTCGTGCTGTTTGTCGAAGAGTTCTTGCACAAGATCTACTAAGCTGGCTTTTATAGTCTCTAGACTTTTCTATTAGTATGTTTAAAGAGTTGAAATTATAGGACTCACCTACATTATTTTGTCTGTTCAGTTCGTCATCTGATTTTGCCTCCGGTATAATCGGCTGCGTCGTAAGTGAGCTGTCTTAGGTGCGTTTCGTTGTTCCTCCTGCAGATTACACACTTCCATTCCTCGCCAGGTTGCAAGGTTGTTTCTGAAAAGCGGGCCCATTTTAAGTGTAGAATCCTACTGCATTTCGTACAGGTTATTTGATTTTCGTTGGACGATAAATCCTCCAGGCATTTAATACACCACATGACTCACCTTTCTTCCCTTGAGCAGTTGTCCTTTGTTCTTCACTCGTTGTTGACCGCGGTCCTCTCTGTTCACTTTTCAACATATCAAAATTTGGTTTTTTCTTAGCTGACTTCGGTGAATTTTATATCACTGTCTTCGGTGTGACTGGTAGAGATATGTGGGAACACTTTGAAATTAAAAATTAGTACATTTCCATGGTAGGACCACAATAATAATAATAATAATAATAATAATAATTATTATTATTATTATTATTATTATTATTATTATTATTATTAATCTTCGATAATATAAACACACATTAAGAAATATGCGTTAAAGCTACATTGCTTGGAAAGAAATCAACGGATACCAGATGGCAAGGTGCATCGTGCCATGTAACGAGCCATGTTTGTAGTCGGTATAAATTGGAGGAATATGAGAATTCCCAAGTCAGTACAACCGTGTTCCGGTGAAATGGCTGCCAGAAGCGAAGTCACAGAGTTTGAAAGAGGCGTTGATAGGATCCCATGTTGACGGCCTACCTATCGACAAACTGGTGACAAATTCAACCATTTCAATGCAAATCAGTGACAACAAACTTAAATAGAAACGCAGGGAGTTAACTGCAAGTGCTACTCGCAGTGGACGACTTACCACACTCACGGAACATGACCGCAGGGATGCTATGAAGGGTAATATGTTAAAACCGCCATTCGTAAACCCACTTGTTGAATGTGGAGTTACGGACGTCGACTGGAACACGAATCTGCACAAAAACATTCAGAATCGAGGCTGGTTCACAACATGGACCTTCCATGGTAGGACCGCAGTATGCAAGCTTCAAATTACCTGAACCAACACTCATCGTCGTCCTCAATGGTGCAAAGAACGTGTACAGTGGGACTTGGAAACTTGGAAAGCTGAGTTATGGAGTGAGTGGTCACTCTACACCCTCGGCCGAGCAGATGGTTTGGTGAGGGTAAGGCGGATACCCAGTGACTCTCTCTCTCTTACCAGAGTACATAACTCCGACTATGAAATTCGGAGGTGGCGGTGTGATAGTATGATCCTTTTTTCCTGGACTACTATTTGTAGTGTCATGAACATTGAACTCCGAGAAGTATCTGAACATTCTGGACAGATACTTCTCGGAGTTCAATGTTCATGTTCATGCAATGCTTCTAATGTGTGGCATTTCTACAGAATTGAACATTATCTCTATCAGCAATACAATGCACCGTGTAATAAGGCTGTTGCTGCTGTTGTAACTGTGTGGTTTATGATCATGAATGTCACCGCATTTGACTAGAATCCAGATAGTCATGATTTCAATCATATTGAAAATCTGTGGGATGAATTGGAGCGTCGGGTGAGGTCAAGGGTAGCTGCCCACAACATTCCAGGACCTCATTACTTGCTTACAGGAAGAATGGTCCAAAATTTCCATTGATTTCTATTGTACGCTTATGGAAAGTATGCCCAGTAGAATTGCTGCAGTGATCGCAGTGAAAGGAGGTCCATGTGGACTCCATGGCTGTTTCTTCCTCAAAGTATGTGCGTTGAGTCCTTTCCAAGCAGTGTATATTGGATAGCAATAAACAATGACATCCGAAAAGGCTGTATTTCTTCACCGCTTCTTTTTTAATGTACTGTATATATCAAAGTCATTGTCAAAGAATGAAAAGTTGATCGTGACAATTCATGGAAATATCCAGTTACGGCATGAACATCATCTTGATGCATTTTTTATATGCAGATGGTGAGGTAATCCTGGCTAATACTGAATTTGAATTGCGTTATTTGTACACTATTTATACCTAATTGCTAAACAATTAATATAGAAATATCAACTGAAAAATCCAAAATAACAGACAATGAAGATAAGGAACCATTTTATATAAAATATGTTTTGATAACGGAGTTGCTTGCAACTTAGCTGCTTTGACTAGACTGGTTGCATGACTTTCAACGAGGAAATTGGCATTATAATAAATTCAAAATCACAAAATAATCCTTAGAATAATTAATCAGGATAGTAATAAAAGAATATTAAATAGACATCCAAAAGTTAAATCAAAATGCCATTAGTAAGATAATAGATATGAGAATGAGGCATGGGCCATCAGTAAACCATGTGACAAACACACCGACTTACATCAATAGAACTGAAAGTTTTGAGAAAAACTGTAAGATATACGTTATTGGATAGAATAAAAAGAAAAGATATAATGAATAAACTAAATATAATGAATAAACTAAATATGAATTACAATAACAATACATAATTTATGGAGTTTTGTGGATACCCACTAATCATTCAGGTTACGTTTATGTTTTCTGTCAGAATGTCAAAATCATTACATTGTCCGCTCAGTCTTTCAAGACTTTCTGTTTTTTTACAAGCTCGATTCGACGTAATTTATCGATAGATCCATCAAATGCAGTATATCTGAATCGCCAGTAATAACACATAAGTTTCAATCGTTATTATTGATAGTATGGTGTAATAGTTTCTTCCTATTATTAAAGTTTGTTGAAGGTAATTATCTGAACCTGTAACAACAGTCGACAACTAAAGGTTCTTCAGTTATTCGATGGGTAGCCATCAGTTTCTCATTACGGCTAAATAAATTATTCAAAGGTAATTAAAATTTCAACATTTCACTTTCAAGAGCATTTCTGTAATTTCGTAAATGCGTAGCATATTCATTTGAAGCAAACACTAATGTTCTTACGCTATAGCTTATAAGCTATAGTGTAAGAATATTAGTACAAAACATATTATTGTTTAGAGATTACCGTTTACAGATCAAAGTATCGGCTGAAATGCCGATTCAAGTCATTCAATCCTATTATTAATTTTTTTTTTATGAAAATCAATCGAACTGTGTAACAAGAGTAGAAAACTGCAGGTTCTTCGATTATGCGATGGAGAGTCATCAGTTTCTCATTAGAGTTAAATATATTATTCAAAGTCAATTAAGTTTTTGAATAATTCACTTTTAAGAACATTTTTGTAATTTCGTAAATGCGTATCATATCCATTTAGAGTAAATGCTAATGTTCTTTCAGGCTATAGCTTATTAGCTGGTATTAAACAGATCAGTGTTTTGTTACCAAAGCAACGAGTGAAATGCTGATTTCAGTCCTCGGATATATTACACGTACGATACGACGAAGGGGGAGGTTGAAAAGTTCTGATAAACACTTAGAACAAAAGTTAATTAATTTTATGGCTTCTTATATATATATCCTAAAAGAAAAAGAAGACATTATTACAAGTTTATGAAACATGGGGGAGTTCAAGGATTTTAAGATATGTTCTTTCTTGTCATCATCATCATCATCATGCCTATCAAGGATTTAGGCCTTGAGTGACCTGCTCCGGCCCTAGAAGTCCTACGTCCTGGTTTTCTTTTTCCTAATGGCTTGTATTTTAGGGCTTGTTTTGGTAATTTTTCTGTTTTCATTCTTTGAACGTGTTCCATCCATTTATGTTTATATTTTTTAATTTTTTTCTATTACTGATTCTTGGTTTAATTCTTTCATAATATCTTCGTTTCTTTTGTGATCAAATAGGGTATACTTTGCAGTTTTTCTCATAAACTTCATTTCTGCTATTGTTAATCTTTTTTTGTCTTTTTGTTTTATTGTCCAGATTTCGCTTCCATACATTAAGACCGGTAGGGCTAATGTATTGTATACTTTTAGCCTGGTTTGTTTTTGAACAAGGTTTGGTTTAAATATAGAGTTAATTACTCCTGTTATTTTTAAATATTTTGCAATTTTCAAGTTTATATCTTTTTTAATTTTCATATGTAATCATACATCCTAGGTAGTTAAATGAATTCACCTGTTTAAAATCTTGTAATCTATTACTATTTTAGTTCTTACTGGATCTTGTCCTTTAAATGCCATAGGTGTTGATTTTTCTGTTGATATTATCATACCATAATCTTTGGCTATCTGATTTAGATCTAAAACAGCTTTCTGTAGTTTATCTTCAGAATTTGTAATTATTATTTGGTCATCGGCAAAAAGGAGAGTGTTTAATATCACAGTAGGAGAAAGTTTAATACCTTGATGGAAAATTTTATTCCATTTTATTATTATTTCATTTAGGTAAATATTAAAAAGAGTTACTGAGAGGAGACATCCCTGTAGGACTTCTTGGTTTTCTGGGAAAACCAAGGGAAATTCCCATGGGATTTTTTTTTCTGGAAAATTCCCGTGGGAATTTCCCAGAAATTATATTTACTTCTTGGTTTATCTCTCTCGTATATGAGTGCTCAATCTTATTTGTATTTGATTATTTTCATATATACTTATGATAGCTTTTAGGATATTATTATTTGGTATTTGTCTTGCTTTTAATATGTTAAATAAAATGCTTCTTTTAACTTTGTCAAATGTCTTTTCAAAGTCAATAAATGTAATATGTGTTTCTAAACTGTATTTGTTCTTTTCTCTATGATTAATTTTAGGCAAAAGGCCGGGTCTATACATGATCGTCCTTTTCTAAATCCATTCTGTACTTCTAATAAAGTTTTCAGAATACTTTATTAGTTTGTTATTTAAAATTCTGCTATATATTTTGTAACAGGAATTTTGTATGCTTATACCTCTGCAGTTTTCAAAGTCATCTCTTCTACCTTCTTTTAAAGATAAAGATCACAATTGCTTTTTTCCATTCTATCGGGGAGTTAAATAGACTTTATTTAAAAATAATAGGAGTCTTTCTTTGAACCTTGTTCCTACATATTTATATAGTTCTGAAGTTATCTTCTCCAGGTGATTTTCGGTTTCTTTTTTCTCTCAGGCTAATTTCTAATTCTTTTGTTATTTCCTTTTCATTTTCATTAAATGGTTGCCAGTTATCTTTTATAAAATATTCATCTGTCCACAATTCTGTATAGAAATTTAGAAATTCTTCTAATTTCAATTCGGTGTTTAATTTTATGTTTTCTTTAATATCTGTACTTAAGTGTTTCAAAATCTTATATATACATTGGGTCTTATTTTATATAAATCATGTTCTAAATTAGAAACAAATTTGTTCCATGATTCTCTATGTCTTTCTTGTGGTTTTATCAATTGCTTTAATACCATTTTTGTCTAGATGTTCATCAGAATTTTTCAGCCCTCCTTGTATAATTAAATGTATCCAATAAATAAATATTTTAATCTTGGGGCTCGCTCATACGTTTCGGCTTTATGTTGAAAAAATAGATTTTCTATTGTTTTCTTAGTTTATTTGAAATAGCTAAACTCTCCCAATCGAATTGACTGATAAGTGTTTATAGTTTTCAATATTGCTAGGTAAAAGTCGCCATGGACTCATCTGTCGTCTTATTGATAAATGGTTAAAGAAATTATGCGTATATTAATTGGACAAATCTACTCTTCGAGTTTCATTTATGAGGGGGGTGGACCTGAAAAGTACATATCAGGCGTACATTTCGTACATTTCTACTAGCATGACAAAAGATCCAGTGTCCATCTTTTTTTCATAAAAAAATAATCAGCAATCTCCAATTTAAACAAGATTTATATCACCTTGGTAGAACATTCCCAACAAAACATGTCATCAAGTAATCCGTTACCATCCTTACAAACATCATTGAAATGGAGTTACTCTGCTAGAACAGAGATACCAAACTTGATGCCGACATTAGCGTAGAATGTTGGGCCATGCCCTTCTCAGTCCTGCAACATTACACATTTATATTACGATAATCAGAAAAGAGGCTTTCTTTAACCAAACCGCAACCAGTTTGGACATCTATCTCTCGAATACCAATAAACAATACATGGAAAACTGCAAGTCTCACCTGTGACTGTTTGCACACAGAACAGGAATTCTTCGAGGTCACACGCAGCTAATTAATCACCACAGCTTTGATTATTTCTTCATTACAGCCAAGGAAGATATCGGAAATTTCTACATTAGATATACATGATAGCACAAAAAGATTCAACGCAAGATGCGAAATCCCACAATGAAGATAATCATTGCCACAGAGAGAACAGCACACTTGATCTTTTCCACAGACAATGAAATGAACAACCCTGAATAAAAGAGTATTTTAATAATAATAATAATAATAATAATAATAATAATAATAATAATAATAATAATAATTATAATTATAACCTACTAAATTATCGAAAATATTGAAATCTTACAGTACCGGTATAACGTAATAAATAAACCGCTTACAGTGCTAATATTCTATTATTCTACAAGTGTAAACACACACACACACATACATAAAGCATTAACATTTATGCATTTTCCTTAATATACATAATTACATTTTATTGATTTTTTATATTTTTTATTATGACATTTTGACATTAAAACCTAAAATATCAGAATAAACCTAATCGGAAGGTAATAAATGGTATTCGAATGAGTGGATTGAATTGCTCATAAATTAAAGATGCTATCGCATGTGATTTCCGCTTTGATTACGTATGTGAATACCCCCATTTATCATCGAGTTACTGCTGTATGAATTATCATCGAGTTACTGCTGTATGAATTATCATCGTATATTTTGCTTGCCTGACTCCATGAAAATACGCTCGTCCAATCCAATTGTTTCGTTTCTGTAGCAACACAAAGGGCATGCAATGTATAAAGACTTTTTACTGGACCAATTTGCGTATCTGGAAATGAATATAATATCCATGCACTTCTGTTTGGCAGTCTGAAATTGTACGGAAAAAATACTTTACAAACGGTAAGTGTGAAAACTCTATATAATCTTTAGGGAATGCAATAAAATCTTGTTTGTCTATATGTCTTTTATTTCCAAATAATATCTCTAATTTCAACCGAAGATATTTCAATTAACCGGCAAGTCGAAACAAAATGAAGTGTATTATTTATCATTACTTTGACCGGACCCTTGTGTTTTGGCTGACCTGGTGGAACGAGTGCTAATTGTTGTCCATTCATTGGAGGGATAAAGTGCTTAAGAAAGTTCATATTTAGTTCTAGTACACGAACTGAAGATTATTTAATCTGTAAGCTAGCATATATAGTTTACATACTGTTTGTAAGTGGATTCACCTAAAAAGCTATCCGAATTAATTCTTTTTCGATATCTTGAAACGTACTGCGTATGTTTGAAAATTAGCACATCGTTTTCAATATCGATACCTTTAAACTAAATTCTTAAGGTAAAATACATTACCAGCATCAAAGCATTTTGCTGCCTCTTTTTGTTAATAATTTGAACACAGTCATTTATTTGTATTTCGGGTGATATTAATAGTTTGTAATTACAGAAATAAGGCTATGAGTGCAGAGTATTTAGGTCTGTTGATGTATGTTTATTTCCGACCAGATTCACTGTTTAGAAAACTCCGAAATATATGGGTAACTGTATAATTTTTTCACTTACTCATATAATGTTCTTTTTACTACCATAAGAATTTTAATTCAAAGACATTTCGCAAATCATCAACTAATAATCCATTCCCGATATCTGCGCTTATGTGTCTCTACCGCTGACTATTCTACGATTTGTGTTTTGCACGCACTGAATCTTCTTTACAACCATCTAAGCCGGATTTAAGACACATTCTTCTTTTTCTTCGTTAAGAAAAAATATACGAAAATTATAAATGCTTATTTTTATTTCCGCAGCAACAAAATTCGAAACAGGTGGATTAACATCGTTTCCATATATTCGCCAGAATCGAGCAATTCCTCGATGTTACAGTCATCGAAATATGAATAATATCAAAAGAGTAAAAAGACCTGCTGCAGCATATGGTCGAAAGTTACTTCTTGAGTCACAAATTGTTGCAGTTCCACAAATAATTGGAATTGAAAACCCCATCAGAAAGTTTTTGAAATGTTTGGTTCTCATCGCTTGCCTTTCTGGATTCTGCTATCAAACAACGGAATTTATGAAATTCTACTGGACCTATCCCACAATTATGGAAATTAGACCTGGAAAAGAAGAGGACATTGAGTATCCTGCACTCACAATATGTTATAACAATCCGTAAGTATCCGTGTAATCCTAATAATTTAATTAAGCTCCTTGTTTACCACTCTATTAGAAATTCTTACATGTCTATTCCAGGATATATAAAGAAAGTACAAACGAAACTGGACCACCGCAGTTCGGTTCACATGCAGCAGCCCGAGGAGATCACCGTCTTATTGATATTCACAAGCGCTGCAATCTGATTGTTCGAATCGAACCAATGGCAGTTCTATTAAGATGAATTATTATTATTATTATTAGACGGACTAGCACTCATTGTCTGACCAAGTATCAATCACAACCATCTTCGGAAACTCATTCCATTCATTCAGGACCCTCGACGCAAAAGAAACCTAGTCCTCACACCTTCGTAGCCCTGTCCCAATTTTCATCACTCGCTTCTGTATCTTCTTCACTTCTTCATCTCCAAAAATCCAGCTGACCAGACCTCTGTGTGCGGTAGTCCAGATGTTGCCTTATTCAAGTCTTATAAGGGAAATACTCTTTTCTACGCTTGTCAGTGTGTACCTCACCAACAACCATGTAATCTGATTAGATTACATGGTTGTCGGTGAACTGTTTGAAATATGTCCTCTGAACTTCAGAGGATTGTTTTGTGTCTAAAATCACCTGCAACTTGGTCTCATCAATTTTGTGCAAGTCAGCACCATAAGCTTGCGATCTCTTCTTATATACATTGTAAACTCTTCTTTCCCGCATTGCTTTACACTTGGCTACATTAAACAGACAGTCATTTATCTTTTCCCATACTGTCAATCTATTTTAAGTCTGCAGGATCAATACATCATGTTCATTAAATATCACTCTTTCCTGCTTTACGTCATCAGTAAGCAATTTAATATTTTTCCTTAAATTTTATATATCACTAGTGTACAAATTTCACAGCAGAGGACCAAGTAACGATTCCTGCGACACACTACTAGTCATCTGCCTTCTCTTGGACTCAACTGTTATTCCTCCATAACCCACTCTTTCATATACGAAATACTATCCAAACTAAATTGGACTAGGCTAATAAAATCTTTACAACTCACCCAATTTAAATATGGACTCAACTCCCCTTCAAAGTAGTCGACTTCCGAGTTCATGCAGCGATCCTATCACTTTCTGCACGCTCCAAACACTTCCTGGAAGTCTTTTTGTTGATGCGCATCAAACACCGCTTGCGATTGGTTTTTGGATCTCCTTAATGGTGTCGAATAGCTGCCTATTCAGTTTCGATTTCATTTATGGCAACAAAAAAGTCACAAGGGTCAGTAGTTCGACTCGAGTAAGGAGAATGTGGGACGACCGCCATGTTGTTGGCCACCAAAAACAACGTTCTTGTGGTGGAGGACTCAATTGAGACTTCGCCACAGTTCCAGTATTTTGAGACGAACGTCTTCTCAACCGCCTTAAAACACTGCAGTAGAATTCTGCAATAACTGTCTCACCGGGAGTAACAAATTCTCTGAGCATAATTCCTTTAATATCGAAAAAGACGACCAACATCTTCCAGTCGAAATTGGTAGTTTCATATCTATCCTCATTCGATCCAATTTACGCAAATGAGTCCAGCAGTATCACGGAGTTGCCATTTCGTTTATCCACCCCAACTGCCAATTTATTATAATAAAGTAAGCAAAATTCCAGTTTATCCAATCAAATTGAAATAAAACAAGTAACAAGTCAAGAAACAAATGAAAAACCAATACATTTAAATGAGCAAAAAGAAAATATTGTAAAAACTAAAAAATAAAACAGCTACAGCAGAAGATGGAGTAAATTCAGAAATGTACAAATACAACTCTAAAACCATTTCAATTACGATTAATTAAATTTCTGAACAGAACATGGGAAGAAGGAAACATCCCACAAGAATGGAAGACAGCAATAGTCATAAACATATTAAAAAAAGGAAACAGACAGGACTGTGGAAACTACAGAGGAATATCCTTATACCTGCAATAAAATATATCTAGATATAATTAAAAGTAAATTAACACCATGGGCCAAGGAAATTATTAGAGAAGAACAATGCGGCTTTAGGAAAGGAAGATCCTGCACCGATCCCACATTTACACTCAAACAAATTATAGAAAAAAGAATAGAATTTAACCTGCCAACATATATGACCTTTCTGGATTATGAGAAAGCACACGATCATATCAACAGAACAAAATTAATCAATCTACTGTATAAATTGAAAACTCCACCTCAAACCACAAAAGCAGTAGCAATTTTGTTTTTTGTTTTTGGAGGAAAAACAAAGTAGTATTTTGTTTTTCCTCCACTCTCCTGAATTTTTTTCATATATATATGAAAAAAATTCAGGAGAGTGGAGGATAAACAAAAGCATAGGAATTAAAATAGGAAATAAAGAATTAACTAGCCCTTTGTAAGCTCACGATCAAGTTATTTTTACTGAAAATGAAGACCAATTACAGAAAAATCTACACGTATTGAACAAAACAATAGAACAGTATGACATGGAAATATCAATAAATAAAACGAAATCAATAGCATTTCAAGGTAAAGAAATTGAAAGATGCAAGTCATCCACAAGAAAATATGAAAAAATTTAAATATCTAGGAAATTGCATAAGCCCCCAATGGAGAAATCGACATTGCATCGATATAAAAAGCACAAATTCCTAGCAGTCATTGGAATTTTGAACAGACACTTTAGTAAACAGATGTCTAGAAGACTCAAATGAAACTATATAAAAGAATAGCCAAACCAAATCTGAAACATGGCAGTGAAACATGGACTTATGGAAAACGAGATAAAAGACAAGTGGAAGCTGCAGAAATTAATTTCCTAAGACTTCTCGCAGGCTATAAAAGAATAGACAAGATAAGAAATGAAGAAATAAAAAAATAGTTATCCATAATTAACATAACAGAAGACATCACAAACTATAGAAAGAACAGGAAAAACCATGTAGAAAGAATGAATGAGGACAGATGGCCAAAGATTGTCTGGAAATATAAACCAAAGGGACACCGATCAAGAGGAAGGCCAAGGAGGAGATGGGTAGAAGCCTTTTAAACTCTTGAAAATGTTACAGGCAAACAATTGTCTAGCGAAGCCAAGAAAAAGCAAAATTTCATTTGCAAGATCGTTCTGTGTAATCCCTCATTCTACTAAAAGCATTTCATAAACTCTTACAATTTAGCTAAGCCACAATAACAAATCAGAAGTTTATGGTATGCAGAAAATTAACAGCAAAGAATCCATTTAACAAGCTAATCGAATCCCAATTCGATGAACCAAAATAATTATTCATCTAGAAATGGTAATTGCAATTTAAGCAGAGCATTAATCGAAAGAGGAAATAAATTCTTCTCAACGCGGTTTAAATCAATCATATATTGCACAGTTAGACTCTTTCCTGGGCGATATATGCAAATATTAAACACATAATGGATTTTATGTTTTTTTTATGCACTTTATACTTATTCTAAAACACTCCACTTATTTCATATGGGCGACATTTATTTCAAGTCCTAAGTGAGGCTAAATTCTTATTCCATCAAAATGGATAAGATTAAACTCCACACATTGTAATTTACAAGAATCAAGTATAAGCCATGGTTGAAAACAGGGTTTGCATTTCTCTATGGAAAACCAAATAGCAAGGAACTCTTTGCCCACACGACTGAGAGAAATGCTATGGATACACATCAGCACTAAAATCCTGTTGGAAATACGTTTTATTTTCTATCTAAAACTAAATTGAATCTGAAGTACGTAAAGCCTTTAGATCCTTTCTTATCCTATCACTTATCTTGTCAAGTCATTGTAGCAATAAATACAATTGTATTGCCATTCTTCATTTAATATTTCAACATGTCAATATTTTAATGAATGTGAAATACAAATGAAAGCTAAAACACATGGTTTAAATTAGTTTGGGTTAATCATTGGCGGTTATCAGGATATTCGGATTGCCACGATAAAAAGGGATAAGTATATCTATTCTCCGCCATGTAGCTCTCTGAAAATGACGTTACAAACCACCACACTAACATCATCATCGTTTCGATTCCAGTCGCCGAGTAGAAAAACATTTTTTAGGTGATTCTTTGTGATTGTCTGTGAAAATAATAGTGGTGATGGTGGACAGTAGATGGTGTTAGTGTAGATGAGGTGGTTTGTGGATGAGGTTGAGTTGTGGAGACGGAGAGTTGTAGAGTAGGTGCCCTCCCTCGATGAGTCTTAGGATTCCCTGGAGGTGTGAAATAATAATAATAATAAATCTTTGATAATGCTAAGTATTTTACTAAAAATTATATTAAAAATAGTTCGACGTGTTTCTTTGTACGAAGAATGCATAGGAATTTATTGAATATATTCGGCAAATTGCCTTTTGTATAAATTTCTTTTAAGATAAATTATCATCTGAATCAAGTTTGGTTCCGAATACACCTAACAAACGTCTCAAAGTAAGTCGGTTAAGTTCAATTTCCTATACGGCAGTGATTTATTGTGTACCCTCTCCTAATCCTTTACCACATTGTTTGTGATAAGCATTTAAAATTGCACGAGGTGGGGGGGGGATTTCGTATAACGTTTTCAGCATATACTTGTATATATTACTTGTATATATACGTTAATTCGAAATTGATATTCTTATTTTTGATTAGAGCTCTAAGAGACAAAGTCTGTGAAACGAAGTCATTTTGCTATAAACCATCGAATATCTCCGAGTTTTGTTCTCTTTATCCATTCTACTGCATTTCGGAAAACAACATGAGTGATTTCCAGGTAACTATGGTGGTATTATTGCTTCTTAAGTAGTTATAATGAAATATTAAAGCCTGTAAAAATTTAAGATTAAGGTTTACCATGAGAATTTGAATTTTAAGTCAGTCAGCTAAAATATACAATTGTTCATTCAACGTGACCATTAATCGAAATTTAAAAAAAATTGAGAATAAATAATCGGTGCAGATTATTGTTAAAAAGCATCAATTATTTTGCATAAAAAAGATAATTCAATTCATAATACATAATTCATAATACATAAATTGCCCACACAATTTATGTATTCTTTGTCTATGTTCTCTGTGTGAACGAATAATGAAGGAAATTAGGGATTTAATTTGCCCCATAAGTTCTAAATCTGATGTCTCAGAATAAGCGATATGCTCAACCTTTAGTAGTAGTAGAAGAGCTAATGTAATTTAGTACAGTGGATGGGATAAGATTTTATTTTTATTATTATTTAATTACTTATTTTTATTTTTTTAATTTTAAAAGTTTATTTTTAAATTCAATTTTTTACTTTTTTTTAAAGTTTGCATATTATTTTATAGTTTTACAATTTTAAATTCAGAAAATGACAATGTTCAAACGTTTCAGTGTTTATATTTTTAAATTTTAATTCTAAAATTTAAAAGATGCCGTTTTAATTTTTAAATTGTAAATTTTATTATTTTTTAAAATTACATTTTATTTTTTTAAAAAATTATATTTTATTATTTCAAATTATAAATTTTCCTTTTTGAAATTTCGTTTTACTTTTTAAATTTAATTTTTAATAAAATGAGAGCCTGTGTAGCTCAGTAGAAGTGGCGTTTGCACTCTACAGCGCTTGACCGCACAAAGAAAGGATTTCGTGGTTCAAATCTAGTCGCCGACTAGAGAGAATTTTTCTAAGCCTATTTTCAGCCGGTTCCAGAGTTAGTCGATCTCTGGCACGGGCTAGCGGGTTTTTTCTCCCAGAAACTCGGGTTTTTATCCCGTAAACTCAAGAAAATCAACCGTAGAACCCATACTATTTTCAGACATTAAGAATACTGCGTTAGGGTTAGAGCCCACGAGATGGCGTCACTAGCATGCCGCCTTCTTCACTGCGTACCGATGAATCAGTGATAGCCTTGGGCCAGCTATCTCTCTGAATGGCTACCAGTGGAGATTAGACTGCCCACTCAGTCTTCAACAGTTAGATAGGGTAAACGTCCCCGCCTGCTCCCGTATAGGGAGTAGGCGGGGCCGTTTACCCTATTCAAAAAAATTAAAACAATTTTTTTTTTGAATTTTTAATAATTTTATATGGTTATATAAAATGATGTTATATAAATTTAATAATTTTAATACTTTTGAAATTTTAATAATAATGTTAAATCAAGCTTTTTCAAGCTGCTTCACGTCTTTACGAATGAGTGTCTAATACAGGCATTGAAATTCGTCTCCCACTTGAAGAAATTCACCAACCTGGTGGGATTCAAACTTACATTCTGTTAGCTAGAGTGGTTATGCTAACAACTGGGTTAAAAAAAGCGTTCGTGTGATTAGTTGTTGTTTGTTTTTCTGTGTGCAAGCAAAAGTTGTACATGATATGGTCTTTGAGGCCATGAGAGAAACTTGCATGTTATTTTTATTCTGGTCTGCATGTAATAACCAGTGGTTATGTGTGAGTATGATTACTGATGCTAGTAACAATGCTACCAGCACCATTTTCAAACTTAAAAGATTCATCTTTCGCAACATTCACTGTACTCTGGATCACATATTTCCCTTACTTTATAAACGTAATCATGAAGATGTTTGTGCTCATTGAAAGGACGGAGATTATAACAATACAATGTCGTGGTAATTTTTATTAGTTATTTTGGTTCCCTGAATTGTGTAGTAGAGAGCCCCTTATAATGGTCAGTTTTATATTTGCAGGTCATTCTTTTATGTTTTTCCGCTGCAGGCGCAGGCAAGTTCTGTGTTAGCAACTCTCTTGTAGTTTCATGTAAACAAAAGAAAGGATTAGGTAGTTGTGAAACTTATGAGATTCTTTAAATTAAGGGGATATTAAATCCCACATTGTTTTAAAACCCAATAAGAAACTCAAAGATCGGAATCAGAGAGTTTAGTGCCGATTATAGTAAACTATCAAGTATCGGCGATTACTAGCGTGAGCTAATGCAAGTAGTCCTAGTACGTAGTACAAACTCGGGCAACTCGCAGCAAAGGTGGTAAAGTTCTGATCGCTATTCTTGGTATTTTCCATAATGTAAAAACACATTTCCTAGGAGATGTATGCTGTTATTACATTATGGTGGAAGGTCACTACCCAGACCGGTTTAAGCCTTTATTGAGGCTTCATTAGTGAGTAGCTAGAATACCAGAGTGTATAGTGAAAAGAACTTATATATTCTGCTATACCAGTTGTCAAAAAAGGTACCACGTTAAGTTAATTAAATATAAAGAGCCAACAGTTCGGTTTTAGTGTAATTACCGCTTGTTTTCGGCTCCGCCAGCGCCAAAAATTTCCCCATCGGGAACTTCTAGTACTAAATCTTTTTTTCGCGGAAATCATCTCCCCATGCCTTAAAAAGTTTCAATATAAAATTTGGTCTCATTTCGTTTATTGGTTTTAGCTACAGATGCCTCCAAAGAGGGAAAGTTATTTTATGGCCACCCTGTATATTCTTAATTTCATTAGGCATTTTTTAAACTGCTTTTGTCGTTAAATAATTAAACGGTTTATAAAAGATTTCATTATTTGCCTTATTAATTCCAACAAGTTCCTGACACAGCACAAACCATATTATTTTCATTATATACGAAAAAAAAGGGTTTATTTATTTTTTTTACGAATAGTATAAAACTACAGAGGAAGAATTTCCTGTATCTGAAAAAATCAACGGTTATATTTCTAATTATTATATTTTGAATTCATATCACAGGCATCAGATTGTTCTAGTATTCTCCATCCTAATAGGTGATACTGCAATGAAGAATTTACCCACGAATTGTTCAGCGCAGCATTTGTAAGATGCATTGTTATACCAGGGCATCTTAAAAATGTTGCACTGACAATTTTTAACGTAGTATATTCTGTTAATTATGAACCTGAACTTGTTTATTAAAAATCAGCTTTGGGAATTCTATTTCAAGTCGAAATGGAGGTCCAATCTACTTAACCGTTTTTTTTTTTTTTTTAGCCTTATCTACAGCTACCGTTTTGGATACTATCATTGCGTTTCATGTGTCTCTCACCCACTAAAGGTTATTTTAACCCTATAGTGCATTCGTACATCGACTGGGTTAAATATTTTTTTTTTAAATACAGTATTGTTTGCATTTTTATTTATGTTTATATTCTGACGTCTTTATGACAAAGTACCAAAGGAAACATATGTTATGCTTTGTTTTATGATCGAGCGTTCCTTCCTAAGATTATCCAATTTATATTATTCAATGAAAGTTACAGAAACCAAGGATACTTGACAGGAAATGGGTCTCAATGCACTGGAAAAAACAAAAGAAGAACAACTTATTATCGTTGGCAGGTTGTATAATTTGCACTTTCATACATTTTCATGGTTGATCCCAGAGTATATACTTCTCTGTCATCTCCGAATTCCTCTGTGGACTTGAAAAGAATTCCCCGTGTGCACTGATTCGGCAAGAAGTGAACTGCTTCAAGATTAGAGAGACAATATGAAGACGAATACGGAGTCAGAGTGAGAATCCATATTTATTTTCAGTGATGATATTCGCCATTACTCTCCAGAGATGAGGAGAACAATGAGACTATTTTATTGACTGATTTCTTTTGGGGAAATGTCCTGCAGACTAGGCGAACTTACATGCTTTTGCCTAGAATCCAAATATATGTGGAAATCCGTAGGGAAAACATACCCCAGTAATTATTTCTTGAGTACAAATTTTGAGGTGCTGATTTTACAATATGCCACCCTAAAATTGGTTAGTAATTGTACCACCCAAATGTTTAAGATCAACATTATATCTCCCGAACCTTCAGCTGCGTTGTGGGATGAGGAATGATACTACAATTAGAACCACAAAAATATTATTCAAATAATTAAAGGACATTGTGATGTATTTATGTCAGAGTACATCATAAGTAGCAGTCTTCATTTCTGCTATTGATAATGTTAATTGAATTTCAGAAGCTGTTGTGCATTTTAATCTTCAATTCAGTGTGAAACAAACAGTGAAATTATATTATTATAATATTTATAAACTTGTAATATTTTGAAGTGCTTAATATTTGGTTCCAAAAAGGAAGTATTTTTTATAACTTTTCTTTCTGTATATATATATTAGGATAACCAAGTTATTTTATAAACTTGGTTATTTAACTCCTAATCCCAAGTATATGCAAAAAATTAAGTTTGCGCCTGAAACAAAGTTCAAGTCTAAAGATGGTGCAACACCAGGGCAACTCATTGTAAAGGTGAATAAAGCTCTGATCACCATTCTTAGTATTTTCCCATAATGTAAAGCACATCTCACTAGAAGATGTATACTGACTGCAATGCATTATGAGTGGGGTCACTACCCAGACCGGTTTCAACCTTTTTTGAGATCTCCTCAGCGAGTAGCTAGACCCTAAATACCAAGGTTCTTAAAAGAACTGGTCGATGGACTGAGTCCTTGACTCTTTATCCCGTCATCTGAATGAAGACAATCTGTGTGGATGGGGTGTTATTGAGCTAAAAGCTCTAGTCATTGGGTAACGGCAATAACCGAGCCTCAGTTATAACTTCATTGGCAGCAGCATTGCCATTTGTTACCCTGGAAGGTTGTAGTCCTTATAAGGACTAGCTTAAAGGGGGGGAGAGCATGAATGCTTTTCATCTTCCCCGTTATCTGTAGAGGACAGTGTAGGGATAAGGTGTTATTGAGCTATTAAAGCTTTAATCATGGCAGGAGGGTAACAGCAATACCCGAGCCTCAGTTAGAACTTCATTGGCTACAGTATTGCCATCTATGGTTTACCATCTAAGGTTACCATTGACCATTGACGTTACTGACAGAATGGGTGAAGCACAAGTGCTTTTCATATTCCCTTTTATCTGTAATGAGAGTTATTTGGGAATGGGAGATTTGTGAGCAATTAAGCTCGCCCTCTGAGGGCAGTAGTGTTAGCTATGATCAGTTGAGAGAAGAATAGCCTTCGGTCTTTTGTGTTTGTAATAATCAGTCTCGTTGTAATTGACAGCTTGCACGATTAGTGGGTTTGAATGTGAACTTGACTTCACGAAGAATTTTTCTGCAAGATCACGAAGAAGTGAGGAGATGTATGGAGTGCCGGTTTCTCGGTGAATTTGTGAATTTCTGATGAACTATGGTACATCCAGGATCATCCTAAGGCATTTGTTTTGGATTCTCTGTAATTTTGA
This sequence comes from Typopeltis vanoorti, assembly GCF_054136105.1. Classification (NCBI taxonomy): domain Eukaryota; kingdom Metazoa; phylum Arthropoda; class Arachnida; order Uropygi; family Thelyphonidae; genus Typopeltis; species Typopeltis vanoorti. The sequence goes on from NC_143562.1 coordinate 14,175,127, forward strand.
AATGTTTGATCTTGAAGGGTGACTCCATGCTGGTGAGGCGTAGGTAATGACTGGACGTATTACCATCCGGTAAAGAAGCAATTTATTATGTAGGTTCAATTTGCTCTTGCGATTGATCAGTAAGTAGAGCTGAGCTATGACTTTGGAAGATTTGGAGCAAATGAGATTGATGTGTTTGTTGAAAAGGAGTTTCTTATCCATCAATACCCCAAGATATTTGGTCTCTGAATGCCATGGGATCTTTTGACCAGAGAGCAGGATGTCTTCTTTGTTGCAGATCTTTCTTCTTGCAAACATCATGGCTGAGCTTTTGAGGGGGTTTACTTGAATTCTCCAGTTTGAGAACCAGTTTGCTAGCACATTGATACTTCCTTGGAGTCTAGTGATTGCTAGGTGAGGTCTGAGCGATCTAGCTAGAATAACGGTGTCGTCGGCATAAAGAGCTGTAGTAGTTGTTTTTGGGTTGAGAGGAATATCTGCCATGTAAGTTGTGAAAAGTATTGGGGCCATAAGAGAACCTTGAGGTACTCCCGCCAGGATTTTGCGCTTTGAAGAAACAATTCCGTTGAGTTTTACTTGCATGTATCTTTCATTGATATATGAATATATGAGTTTCACAAGTTTAATTGGGATATTGTTTTCAATTAGTTTGAAGATAAGGCCTTGATGCCAGACCTTATCAAAGGCCTTGGCAACATCCTAAAATACAGCAGCAGTATGAATGTGCCAGTTAAAGCCATGAGTGATATGTTCTGTTAGTCGGTGAATTTGTTGCACCGTGTTGTGAGCTTTGCGAAACCCAAATTGCTCATTGGGATTATTTTCTGTTGGTCCACTGCTGATTATAGTCTTGATAGGATGACCTTTTCTATTACTTTGCCAAGACAGGAAAGAAGACTGATGGGCCTGTAGCTTTGGGGAAGTTGTGGGTTATTACCAGGTTTTTTCAGAGGTAGAATATCCGCGATTTTCCAATCAGAGGGAAAGTATTGGAATCTTAAAATGGAATTGGTAATATTAACTAGATGAATTATGGCTTTCCGTGGGAGTAGCTTTATTATTCTATTGGTCATGCCGTCAGGGCCGTGGGCCTTTTTATTCTTCAGAAGGGAAATGATATTTATTATTTCATTTCTTCATGTTGGAGATGTGGGGGTGATAGTTTCTGAATCATCCTTAGGCTGACTTAGTGCATATCTAACTTTACGATGAACTTTGTAAATAAGATTGATATTTAAGTTGCATAAGATGGGCGCTGCATTGATTTTCCAGATTGTCAATTAGGGTTTCTACTTTTTCTTCATCTGTTTGTGCAACTCCAAGAGTGGTCTTTAAAGGGGGAAGTGGTTGTCTTTTGGTACGAAGAGATTTTACAAACTTCCACATGGAGTTATCTTCTGGGTTGATTTCCTTCAGTTTGGTTTCCCATTTGGAGTTCCTGTGGACCTGGAGGGCTTCACGAACCTGTCTGTTCAAAGTGTTTAAGGTTGCTTTGTCCTGCGGGGCTCTGGTGTTGTAAAATCGCTTTCTGACCTTGTTTTTGGCTCTAATCAGGTCCATTATCTCTTCTGGGATCCAGTTAGGAGCTTGAAAGACAGTGGTTTGAGTGACTGATGCTATTGCTGTGTTGATTTGCCTAGTTAAATTGTTTACAGCTTGATCTATTTCTTGTTTTTTACGAATGACAGGGGGAGGACCGATATGGATTGGAAGAACCTTAGAGAACTTGTCCCATGGTATGAAAGAATGATGGGGAGAGAGCTGGTCTTGAAGTCCTAACCTGAGTAGGATGGGATTATGATCTGAGTTAAGCTCTTCTACTGTCTCCAGCTGGTATTGATATTTGATGTTTCTGAGGATAACTATGTCTAATACATCAGAACTTCCTGATGGGCTGTAGTGGGTGGGCTCAGTGGGTCCAGCTACTATTGAAGAATTGAGTAATGTGTAGTTGTATAAGGTACGGCCTTTGGTGTGTATATATATGCCGTGTTCTAGTGCATTATCATGCTCTTATTGCTAACCTAAAGAGTATGATTCTGTGTTCTAGTGCATAATACTCTTCAGGTTGACAGTAAGAAGTAAATCACTTTAATGCACACATTGCAAAGGAAGTGATAAATTGATTGACGTTTGTTTCTGTGGAGTAAGTTTCGTTTAGTTCATATACAGTCATTTTAAATTCATCACTTGTTCGCCATTATTTCTTTTCAGCATATTATAAATAAAGAGAGGAATCTTTTGAAAAGCTAGAAACTGTTTCCTACTTTTATAAAATGAGCATTATTATGCAGACATGTTTCCATTTTATAGGTACCGAAAATCGAAAACTCGTACGTTAATGCTTTCATACCACATTTGACTTTCTCAGTAAAGACGGATTCTTTAAACGGACCTAATCAGTATGTAACAGGTTTTTTCTTATACCCTAATCAAGTACATTTAAAAGAGTCTGGTGTGTGCTTCATTCTAATTACAATCAGATTTTGTAATAGGCAGGACAATAATTTGCATTTCTTACTAAGTCACGTTCCGGTACTCATCCAACTCGATGGCTTCTGGTGAACTAAACCGTTCGCCTTTTAGAAATGTTTCATCTGTGTTTGGGTGAAAAAATTCTCTGTCACTAAAACCCTTTTCGTAACAGATAGCTCATTTTTGTTTGATAATATGAGTACCGTTTTCAATGTTCCATGCTTTGTTTTCTGGGAGGGAGGGAGTCTGACTCAAGCAGAAACACAATACATAAGTAGAAATACAGCGTGTGCGATAACTTCCTAGATATGTCAATAATTCATAAAGATTAGAAAAATTGGAATATTAGAGTGCGGTTTGCAAGAAAGTGAATCACAAGGAAGGGGATTTTTTTTTTTTGGTGGGGAGAAAAATTTATTTCAAATTTTCATCGATAGAGGGCGCGCTTACCACATGCCACATTTGCAAATACGTGCAGAGAGTTCTATAAAACGCAGGGTGTATTGCTGACAGCTCGTAATGAATGCGTGCGAATTCCCAGTCATTGGGGGCGAACAGAAGTCTGACAGTCTGGTGCTACAGCTTTGATCTTCGGAAAAAGTCCAGTACATCATCAGTAAATACAAAAAAATACGCTCTCTCTTGATGCTTAACTCAAACTAAACAAGCAGAGTGAGTCCGTGGCGGTCGAGTAAAACAAACGTCAGAACGCTAAACGATTCGGCTGTTGGCACGGTTGCTGCCGCGCAGCCTCGCCATTAGTTGAGCTACTTTACAAAGAGATTGTGAAATGGCGACGCAGTGGCGGACGGAACGCGTTTTCGTCTCTATTAATTAAATTATTTATTCATTAGTCCCGATTAAACGCTATTTACTTGTATTTTAGAGTTTCGTGAAAAAAAGAAAACCCAAAAAAGAAACACCTAGGTTTTCGATAGTTTTTTTAGGCCACCCGGCATTTAGCTTTCGTGACACCCAGTGCCAGGTCGTGACCCACCATTTGGGAAACGCTGTTTTAAGGCATTTCAGGAGAGTGAGAGAGAGAGAGAGAGAGAGAGAGAGAGAGAGAGAGAGAGCAGATAACTGTTACTGTCTAGTGGCCCTATGCATAGCACTTGTCTAATTTTTTGTAGTGATATGAGTTTTATCCATTGTTGGTATTTTTTTTTTTTGCGGGGCGAGGGACTCTCGCTTCAATCCGTTCCCAAGTTAATCGATCTAGGACACAGCTAAGCAGATGACTTTCCATCCTGGAAACTCGGTTTTTAACTGTACTGCTCAAAACTGACCTTAGGTCACATAATATTAGAGATGTTAATACGATAATATCATTGTAAAGAAGAACTCAAGCGACTCATCACATTCAATAAATGCAGAATAAAAAATATGTTTTTCCCATATATTGAACTTGTCGTTTAAGAAATTTCAAGGAAGTCTTATAGGAATTTTCTCGAGGAAGAGCCTCGACGTTTCTTAAGGAAATATAAAGATGCCTGTGAAGAGCTGATCAAAACCACTCCATCGTCAACAGAAATGAATCGACTAATCATCTGTATAATATAGACGGTAAAAATTCACCCACATATAAATAAACCCTTAACCTAATTTATCCCTGAGACTACTTGAGAAGTTCAGATGATATGAAGACTAAATGAGACTACTCAACAATAGCTCTCCCGATCAATCAGGTCATAATTAAAATAAATGGACTTCTTCTTACCATCAATATAACTACCTGGAGTTCTTTATACATCGGGCAGAACTATTCTTCCCACACAAATGAATCTTAGATAAGTAGCTATTGATTTATTCACCGCCCCCCGACTTCCTGACCTCAGGCTACGATCAACGTATAAACCAAATGCACTTCTGCAGAGTTCCTAGTCTAATTTACTTTTAGCTTGTGCGTCTTTTACATATACATACGTATACATTTTATCAATACATTAACCTTTTACAGGTCAATGTATTGATAAAATGAAATTCGGGAACTACGACGATTAAAAGAAATTCCAAATTGTGGCAGTTTACAGTTCAGCATTAAATTGACTTTTACACATTTGAACATGCAACCTAGTTTTTCTAATGTTTATCATCTTAAGATTTGTAGTCTGATGTGTCCCTTTGGTTAATTTGGTCTGTGGTCTGTTCTTCATTAAGACATATACAATGTTACAATCTGAACTAAATGTATTTTATAAAAATAATCACTTTGTTGAACTGCTATTAAGATGAACGGTATTCTTTCCCTCATTTTTCTGTATTATTTAGAAAATCGTTTCTATTTCAGGGACTATCTGAAGACCTCATTAGTAGGATGTGAGGATACGCGCAAATGGAAGAATATACCCACGAAATGATTGGACTATTGTACTTGGTTTAGTCCTTATAGCTGGAAAATGCTTCCTCCATGTAAAACCTTACTGCTTTTTGATTTTGATTTTTTGCCTCATATTTGTATGGTGTTCAATTCTTACTGGGGAGCGAAGTGGAAAAACCTAAAAAGGATGCGTAAGGATTATTTACTTAGGAATGAATATTAATATTTCCTTGAGTTTGGAATTTATTATTAAATATTATGAAGGCGATATAATGGAGTATATTTTTTGTAGTGAAACAGGACATAAATCGATGCCTAAAATAGGCAGGCAAAATAAATTAATTTAAAATCGCTTTTTATTTTCGAAAAATATTTGATGAAGTTAGAAAAATCCCTTCTTTCTGAAATTCATTTAAGAATGCACTGTAATCCCATAATTACATGCGCAACTATAGGATTATAGTGCATTCTTAAAATGAATTGTAGAAAGAAGAATAGCCAACAATTTTTGAAGATAACGTAGATAAAATAAGACCATCCTAAATGTCTGAGTATATACCACAGGAAACCGGCTCAAAATCATAACTCCTGCAAAAAAATCTACACAACTGTTATAAAGGCCCTCTAATATAGGTTTCTCAGATATCATCAGCCGACATCACTGGGCCATCCGTAAAAATCGTTCCAAATAATTTACCGATCCCATAGCATGTCTTACGAATCACTGCAGATCAGATCCCAAGTATTGTATCTACATCAGAGCATTCTATTGTTCAATGTCCTCATAGCTTTTTGGATTTTGTGTTTCTTCTGTTTAACCATATCCATATCGGTCTTCTCAGACTTCCATACCACCTTGTCAGTTTCTTTAGTCTATTGGTATTATTTTCCTTGCTATTCTGTATATTTCTTGACTGACGATTCATTCGGTTGATGATGTTGTTTACAGTCGATTTTGAATGTTGCACATTTGTTAACAAAAGTATTAACACCGAGTCTCTGAAGTTAGTTCAGTAGGTAACTCTTCTAATGAGTTTGAATTTATTCAGATGTGCATTCGATTGTAAGGCTGTATTTGTTTGCGATATATAGCAGTACAAGCCACTTGTGACGATACATGTTTTAGAATTGGAAGAAGTAAGCAGAATACTAAAAATAAAAGAAATGGATAACTTAAAACTTAATTCTTTTCACATTTATATCTCATTTTCAGTATAACTGAAAAAATAAAACAGCATAATATACAAATAACAAGATTCTAAAAGGCCACAATGTGTTTAGTAAGGTGGCAAATGGACTACGAAATCCTAATATAAAAAATAAAAGAATACCATGACAAACAAATAAATTTATAAAATGAAATTAAAAATAAATCAATTAGGCAAAGTTATATTGTCCATAAGAAAGAGACAGTACGTTTCTATTTTCTGGGCAAGGTAGTAAAGTTATACACAAGATTCGTTATAAAGATTTCCATAGGGAATCTGCTTTTATGAAAAATGTTTGTCTTATTCCATAAAGATTCAGTGATTAGCAGAGCTTGTTCAAGTTCAAGATGCATGATATGTTAGTTACATTAGTTATTATTCTCACGATTGGCAAAGGCAGACTTCCAGATTGTTCAAAATAAGGTAAGCTACAAGAGCAAGATTAACGATGACACGAGGACAGTGGAAGAAGCCTGTGTTTTGTCAAAGAAGGAAAGGCGGGGATATTTCTGAGAGGATAAACCCCGTATAGACTGAGAATTCAGATTTATGTACATTTATGTTACAACTCTCTTCACAGAAGGAGATTTTTCTGACACCACATAGAGAGTCCAAATTGTTCGGAGTCAAACCTTATGCTTAACAGATGATTTTCTACACAAATAACTGCAATACATTAAATCAACCTCCTGATATATAGTTTCTGTAAGACCATTATTAACAAAATTTTCAACGTTAAAGGTTGTTGAAGCTCACTTCTTAAGAATTCCTGTTCCTTCTATTCAGCTTGTCCACCTCATTCCTTGTTCTTGCATTCTGTGGTCTATCTTATTTTGGACAGTCTGGAAGATCTTTGTTTGTGAGGGAAATAAATCTCATATCAAATATCCTGAACTATGGCCTTGCTGAACATGCGATCACTGCCAAACACTGTATCCTGTGGAATAAGACAAGAATGTTGTATGAGAGTAGATTCCTTAGGAATGTGGTATTATGGAAACTTGTGGATCTTTGTTACATTTCGAGACATAAATAATCTGATTGCCTAGGTTTATCTCCAGTGTGGAAGATAGAACTTTTACAATCGGCTAGCATTTCCTAATTTACTTATATTTTATATATTTAATTACTTATTTTAATTTTTAAATAATGGGAATTGGTTGACCGTCTGTTACTTTACTAAAGCTCTATGGACCTTTTAGGAATCTTTTTGGTAATTCACGCTGTTCAAGATTTTAAGTTTTATTGAAGATGTTTAGAAAACAGGCGTTAATTATACCATTAAAATTACTTTTTAACCATGCTATCCGATTTCTTTTCAATTTCTTCTATTGTATTAAATGTACGATAGGAATACACACGCCACTCTGTTATATTCTAAAACACTGGGGAAATTTTCCCCAATGTTTATTTCAGAATACTTTATCTTGACTCACATCTTCGTTATGAAATCGAGATGTTATTTAGATAATATAAAACCTGTATTCCGCATTATAACGCTATCTGCTAAGAGTATGATATAGAAAAATCGCAAACAAAAATATCAAACATCTATGCAGAACTAATCCGTCTGATTGAAATTCATAACAGAGACATTCATTTCCATATTATGAATTTTTTTTTATTTTGTGATGAGAATCATCAAATATAACCGTCCATTGCTGTACCAAGCTTACTTGATTTATCTCGAAAATCCATTCTTGCAATGTAGATCCCACAAAATTTCGTTAATTTTTGTTTATACAGATTCACACCGATTTCTTGATCAGTAAGCACTCTTTGGTAAATTAGTTGTGGTTCTTTGGTTCTAGTGTTCTAGTGGAATGTTACTTTTATAGTGCTTGCCATTTGTTTCCTCATCGGGGACTTGCTCTATTTAATGGTTTAAAAGGAACATGAAATTCTCCTTGATTTATTGGCTTTAAACATTGTGTTGATTGGACACTCCATATCTTGGACCATTTCTGGAAAATGTGGTAGCATATCCATCATGGTGTCTCTGTAATCATTCTTTGCTTTTAGACCACTCAGGTAGCTATCTCAAAGATATCTCTTAATATTTATAAACGGATCTAGTTAATGCAAGCTAGAGGTCATGATCTTGTATGAGTTTTCATACAAGTACATGTTCCACTTGACCCTAATAACAAATAGTATATTGATATTGACAAAGTTTTTTTATTATTTATTGTTATTATTTTTTGTATTTTACTTAGTTGTTACTGCTAAATATATACTTCTGTTGAAGTATTCCTACAGATGAACACATGAAGTAGGAAAAAACAAGTTGACAGTCGTATTGCAAGACTCAGCATAAGAATTTTATGGGTTAATATTACACAGCCAGACAGTATGCAACATTCCAGTAAAATAAAAATTGAATGTAAAAGATGACTAGAGCCTCTGACTGAAAGATAAATGTTCTTTCAGGAAAAGCCATCTGATAGTTTTCGAACGGATTGAAGCCTTTTTACAATATCAGTGCAAAACAGAAAAATATTTTAACCCAAACACTATCAATAGAAATGCTACTGTTTTCCATTAAAACCTTAGTCTTAATATTTAAAATAAATAATACTATTTCTTTACGGTTTATCTGCATGTCCTATCTAAATCTTACATTCCTTTATGCATTAATTTATGGCTTTAAATACTGAGCCCTGCATGGAATTAGTTTAAGAAACATCTTCTGTGAAATTTTGAAATTCTGATTTGATTGTTATGAGGAATTAATAAAGCTCTTAAACAAATGGTAGCAGATCTTACCCTACGACAATTTTAATACAGTTGATTACATAATATTAAATAATTGTAATTGTTTGTCTTTGTGATAGTCGATGTCCTATAGCGCTTAATTTCCTTTTATGTTCATTAAGTAATGGACGTTGATGTTCCTGTGGATCAACTCATGACCCCGGTTATCAAGCAAGGTCTCCACGTGCAGTTCCATGATTCACGAAGTATAGTGAACCCGTTTCTGACAGGAATATCTTTACAACTAGGAACACGGAATAAGTTTTATTTTAAGCAGGTAACATTATCCCTCTCTGATTTTTGAATAGAAATAGCATAAGTATTTGTTTATGTTCATTATAAAACGACTGCTGTACGGATCATGAAGCACCACTGACGTGTTTCATTTGGTATCGTTAAAGAAAATTTTTTAGTTTTTGTAATTGTTGTGAAAACCCCTTTTGAATTTGAAGGAGAGGTGAATTTTTTCCTGGACGTCAGTTGCGGTATCTAAATATCAGAAGAGTATTCTTCTTCTTCTTATTGTGCTATCTTCTATCGAAGGTCAGCGACCATCTTGGCTAACAAACTGCGCTCTTGTGCTAATCTGAGCAGATGTGCACTTCTCTCTCCTGTCCACGTCTTGATGTTGTCAAACCATGATATTATTTTTCTTCCTCTAATCCCTTTGCCATCAATTCTTCCTACAAGAATAGTTTGTAGAAGTTGGTATTTGCTGTTTCTCATGATGTGTCCAAAATATGATGTTTTTCGTTTCTTGATTTTTTGTACAAGATGTTTGGCTTTGCCAATGGATTTTAAGACATCTTCATTGGTAATTTTTTCTGTCCATGATATCTTTAGCATTCTTATGTATAGCCACATCTCAAAGGCTTCGATTTTCTTGATGGTTGTCGCCTTCAATGTCCATGTTTCAACTCCATAAAGCAGAATAACCCACACACGTAGCATTTCAGCATTCGGCATCTGACTTCCATGTTTAGGTCTTTATTGCAGAATACTGTTCTCATTTTCATGAAGGACTGCCGTGCAACTTCAATCCTTGTCTTTATATCTATTTCTGGATCCCACCATTCATTAAGCCAGCAACCAAGATATTTATATCTTGACACTTGATCAATATTTTTCCCATTGAGTGTCAGTTTCATTGATGAGGCTGGATGTTTGCTGATGATCATGTATTTTGTCTTGTTGATGTTTATATTTATTCCCATTCTTTGGCTTTCTATGTATACTCTCTCAACGAGTTTTTGGAGATCCATAATGTTATCTGCAATTAGCACGGTGTCATCTGCATATCATAGGTTGTTAACAATCTTTCCATTTATTGTGATTCCCTCTGGACATTCTTCCAATGCTTTTTTAAAGATTACCTCTGCATATATGTTGAACAGGAGTGGTGAGAGCACACATCCTTGTCTCACTCCTCTTTTGATGTTAATATCACTGGTGGTAATGCTGTCTAATTGAACGGTAGCTGACTGATTCCAAAACAGATTTGTTATTAGTCTTATGTCTTGTTCGTCTAGCCTTATTTGTTGAAGGATTTCTATTAAGTTGGTGTGTCTGACTTTGTCGAATGCTTTTTCAAAATCTATGAAACACATAAAGACAGATTTCTGTTTTTCTATGCATTTTTGTATCAATATTTGGGTACAGAAAAGGTCCTCTCTAGTACCAAAACCATTCCGAAAGCCGAATTGTGTTTCACTTAGAGTTTCTTCACTTTTTCTATAAATGCGATTCTGAATTACTTTCAAAAATATTTTTAATGTTTTGCTCATTAGACTAATAAGTCTGAAGTCACCACAGGAATTCGCTTTGGGTTTCTTTGGGACAGTGATAAATGTAGATTTGAGCCAATCTGATGGAAATTCATCACTTTCATATATTTTATTAAATAGTTTTTCAAGAAGTTTGATGTTATCTGGTTCGATTAATTTTAAAAATTCTGTTTGCACACCATCTGGTCCACTGGCTTTTCCTGTTTTGCTTGTTTGTATAGCATTCTCTATTTCGCATTTTATGATTGCTGGTCCTTGAATGTTATCTTTTATATTTATAGGCTTCTGTCTATTATCATTGAAAAGTTCTGTTACATATTTTATCCAAATCTGTGCTTTATTCTCTTCTTCTAGAACTATTTATCCATTTTCGTCTCTTAGAGACACTATTTGCTTTTTCCTCAGTTTTCCGGAAATTTCGTTGATTTTCTTATACAGATTGAAATTGTTGTTTCTGAAGCAGTTCAATTTCAGTACATAAATTTTTCATCCAATTTTCCTTGGCTTCTTTTATTTTTTTCTTGATGATGTTATGTGTTTCTGTATACTTGGCTAGGTCTTTGTTTTTATACATTCTTCTTGTATCAATAAGAGAAAGAATCTCATCTGTCATCCATTCCTGTTGTTTTATATTATTCACATAACCTACTTCTTCAATACTTGTTGTTACGATGGCATTCTTTAAGCTATTCCAAAGATATTCCACACTTTTATTTTCTTCTATGTCAATCTCTTGTAATCGCAGGTTAAGCTGTGTCTTGGCACTTTTATTTATGTTCGGGTCTTTCAGTTTTTCTACATCAATATTCTTTTTCTTCTTTTGTGATTTTTTAGCTGATTTTAATCTAAGACGTACTTCTGCAACTATGGGATTGTGGTCTGATGAGATATCTGCTCCAGGATAAATCTTTGTACTCTTTATACTACTGTGGAATCTTTTATTTATCAGTATATAATCAATTTGATTTCTGACAATATTATGTTGGTTATCTTGAGGCGATTTCCAAGTTTACAGTCTTCTGGGTGGAAGTTTAAACCAGGTATTTTCTATTGTTAGATCTTCTTACTGACAGAATTGGACTAGGCGATCTCCTCTGTCATTTCTGGTGCCTAAGCCATGTTCGCCAACAATTTCTCCATGACCCCCTCTTCCCACTTTTACATTGAAGTCACCCATCACTATGTTTATATCATGTTTCTTTGTTAGGTTTTTAATCTCTTTTAGGTGTTCATAAAACTCTTCAACATCTTCTTCACTTTTTCAGCTGTGGGTGCATAAGCTTGGATGATATTTATGTTAACGGGGTTTCCCTTAAGTTGTAACAGCATTATCCTTTCAGAAAATGGAATCCAATTTATTACTGATTTATTGATTTCTTCATCTACTCTTACAGCTACACCATGTCGATGTTTGTTCTCATCATTCCCAGAGTAATACATTGTCATATTATCTTGTTGACACTTTCCAGATCCTGGCCAAGAGTATTCTAATAGTGTTGATAAACATTCTAGCAGAAAAGAGCTGACCATTGTCCAAAATTCCCTCATCTCCGAATATCGCCTTCATCCCACCACCTCCATTACCCTTTGTGATGATTATCCTGCTTGGCGTTTGAATCCTAGAAGCTACATTAAGTACCATGTGATCACCCTCCCATTTATTCATCTCCAGATTGCATTGACTCCACACACACCTGCAACTCCCCTAACATTCCAGTTTCCCTAATCTGCCATGTTTGACTCGAAATCATGCTCATTGAATAATGCAAGGTGACCATAATTGATGATAATGATAATGGACAGAAAAATAGGAGATAATGTAAAGATAAGATGTGGAGGAAAGATTTTAGAAGTGGAAAGATTTCAATATTTATGTAGCTGGATCTCAGAGAAAGGACCGTCAGAGTTGGACATTAGAAATAGAATAGGCAAAACTGAATCAGCATTTATGGAAATGAAGTGAATTTTAATAAACAAGAATATTAAAATAGGTGTTAGAATTGGGACAGTTAAAGCAACAGTTTGGAGTATTGCAAGTTATGGAAATGAATCATGGACACTAAGAAAGAGAGATATGGAAAGAATTAATGCTTTAGAAATGTGGTGTTATGGAAAGATGGAAAAGATTAGGTATACAGAGAGAATAACAAATCAAGAAGTTTTAAGAAGTGTTGGGATGGAAAGAACAATGCTCAAGATATTATGCAAAGAAAGACCAGATTTGCAGGACATCTTCTGAGAGGTTCTTAGCGACACCTGTCAAGGACTATATTATAAGGGAAAGTTGACGGAAAGAGAAGACGTGGAAGACCAACTAGAGAGTGGTTCAGTGATATCGTGGAATGGACTGGGTTAAGAATGACGGAGGCGACAGACCGAGAGAAATGGAGAAGAGCTGCTCATCTGCTGCAACCCTCTTCCTAGAGGATGCTACCGGACGACGACGACGACCATAATTAAAGGAGAGGTGTTTCGAGCCCTGTAGCGAAAATGTAATGTACGAAATTCAACCAAACCTTAGTGTAAGTACACTCTGGAACATGGGTTTTGATTTATAGAAAAAAACAATAAGTACAAAATTCTGTTACCACAGGACAATTGGCGCTAGAATCGCGTGATATTTGCATAATCTCACTGTTTATACCTACGAGTCGGTGGGTATAAGAATGACCGAACCGTATTCGCGCATTCTGATAAGACTAAAGTGCTATAGTGCTCATCTTACCGACACGTGCGTTGCTAGTCAAGCTTTACTATCAAGAAAGCGGTTACATTAGTACCTTCCAGAATTCCGGTGTTTGAAGGATAGAAGAAAAGGTCTATTGACCATAACAAACTATAAAATGATTTTAGAATTTGAAAATAGTGGATCTTTAACAATTAGGCCAGAATGAGGGCGCAAATGGATTATTCTTTAACAAGTTGACGAAGTTGCAACTGCCATCGTAGAACTCTGAATGAATAACGCACAAGGGTCCAGTAGTACTTGGGCAATACCAAGGCAACTGGACATGCCATATTCAACTATGGGGAAAGTTCTGCGTCAAACATTGATGTTTTTTTCCTCTGCAAAATCTTTCATACTCAAGCTTTCTTTCATTCCCCCCCCCCCACCCCCCCCCCCCCCCACCCCCCCCCCCCCCCACCCCCCCCCCCCCCCACCCCCCCCCCCCCCCACCCCCCCCCCCCCCCACCCCCCCCCCCCCCCACCCCCCCCCCCCCCCACCCCCCCCCCCCCCCACCCCCCCCCCCCCCCACCCCCCCCCCCCCCCACCCCCCCCCCCCCCCACCCCCCCCCCCCCCCACCCCCCCCCCCCCCCACCCCCCCCCCCCCCCACCCCCCCCCCCCCCCACCCCCCCCCCCCCCCACCCCCCCCCCCCCCCACCCCCCCCCCCCCCCACCCCCCCCCCCCCCCACCCCCCCCCCCCCCCACCCCCCCCCCCCCCCACCCCCCCCCCCCCCCACCCCCCCCCCCCCCCACCCCCCCCCCCCCCCACCCCCCCCCCCCCCCACCCCCCCCCCCCCCCACCCCCCCCCCCCCCCACCCCCCCCCCCCCCCACCCCCCCCCCCCCCCACCCCCCCCCCCCCCCACCCCCCCAAGCGGTATGCTTTTATTAATCTTATTGGCATATTTGCTTTTATGAGTTTATAGAGAAGGTTGGTGCGAGATCTCGTCAAAGGCATTGGCGACGTCTAGGAATACCGCGCCGGTGTGCAAATTCCAATTATATCCTGTTATGATATATTCTACTATTCGGTGGATTTGCTGAGTCGTGCTGTGCTTTCTTCCAAAGCCAAATTGTTCATTTCGTATGATTCCTAGTTTATCTGTTGTTTCTTGTAATCTAGAGAGGATGACCCTTTCTGTGACTTTTCCTAGGTTGGACAGTAGACTGATGAGCCGGTAACTTCGGGGGGGAATATGGGTTACTACTGGCTTCTTTATGGGTATGATGTCGACGATTTTCTATGCAGTGAGAAAGTGCTGCATTCTTAATATTGCTTTTGTTATGTTGACTACGTGTAGTATAGCCTTTCGTGGAAGCAGCTTTATAAATTTGTTGGTGATGCCATCTGGACATGGAGTTTTTTAATTGTTGAAATGCTTTGTGATATTGATTATTTCCTGGAGTAGTAAGGGTGAAGCGCACCTTAACGCATTGGACGACCTTAAGGCGCGTTTAACATGTTGATGAACTTTGTAGATGGGATTAATGTAAAAAAAAAAAAAAATCAGCTAACGCCTTTTTATTCCCGTAAACGGGAGTAGGCGAGGCCATTTAGCCCTATCTAGCTTTTTGGAGACTGAGTGGGCAGTTCAATCTCCACTGGTACCCAATCAGAGACAGATGGCCCAAAGCTATCACTAATTAAGCGGTACACAGTGAAGAGAGACGGCTCAAATGTGCTGCCATCTCGTGGTCCCTAACCCTAACACAATATATTTAATGTCTGAAAAATAATGTGGGTTCTACGGTCGATTTTCTTGAGTTTACAGGACGAAAAACCCGAGTTTCCGGGAGGAAAAACCCTGCTTGCCCGTGCCAGAGATCGATTAACTCGGGAACCGGTCGAAAAAAGGCTTAGAAAAATTTCCTCTAGTCGCCGACTAGACTCGAAATGAAGTCTTCCTTCGTGCGGCCAAACGCGGTGGTGTGCAAACGCCACATCCACTGAGCTACACAGGCTAATTGCGATTAATGTTTATATTTTAATATAATGTTCTACAATTTTTTCTAGATTGTCCACGAGAGCTTCGGCTTTTTTCATATCCGTGTGTGCAATATCGTGTTTGGCCAGAAAAGGGGGGGGGGGTGACTTACGTTTGGTACGAAGGGTTCTCATGAATTTCGAGATTGCATGATCCTCTAGGTTGAGTGCTGTTAGCTTGTTTTCCCATTCCTGATGTCTGTGGTTTTGAAGTGCTTCTCTGACTTGACTATTCATGTTGTTTAAGATTTTTTGTGTTGTATATCTTTTCCTATCTTTATTTTTTTGTTCTAATTAGGTCCATGATGTCCTCTAGAAACCGGCTGGTTGTGTGGGTGACTGCTAGTTTTGGTGACTGCTGCTAGCGCTTTGATTCGTTAAGTTATTTATAGCTTCATCTCTCTCTTCTTTTTTGTGGATGATGGGTGCTGGGATGATGTGTTTTGGGAGAATTTTGGATAGCTTTTCCCAGCTATGGAGTGCAGAGGGGGGGTTGATATTGAGTGCCTAGTTTAAGCAGGATGCGGTTGTTTTCTGAGGATAATTCCTTGATCGTCTCTAGTTGATACTGAAAACTGATGTTTCTCAAAATAACCATGTCTAGTACATCTGATGTGCTATGAGGAATCTAATGGGTGGTTTCGGTGGGTCCTGCTACTGGAATTGAGTTTTGTGTTGTATAGTAGTTTAGCGTGCGACCGTTTCTGTTGATAGTGGAGCTAAACCATGTTGTGTGCTGGTATTTAAGTCTCCTTGCAATGATGGTGGGGTCTGTGGAACTGAAGATGGCATCCAATTCTGACATCAGTAGGAAGTTGCTTGGTGAGTTGTAGGCTGCGTATATCTTTAGTCTGCCAACATTGTTGGTGTGCACCTCTATGCCGTACCTTCAGGTTGATGGTTTGCGGTTTGGATATGGAATTGTGCTTTAGATAGGTTTTGATGTCGATGGTGGTATCTCCGCCTCATGCCGATTCTTTCTGCTCGGTACATGGGGTATTCTCTTAGTTTTGAGTTGTTTGGAGGTCCAAGGTGCGTTTCGTTGATTAAAATTATGTCGGAATTGGTGTGTGTGTGTGTGAACTTTTGTAACTCCACTATCTTGTTCACAAGATCGTTGGCATTCCAGGCAGCGATCAGGAGGGAGTTCGGTTGGAATATATTTTTATTCATGACTGAGGGCTGTCAGTATGAAATGGGTTCCTTGCAGGAGTAGGCTAGTTTTAGTGAATTCATGGAGCTTGGTCGCTAGTGAGGCAGTCACGATTGATGCTATGTTGGGGCTGTTTTGTTCATTAGGAGCGGTACTCTTTGATCGCGCTGCTTCTGCATAAGTTTTGATCGGAGATTGGATTCCTTCCTGAGTTATTGAGTTTAGATTTCTTTGTATTGGGAAATAATCACTCTCGTTGCCTCGAGTGGCAATGAGGCGTGGTGGCTGGGTGGTTTTTACGACCCACGATTTTTCGAATGGAGGCTGCAAACTTTGTAGTTGGCAGTTTCCGTAACCTTTCCTCATCCATTATGTTTAAGTGGCCAAACCACCTTCCATTAGCTCTGCTCAAGCACTTTCTAGAATGCGAGCCAAGTAAGGTTTCTCTCTAATATCTTCAATACGATAGTATATACATATATTATATTTACATTTTCTATTTATTAATTAATACATATAGGAAGGCCTATGCTGTGCTCTGCATGGTGAGAACAGGATAAGCCAGTAAATATTTATTTATACAAAATGTTTCTGTAGTATATATAAATATAAATAAAAAATATAAATAAAGAAGAAAATACAGATATCAGAAAATACAAAACATGGCTTGGTGTTTTAATGATTTTTATTCCATATACTAAGATAGTTTGATATAATATCCAGAAATAGACATGGCAAGCTTGTAATAAGAACATATTTAGATTTGAAATTCTTGATTACAAGTTCTGAGGAGATTTCAAACACTCATCTTCGATAACATCTTAGCTAGACTTGCATCCTTAAGAAAAGATTACCGAATTTGTTGGACGACCATCTTTTTCACCAGGAAGGTCCTCCTAATACCATCAGTCGGCAGGTGACCAGTTATCTGCTTCGTTCAACCTCATTTTCGCAGCATCCCGTAGATAGATGAAGTCCCTTTCAAACGACCGATTCTCTGTGTTGGCGGGACGAAAAACCCGAGGTTCCGGGAGGAAAAACCCTGCCAACTGCACATCAGAATCGGTTATTTTACCTTCACTTGAAAAGTGCCCCGAAGGATGTTTTTCTCGTTCTAAGAAGAGAATTGAACCCCATGGGATTTCGAAATGAAGGGCGGGCTTCACTAAGGAGTTGCTATTTAAATGAATTTCGAATAAATGAAAGACATAAAGAAAATAATTTCTAAGTCCACTGCTGCAAACAAAACCTATTAACAAAATTTTGTCGACGTGCAAGAATGATTAAAGAACAAAAAATGACTTTATGCGATGGAAAAGAATGGTTTCAAAATATAATCCAGTACAGACATGAGATACAACTTCAATGTTGAATCCTATCCTAATATAGGAGATTAGAAATATGGTATCAATATAAAATATTTAATGAAAATGTTAAATATTATACAAATATAATAGAAGCACATTTGCAAATGTTGTTTCTAAGAGTAAATTCTATCACTTTAGAAGTTTTATTTAAAAAAAAAAAAATGAAAATAATACCCCTGTTGCCTTTCCAATTTTAATCAGAAAACCTTTCTATCGCTTCATTCTGTATGGTGAATTACGCAGTCTGTTGCGAAAAGGAGATATTAGAGTTCAGAAGGGTACATCGCAACAGACAACACTGAGATACAAATTATGTTAAAATCTGGTCAACGGTTAAGCCTTATTTGCAGCAATTGCCTCTTAAATTTCTGAAATTATTTCAAAATGAATTTTATAAGTATATTTATCTCACGTTACCGCGCTCGTGCCTTCAGTGTCGGTAGAAAAGGCTTCCACCATCCGTTCGTTCAGCTCTACCTCAAAATCCTCTTCCGCACCGCAAGACGGAGGCCCTCGAAATGGTACCCCTGTCCCACAGAGCTGAACGTGTCACCGTGAACCCCCACGACCTCGCCTCGTATCACGGCTAGAACAGGTGGATCACCCGAGTGGTTCCATTTCCACTGGGCTACTGCGCAGCTAATAGAAAGAATGAGGGAGCACTGGAAGGGATGTGGACCCACAAAAAACTCTCACGGCGTTCCAAATGAAGTTCTTTTGCATTTGTTGGAATTTAGCTCAAAGACATCTAAAAGTCATAAAGAAACATTCAGAGATTTACATGCGTTCACCAGTTGGTTTATTTTTGCAGGCAGGAAAAAAAAACTCAGTTCCTTTCAGAGAGAAAACACCGACGCACACTGGCCGGAACCAGGTGCTGCAGGCATCCATCTCACCGGGAAACAGAAATCTTTCTACCCGTTGGCTATGAGTAAAGTTCACAACTTGTGTGTCTCACAAACCTTTCAAATAACCCTCATAAGACCGAACTACGCAGCGAAGTCAATTCATGTTGGACACTCCGACATGAGTTTTCGTAGACAAATCCAGCTAACACTAAACGTTGGATTGATTCCATTGTAGTGCACTCTCATTGTTCACATATAAACGAGAAAAATGTAATTGACATGATGATTATACCGAATATGTAAATAGGAGAACAAATAGATATGTTTGTTGTAAGGTTAATTGTTCCAGCTAAATTCATTATTAGGTTTGAATACTCCTCTCTCTCTCTCTCTCTCTCTCTCTCTGATTGGTTAAATATTGAAGAACGTAAACAATTCAACATAGAAATAACGGAAAAAATAGACTTTCGAATAATAATGTAATGATCTAAGTTTGTATGTAATGAAAGTTATTGGATTCCTGAAGTAGCTACAAAACTGAAATATTTCCAAACGCAGGTTACATTTATGGAACTTATTCCATCTGAGGACACTAAATGCGTGATATTTTATATTTATTTCCATTATTTTTAATATTTGAGCCACACACGAGAGGTCACAATCCGCGTGTGGGCAAAAGGAGAAGGAGAGAGGATGAATTTGTTCACATTCTGCTTGAACAGCTGAGGGTTGTAATCTTTGGGGAAAGCAGAATAGGGGAGGCTTTTTTCAATAGACAGAGATAGTAGATGGGATGAAAGTGGAGGCAGTGAAATTGGTTCGGGGAGTTTTAAGATGGACTATAAAAGGGTTAGCAGTGGCTCTTGTTTCAGAAACAAAAATGAAAAAAAAAATCCGAAGTGGATTCTTCAAATGTTCTTTCAATATATTTATGGCGCGCACCTCCGTTAGCATATGAACAGTCGAAGTAAGGCAAATATCCCCAAGGCCTTGGTTGATTTACGAAGGCCTCTATGAGATGTTGTCGCGGTATTTGGCAGTATACATTCCCTTTAGCGACCTGATCTGCAAATGTAGTTCTGAACCCTGTTTTTCTCGTGTAGTTTGGTAAATGTTCTTTTTTTCTTTGATTCAGTTATCAAATGGAAGAAAAGATACAGGCTTACTTTATCAGAAAGAACTCAGAATATTGGCCGTAGCACACACACTTTTGAGACAATAATATAGAGTGTTAGCAGGGGAGACTACGAGATTGCGACAGAGGTCTTCGTTCACTGGGAGCCAATTACTATCAATAATAGTCTTGTGCCAGCTACTCTGTGATTGGCTAAGGGTGGAGGCTAGCTTCCCAGCAGTCTTCAAAAAGTTAGGACTAAATAGTCACGTGTACTCCGTTTTGGGAATACAATGTGGTAATTTTTTCTTTATTTACTTTTTAAAGAATGTTTTCAGCAGAATCTCCCATTCTTAGGAATCTACTATTTTTTTAGAATTTAATAAGGATCAGGGGCAATATATTCCGTAAGTACCTTAGATAATTTTTCCCAAGATGTGAAGGAGAGTGTGTGTGTTGGGGGGGGGGGGGGTACGGTTGTTCTTGTTTTCCCAGCTGAAGTAGAATTGGATTATGGTCTGAGCGGTGTCATCTGCATATAATGCAGTGATGGTTGTACTGGGTTTTGGGGAATGTCAGCTATGTAAATTGAAAATAAGAGGGGGTGGCCAAAAGAGAGCCCTGAAGGGTTCTCTTTTGGCCACCAGCCAGGATTTTGCGTCTGGTTGATGCAATTTCATTTATTTTGACTTGCATAAATCTGTCTTTGAGGTATACATCTATTATTTTTATTAGCTTAATTGGTAGGTTGAATTCTATGAGTTTATAAAGCAGGCTCTGAGGCCACACCTTGTCAATAGCCTTTGCAACATCCATGAAGAGTGCAGCCGTATGGAGGTTCCAATTTTAGCCTTTTGTGATTTGCTCAACCAGTCTGTGTATCTGTTGTACAGTTTGCTCGTTTGGAATGATTCCTAACCTGTCCGTTTCAGATTGAAGCCTTTTGAGCATCACTTTTTCAGCGACCTCACCAAGACAGGGTAGGAGGCCGATAGGTCTGTACTAGCTTTCTGGGAGTTTGGGGTTCTTTCCAATCTTTTTGATAGGGATGATGTCGGCAGTCTTCCAGGTTGTGGGAAAGTTCTGAAATCTGAGAGTAGCGTTGATTATGTTGTCTAAATGAATTATAGCTTTTCTGGGTAGTGATTTGATTATTCTGTTGGTGATGCCATCTGGACCTGGAGTCTTTTTGTTGTTCAGATGGGCTATAATATTTGTTATTGCTGCTGGAGAAGTAGGTGTGATAGGTTCAGATTTCTCCTTCTGTTGTCTCAAGAGATCTTGTCCCAGAGGACAAGATCTCAAGAATTTCCAGATGGAGATTCTTGAGATCTTGTCCTCTGGTTTTAAATGAGTCAATTTGGTTTCCCAATCATGGTTTCGGTGCTTTTGAATAGCTTCACGGACTTGCCGGTTTAATCTGTTCAGTATTGTTTTATCTTATAGGGCTCAAGCTTTGTTTTTTGCTCTTATTAGGTCCATGATTTCCTCGGGTATCCGACTGATCGGGTGAAAGACCGTAGTTTGGTTAACTGAATTTATTGCTTTTTTATTTGACTGGTGAGGTTCTTTACAGCAAAGTCTATCTCCTCTTTATCGTGAATAACGGTGGCTGGGCGGATGTGCTCTGGGAGAATTCTAGAGAGTTTTTTCCAAGGTATAAAGGAATGCTGAGGAGTGAGTTGCTCGAGCGTACCGAGTTTAAGCAGGATGGGGTTGTGGTGAGAAGACAGATCATTTAGTGGTTCCAGCTGATATCTAATGTTTCTGAGGATGACTATCCAGCTGGGCTGTGATGAGTGGGCTCTGTAGGTCCTGCTATAACTATTGCGTTTTGGGTTGAGTAATTGTTTAGTGTACGACATTTATTGTTGAATGTGGAGCTGAACTATTCTGTGTGTTTGGCATTAAATTCTCCATTCATAATAATGGAGTCAATAGCAGAGAATGGAATCCAAATCAGCTGCCAACAGTGGGTTGTATGCTGCGCAGAATCTGATGATGCCGGTATTGTTAGTATGAACTTCAATACCTGTTATCTCAAGGTTGTTGGTTTGTGGGTTGGTCAGAACGTTGTGGCTTAGATACATAATTTTTGATGTATACTACTGTGCCTCCTCCACAGGCGGTAAGACTGTCTGTAGCCCCGTAATGTTTCCTTTCCTTGTTATATGAAGATCTATATGACAAGGAAAATAGACCAAATGAGTTGCCATTACAAGTAGAAATGGCCACTGAAGAACTAAAATGTGGAAAGGCAGAAGAAATAGGTGAAATACCTGCACAATTCCTGAAACAACTTCAGAAGAACGGAACTGAAGAAATAACCAAAATAATAAATTAATTTATAACAAAGGAGAACTACCAAAAGATTTTGTGACCTTAATATTTATACCAAAGAAAAGCAATGCAGTGAACTGCAAGGATTTTAGAACAATAAGCCTCATTTCCCATACATCAAAAATACTTAATGGAATCCTAACACGAAGAATTGCATTTCAGGTGGAAGAATTTTTTTGGAGAAGATCAGTTTGGTTTCAGGAAGGGTAGGGGAACAAGATATGCGATTGGAGTGTTAAGAACAGTAAGCGAAAGAAGTCTAAAAGTAAACAAAGAAGTTATCATCTGTTATATAGATTTTGAGAAAGCTTTTGATTATGTAAAATGGGATAAGATGGTGGAAGTAATGGAAAAGATTGGTATAGATTGGAAAGACAGCAGGCTAATTATCTCACTATATATGGGAAAAACTGCCATGGTGAGAGACATATATGATACAACAGAACAAGGTATCATTGGACGAGGAGTAAGACAAGGCTGTTCTCTGTCACCAATTTTGTTCAACATGTATTCCGAAGCAATGCTAAAACAAGCAGTGGAGAATTCGGAAGAAGGAAGAAAGATTGGAGGTAGACAGATATTTGCAATAAGATACGCAGATGACAGGGCATTAATATCAAACACTGAAACAGGACTACAAAATCTGTTGAACAGATTACTGGAATCCTGTGTCAATCATAGAATGAAATTTAACATCTGAAAAACAAAGGTGATGAAAATAGCAAAGAAAGAGGGAAATATAGATATCAGAATAAATATCAGAATAAAGTAAAGACATTTAAATATCTAGGAAGTGTGATTAGCAGTGATAGAAGATTTAAAAGTGACATAAAAGCAAGAATAGCGAGGGGAAGAGATGCCTCTCATAGAAAATGGAATTTATTCAGAAGTAAAACGAATAGAAACCTAAAGAAAAGACTAATAAAATGTTATATGTGGAGTGTTGCCCTCTAAGCATCTGAAACTTGGACATTGAAGAAAGAAGAAATTAATATTTTGGAAAGCTTTGAGATGTGGATTTGGAGAAGGATGGAAAAAATCAAACGGACAGATAAAATAACTAATGAAGAGGACTTACAAAGAGTAGAAGAAGAAAGAAGTCTGTTAAGGAGGATAAAAAGAAGCAAGGGAAGCGGGATCGGACATATTCTGAGAGGGATTGAAATCATCAGAGATCCCATAGAAGGAAAAATAGAAGGAAAAAGATCCAGAGGAAGAGTAAGGAAAACAATGCTAGATGACATGCTCATTGAAGTAAACAACCTTGAAAGAGAAGGCTCAGAACAGAAGAGAGTGGAAGGAAAGTTTTTGCTATTAAAGAAGGACCTGATTAATTCCAGAATACTAAAGAAGAAGAAGAAGAAGAAGCTGTCCTCAGATGTGTTTCATTTATTAAGATTACATCAGGATTGTATCGTGAGTGAACACTTACAGTTCCAGGATTTTGTTCCTCAGACCATTTGAATTCCACGCAGTGATGATGAAGGAGTTAGGCTTATATTTCCTTTTATTCATGATTGAGGGCTGTCCAAATGGAATGGGTGCCGTGCAGGTATATTTTCGTGGAGGATTGCGAAGGATTTGTCATGCTGAATTCCTGTAACTTGGTAGCTAGTGAGGCAGTTAATACTGACGTTAGATTAGAGCTTATTTGTTCATGGGATGGAATAGCCTTAGCTCGTGTGGCCTCCGCATAAGTTTTGATCACTGCTGCAGTTTGTTTTCCTTCCTGATTTGTTGAATTGGAGATCATTTGAACCGGGGGGAGAGACCTGTGCAGCTGCCTTGAGTATCGCTGTGCGGCGGTGGAAGGACAGCTTTTGCTGACTCGCAGTTCTTTGGGTGTGCAATGCACCCCCTTGTAGTTGGCGCATTTAGCTGGCGTGAATCTTAGTTTGGTGCATGTGATAATCTGGTGACCCTCACCGCATTTTAGACATCTGAAGTTGGCCTTGCATAGTTTTTCTTGGGGGGAGGGAACTTGGTCAAGGGGGGACATGGTCAAAGTCGTCAACTGGCATTGCCTAGCTGACGACTTTTTTCTTAGCGGCTCAGTAGAAATTCTGAGGCCACAGATAGCAGTCAGTTCGTATATCTTTTTCTGCATCTTGTCAATCTCTACCAGCACCAGTGGCATAGGCTGTAGCTGTTATCTGAACTGAACATCCTGCTCACTTTGGCTGGGGTCAGGCCCTGACACATAAGGTCAGCAGTTATTTCTTCAGTGACCCCACGAAGTATCATCTTCAAATTCTTTTCAATGGGTAAAGTAAATGTATGGTAAGGAAGACTTTTATTGTCCATTAACTTTGCCATTTGCCTATAGTCAGGTACTGAGGCTGGCTGGATTTTAATTCCTTCGTCTAATTTTGTAGCCCAGTAATATGAGATGTTATGTTCCCTAAAGGTTGATGAGACAATAGTCTATTTATCCTTGTACCTTAATATAACAGGGGGACCCTTTTCGGTGTTCCTAGGGACATCCGGTGTTGGTGAGTCTTCATTCATCTGGTCTTCTGTATTGCTGCGTCTTTTGTTTGAATGCTCCGCCCCCTTGTAAATTGTTTTGGCAGGGGGATTTTGATGGCAGAACAGTAATGAATTCTCCTTGTGTTACCTCCTCCTCTCCATCCTGATCATTAGTTTGAGTGTACTGCTTTATAAAACCTGGACAGTCAGATTCAGATTCAGATTACGAACTTCAATACCTCTAGTGACTGCTCCTTATTAAGGATCTGGATCTGCACCTTGATGTTTTCCATATCGTGGTGGCGTCTCCTGCCGGCTGGAACTGTTTGAGAGCAGTAAAGAATGTGGGCGTCCTCGCAGTGAAGTTAGCCTGTTGGCCTAAAAATATAATCCTGCAGGATTATAGGCGCCTGCCAGCAAAAAGATCCTGCAGACCGAGGTGGTCTACTAGCAATATTTAGACTTGTAGTAATGTCCTACTAAATGTGGAAAGGAGTGTCAAGAACTCACTTGGCCACAGAGTGAAAACCTACCTCCCTAAAATGCCATAAATCCACTACTGGTCCTCATAGCGGGAAGGGGCCTACACGACCATCAGACCTCTTGCATGTCTCATGCAGAGGGGAGAGAGAGTAGGAATCAAGCTGTGTTAGCGACAGTGCGTCTGCGTGGTTAGCCTAGTAGCTGTGCGCTTCGCAACCACATGCCTTGGGAAGTAGTGTCCTAGGTTCGATTCCCGTCAACGACGTGAGGAGCATAAGGATCTTCCTCAGCCATAGCCAAGTTAGCCGATCTTGGGCGTGGACAGCAGGGTTTTATCCGCCAGTTTATCTGGAGTTTTTCATCCCACAAGCAGGCAAACCGGTCCAAGGACACACACACGGATTACAAGAACATTGACCCAGCCATAGGTCTGATTCCTCAGCCTATGCCGGTTCCGGAGCCTGAATATAATTTTCGGGGACTAGATGGTACCATGAACTCCCGTAAAAAGGAGGAACGTAGTATCATCACTCGAAATTTATTTATTTATTTAGTGCCAGTGCAATGTGAGCTTCCCGAAAAACCTTGCATAAAATTCAATCGGGCACAGTCTAAGACAGGGCCGTCCAGAGTAATTTTCAGGCCCCCGACAAGTCTGTGGTCCGGGCCCCATTTAAAAAAGTGCATCTCTTTTGTTTAATAAAAAAAGTCATATAAAACATTAAATACTTATTTAAAAAAAGTGTACAATAAATTCAAAATTCGATACATACACACCATACAAATTACAACAAACATTAAATAAAAAGAGATTTTATTATTTAATGTTATTATATTAATATTTTGTTATTTAATTTTATTATTATTAATTAATTAAAAATATAATTTAAATAATTAAAAATCATATTAATAAGAATACTTACTTTTATTTTTTAGCGCACAGCCTACACTACAGAGTTGCACACTTTACAAACAATCACAAAACCTTCGTCTATCAAAATACTAACACGAAGCGTTCTGGCAGGGAACATTGCTGTGAATGCAATTACTAGCTAGCGCAGCCAACTGCAACAACCTTGCACGAACGCCTATTGACGTCATCACCTCCTATAACTACAGCGATCCGCGCCGAGAGAATCAGTGTCTTCCAGACACTCACGGCGAGTAAAGTGTGCACAGGCCTGGCTTGTCACATAACTGTGTTTATAATGCGACAAGCCAGGCCTGTGCTATAAGTCTCAGATATCACTCCCTCTCGGCGACCCTGGTCTAAGATAACACGCACGCTCTCCACAACAATTCCTCAATCAATCTACACTATTTCGAAGATCACCACAACAACAACGTTACTGACTTGCTGGGTGAAGCATAAAATGCTTTTTGTTTTCCGCGTTTTTTTTGTGTCGAGAAGCTTGATGGAGTGGGGAGTGGGGGGGAGTTTGTTGTGAGCCTTATGCTCGCACTTTGTGAACTATGGAGTTAGCTCTGTTCTGATGAGAGCAGGATTGCCTTGGGTCTTTTATGTTTGCAATAGTCATGTTCACTATAACTGGATGCTTGTCTGATTAGTGGGTTGGGATGAGAGTGTGCCTTGCTCAAGAACCTTTCCGCATTGTCATGAAGGAGAGAATGGATGTCTGGGGTACCGGTTTCTCTGTGGATCTGCATGTTTCTGACGAACCATGGGGCGTCCAAGATCATCCACAGGCATTTGTTTTGTATCCTCTGTAGTTTCAGGATGTTTGATTTGGATGTGTGACTCCATGCTGGGAATGCATATGTGATTACTGGTCGTATTACCATCTGATATAGTAGTAGCTTTTTACGTGTATCCAATTTGCTGTTGCGGTTGATCAGGAGATAGAGTTGGGCTATGGTTCTGGATGTCTTTGTGCCTATGAGCTTGATGTGGCTGTTGAAATTTAGCTTTTTGTCTGGCTGTACTACAAGGTATTTGGTTTCTGTGTGCCATGGTATCTTTTCTCTGAGGAGTTGAATGTCATCTTGAATGAAGGCTTTGCGTCTGGTGAATAGTATAGCTGAGCTTTTGATGGGTTTACTTGTATCCTCCAGTCCGAGAACCATTTCTCTAGCTTTGTAATGGTGTCCTGGAGACGACTGATCGCCAGGTGTGGGCAGAAAGATCTTGTCATTATAGCTGTGTCATCAGCATATAGGGCTGTGATGGTAGACCTCAGGTTCTGTGGAATGTCAGCCACGTAGATCTTGAAAATTAAAGGAGCCAACAGGGATCCCTGTGGTACTCTTGCCAGGATTTGGCCCATAGTTGAGATGGTGCCTTTTATTTTTATCTGCATGGATCTGTCAGTGAGGTATGATTTTATTAGATGGGTAAGGTTTGTTGGAATGTTGGCCTGAATGAGTTTGTAGAGTAATCCTTGATGCCAAACCTTGTCAAAGGCCTTGGTAATATCCAGAAAGACTGCAGCTGTGTGAAGGTTCCAGTTGTATCCTTGAGTAATATCCTCCACTAGTCGGTATATTTGTTGCACTGTTCTGTGTACACGGCGGAAGCCAAATTGTTCGTTTGGAAATATTCCTAATTGATCTGATTTTTCTTGTAGTCTTGAGAGGATGATTTTTTCTGCAATCTTTCCTAGGTTGGAAAGCAGGCTTATTGGACGGTAGCTTTGCGGGAGTTGTGGATTGTTTCCTGGCTTTTTCATTGGTATCATGTCGGCTGCTTTCCATGCAGTGGGGAAGTGTTGTATCCTCAATATTGCATTGAGGATACAACACTTATCAAACGAGGAAGTAATTTGATGATTCTGTTTGTAATTCCATCTGGACCTGGAGCTTTTCTGTTATTTAGATCTTTTATGATGTTGGTTATTTCCATTGGAGTAGTGGGGGTGATGCTGTCTGGTTTGTCTGAGGTCTGTCTTAAGGTACGATTGACCTGCTGGTGGACTTTAATATATGTGGGTAATGTTTATGTTGTCATATGATGGTCTGCATTGTTTTTCTAGGTTTTCTGATATTTCTTCTGCTTTTTCTTTATCAGTGCGCGCCATTCCACATGCAGTTTGCATGGGGAGGGGGGGGTAGAGGGTTGTGTTTGGTGCTCAGGATCTTCAGAGATTTCCATATTGTGTGATCTTCTGGGTTGAGTGATGAGAGTTTATTGCCCCAATCCTGATTCCTGTGGTTTTGAAGTGCTTTTCTGACTTCGTTGTTCACGTTGTTCAGTGTTTTCTTGTCCTGTGGGGCTCTTGTGTTGTGGTATCTTTTCCTGGGTTTCTTTTTGTTCTGATGAGGTCCATGATGTTTTCTTGGAGTCGTCTGGTTGGGTAATTGGTTGTGGTTTTGGTGACTGCTGCTAGTGCTTTTTTGATTTAGTTTGTTAGATTGCTTACTGCTTCATCTATTTCTTCTTTTTTGTGGATGATGGGTACAAGGCCAATGTATTCTGGGAGGATTTTGGTTAGCCTATCCCATGATATGAATGTGCTGGGGGGCTAGTTGATCTTGCGTGCCAAGTTTGATCAGGATTGGGTTGTGGTCAGATGATAGTTCATTGATCGTCTCTAGTTGGTATTGATAACTGATGTTTCTAAGGATAGCTATGTTAAGTACATCTGATCTGCCATGACGGATGTAACGAGTGTGTTCAGTGGGTCCTGCTACCACAACTGAGTAGTGTTGAGTAGTTGTGTAGTATGCGTCCACTTCTGTTGTTCATGGTGCTGAACTATGCGTTGCGTTTGGCGTTCAAGTCTCCTGCTATGATGGTGGGGTCTGTGGTGCCAAGGACGGCATCCTGCTCTGGTGTCAGCAGAGGGTTGCTTGGTGAGTTGTAGGCGGCATATATCTAGAGGCTTCCAGCATTGTTTGTGTGGACTTGTATTCCTGCAGTCTCCAGGATGGTAGTCTGTTGGTTTGATATGTCATTGTGGTGGAGGTACGGTTTGATGTAGATGGAAGTGCCTCCCTCTCTGGTGCTGAGTCTATCCGTTTGGTACGTTGTATATCCTCTCACTTTTGGGTTGTTGGCAGGTCTTAGGTGGGTCTTGTTGATCAGCATTATGTCCGGGTTGTGTCTTTGTGCGAATTCCTGTAGTTCTAGTGTCTTGTTGGTGAGGCTGTTGGCATTCCAGGCTGCAATTAGAAGCGAGTTAGGTTTTACTTTTGTTTTATTCATTGTTGAGTGCTGTCAGTATGGAATGGGTTCCTTGCAGGAATCTCTTTGTTGAGGATGGAGTTGGGTTTGTTCTGCCGAATTCCTGCATCATAGTAGCTAGCGAGGCAGTCAGTATTGCTGTGATGTTGGAGCCTATTTGATTGTTCTGCATTGTGTCCTTTGGGTGGGCTGCTTCTGCATAGGTCTTGCTGGGAGGTTGAGTCCTTTCTTGACTTTTGTGGATAGGGTTTTGATGGTTTGATGACTGTGCAGCTGAGATGCTTTGAGTGGTCCAGATTAGGGGAGGTTGGATGGGTCTTGTATTTCCGTGATTTCTGGGGTGGTGGTTGCATCCTTTGTAGTTTTCTGGGTGGGGACCTCCACAGTTGGCACATTTGTCTGGTGTGGATCTTCGGTTGAGCATGTCATGGTTTGATGTTTCTCACTACACTTTAGGCATCTGAACTCGGCTTTACATAGTCTTTGGGCATGGCCAAACTTTTGGCAACGATGGCATTGCCCTGCTGATGCCCTTTTCCTAAGTGGTTCTGTTGTTATCTTAAGTCCACAGACCGCAGTTATTTCGTAAATTCGTCTTTGCATGTCCTGGATCTCAACTAATACTAACGGCATCAGTCGTTTATCGGATCTGAGAATCCGGCTGCCTTTGATTGGTGTTAGGCCCTGCTAGCTGAGGTCTGCCGCGAGGGAATGCCTTCAGTGACACCTCGGAGTAGAACCTTGAGATTACTTTGCTGTTTAGTGCGAAAGTGTGGTACTGTAGTTTGTTGTTGTCCATCATTTTTGTTATCCCTCTTTAGTCTGTGATTGATTGTTGTTGGTTCCATTTTTACTCCTTCGTCGGTGTTTCTGGCAAAGGAGTAGTCAATGTTATGTTCTCTCATGTTTCTTGCAACTTTGGTCCATTTTTCTTTTTCATGGAGAATTACCAGGGGGATCTTTTCCTTTTTTTCCGGCACTGTTTGTGAGGGTGTTTCGTTTTCCATATGATCATCCTCGGTTCAGCGTCTTTTTCTCGTGTGTTCTTCTATGAGGTCTGTCTGACTGTGGTTCTCAGGTAGGGAGATGGACGTGTTGTTGATCTGCAACTTCGTCCTCGATATCTTCGGGTTCATCTGGTTGAGTGTACAGTTTTAGGAAACTTGGCCATTCCGTATCGAATTTTTTAAGTAATAATTTAAACAGTTTTAGTGCTTGATCTTTGTTTAGATGCTGTAGAAGATCATTAAAGTTATCCTTGTCTGTTCTGTTCGTTGTTAAATCTAGTAGGTGGTTATTGGGGAAGTGCGTTGAGCGCAAGTAGAAATCCCGTAGGTCTAAAGACCTGCCAGCGGATATTCTGAGAAATATTTATAATGGCGAAGAGAACGGGCTAGTGCCGAAAAATTGCATCAAAAGTCAAAGTCTTACCTTGTATTTGGCTATCAAACAAGACTCACAAAATCTAAAACTCACTAATCACCACAGAAATCAAAACCATTCTTCGCAAAAACAACCATCATGCCGGTATTCATCTTCCGCCATCTTGAATCTTCGAAGATCACAAATGACAATTGACATTTATGTCTTTAAGGGTGAAGCAAGATGTTTTTCATTTTCCCCGCTATCTGTTGAGGTTACAGTGAGGGTAAAATTTACGAGCAGTTTGCTCGCCCTGAATGGGCATGGAGATTATGCATTTATAGGAGGCTAATATAGATTTTGGTTTTCTATATTTGAATATGTCCGTTGGATCATATGCTGCAGCTTTCTGAATCAAATCGTTGGGAGGTGTGGACGTCTTTAGGAAAAACTTGGATGCTAAGGATTGCAGAAAAGAGAAAATATAAAGAATATTTGTGTCTCTGTGGAGTTGATTGTTTCTTACCTACCACGGGGCGTTCAGAATCATTCTTTTGTTCTGCAAGCAATTGTTCTCTACTAGCTGTATTTTGATAATGTTAGCATTAGAGGTGTGGCTACACCCCGGAGAGGCATAGGTGATTATAGGACGATTCGTCATCTGGTATAGTTGCAATTTGATTCTGTTGCGGAGCTTGCTATTTCTCTTAATTAGCGGGTAGATCTGAGCTATGGTTTTAGATGCTTCTCCGCAAGCAGACTTGATGTGTTGGTTGAAAGATAGCTTTTCGTCGAGAATCACACCCAGGTAATTTGTTTCTGTCTGCCAGGGTATTTTAGTATCGAATAGTAACACATCTCCTGCAGGAAACATTCGCCTTTTTGAGAAAAGAACAAGTGAGCTTTTCAGGGGGTTGACTTCTAATCTCCACTTGGAAAACCAGCCCTCCAACTTTAGAAAGTTTTCTTGAAGCTTTCTGGTCACGAAGTGGCGTCTGAGAGATCTGGTTAGATCTCTCAGACGTCTAAGAGATCCTTCCATTTTGGTCCCCCATACAGGACCAAAATGGAAGTCATCGGATTGTGTGGGATGTCTGACATGTATACAGAAAACAGCAATGGAGCCAGTGGAGGACCCTGCGGCACTCCAGCAAAGATATGGCGCTAGTATGATGTAGAACCGTTGCTTTTAACTTGCATTGATCTATTCTGAAGATATGAATGGATTAGATG
Organism: Typopeltis vanoorti; assembly: GCF_054136105.1. Taxonomy (NCBI): domain Eukaryota; kingdom Metazoa; phylum Arthropoda; class Arachnida; order Uropygi; family Thelyphonidae; genus Typopeltis; species Typopeltis vanoorti. The sequence goes on from NC_143562.1 coordinate 14,206,890, forward strand.
AACCATTCTTAGTGAGGTACCGGCTGAGATAAGTTTATGCAGGAGTGCAAAGTGACAGATTTTGTCAAATGCTTTGGATAGGTCTAGGAAAACAGCTCATGTCCACTGGCGCCAGTTGTAGCTGGTGGTGATGTATTCGACAATTCTGTGGATTTGCTGGGTAGTACTATGGTGTTGTCGAAAACCAAACTGTTCTTTAGGAAAGATGTCTAGGTCATTTACTGAGGTTTGGAGTCGTGAGAGGATGACCTTCTCTGCAACCTTACCCAGATTGGGGATGAGGCTGATTGGACGATAATTCTGCGGTAAGTGTGGGTCTTTGCCTGGCTTATGTATAGGAATCACATCAGCCAGTTTCCAGGTTGAAAGAAAATAGTGAAGTCTTAAGATTGTATTTATTATACTGGTCAGGTGCACTATAGCTTTTCGAGGAAGCAGCTTGATCACCCTGTTTGAGATGCTGTCTGGTCCAGGAGCTTTATTGTTCTTAAGTTTTTTAATAATATCATATAATTCAACAGGTGATGCGGGTGCAATATGATCAGCACTGGTATCTGGGAGGTTTAGTGCATGCCTGGCCTGTCTGAGGATTTTGTACAGATGATTGAAATCTAAGTTCTTATAAGGTTTGCACTGATCCTCAAGATTTTTAGTATGGCTTCTGCCTTATCTGCATCCGTGTGGACTAGGCCCTGGTTTCAGATTATAGGAGTGACGGATCTGTTTTTATTTTTGATGTTTCTCAGTAGTCCTCAGATAGAGTGATCAATAGGTGAGATAGAAGCTAACTTTTTATTCCAAACGTGGTTGCTTTGTGTTTTAAGTGCATCTCTTACTGCTCCATTCAATCAGCACTGTCTTGTCTTGAGGTACGTGAGTGTTATGAAATCTCTTTCTAGCTCTGCTCTTCTCTCTGATCAGGTCCATAATGTCCTCAGGCAAACGATCAAGCTTAGGAACAGTTTCTGTAATGTTGCAACCATTATAGCGTACTTAATCTGTTGGGTGAGGCTGGTCACTGCAGATTCCACATCTTCTGGTGTACATATGTGAGGGATGCGTCCAATTTGATCCCTAAGTGCTTTAGACAATCTCTCCCACGATATGCCTGAATGAGAGGGAGGAGACGGGCATTCTTGTTCTGCCAATTGCAGTAGAATTGGGTTGTGATCCGAAGACAGCTCGTTTAGTGATATAAGGCTGTACTGTAGTTTAATGTCTAGTAGGATGGCTATATCCAGGATGTCAGCAGTGCCAGACGTACTGAGATGACTTGGTTCGGTAGGTCCAGCCACAACAGCATAGTTTGATCCTGTGTAGCTTGAAAGAATGCGGCCATTTTTTGCTAGATTTACTGTTCCAGGCAGGATGGTTTGCATTGAAGTCTCCAGCGATGACGTCCGGTCCTTTTACTCCAAGGATGGCATCCAGATTTGAGGTCAATGATGTCTTTAATGGAGGGTTCGTAGATCACATTTGAGGCAAATATTTGATATGTTAAAGATATACATAAAAACAAAAGGTGGTTTTATATTATATCAATTGTTAAAGTAGATAAAAAGTAATTAAAAAAAAGTTAATCATTTTATCAGGAATTACTTCCTTTCTCTTTTTTTAAGGAGATTAAAATAGCATAAAAACTAGAAAGGAAATAAATTTGCTGAATGTAAAAATCAGTTTTAACTCAGTAAAAATAATACTAACATACAGATTTTTATGTATGGCGTTTTCTCCTCTTTCGCTGCGTGCAAATAAAATCTCTCTATTTAGGAGACATATTAATAACCTTAGCAGAGTGAATGATCTCTTTTTTTGTAGTTTATTTTAAACAAGTGATTAAGCCGGATACTTTGTATTAACCTGCTAAAACATAACTGAGTAAATTTGGTGGCAGGAATAAAAAGTCAGTGAAATATCGAATTTTTTCAATGAAAATAATTAAATGTGTTTTAAATGAAAATTAATGATGAAGTGTGTGCTTTTACCTAATTTATTTTATCAAATTTCACATTAAACAGTGTGTAAATATTAGAAAACACCTTTACAGAAATGATCTAGAGAAACCTCGAATTAATGTTTTCTGTAATATTATTCTTGCACTTAATGTTTCCGATGACATTCGTATAATCCTAATTGAAAATATCCCTAAAATTAATTTTGTCGCGATCATATTTGCCCTTCTAGAAACATTCCATTCTACAACGCGAGGATTTTATTTCGATTTATCAATTAAAACTGGTTTGATGGTTGAAATGAAGTTTTTTCTTATTTTAAATGAAATCAACTCATACTTCATGCATAAAATATTCAAAATCATCCACAAAAGAATATTACAGTAAGAAACGAATAATTTAAAAAAAAACTTAAATATTTCTTTAACAGTTAAGAGCATTAGTGCACGACAGATTATCCACGTGACCAAATATATCACGAGAACAAGTTCTTTCAATTGATTACATACAATACAGAAAATAAATGGTTTCTCTCCATTATGAATCCTCACACGATTCTTGAATTTGATTAAACGGATAAACTGTTTATAACTGAAGGGTTATTCTTTAGAGGGGATAATAAAGTGCGCTTTTGATAATCCAATTAATAGTGAAAGTCCTAGTTTTCATTTTGGCGGCGTGAATTACATAGAAATCCTGGACATTAAAGATCCGACATTATTTCAAAGCCAAGTCTATCTAAAAACTATGAAACGTTCGCAGTTCGTAATTTTGAGCTGAAAGTTTATGAGAATACAATCCTCGGCATCGCAGTTGTCTTCGTTTGCATTTCTTAAAAGAACACGACCGCTGGTCAAGCGTTTGTATGTTTAAACTTTTATTATTAGTGGATAGGCTAAAGGTTTCTCTGGCTGACAATTAAATAATATATGACACATACCACACACAGGCATTTACGAAACCCTCCGATAAGGATACAATGATAGAAATTACCTCTGTTTGAAAGAGAGCATAAGCGAAGATACGAGCAAACGCATTGTTCAGTTGAACGACTTCTTAACGAGACTTAAACGTGGTGCACAAATAGAACACAGGAATATGTGCGTGAGAGTATTTATAATGGGAGCACACAAATGGCTAAATAATCTGCGTTAGTGATCAATTTCAGTGGAAATAAAGCAGAGATTATAATCATGCCAACTCAACATAAGGTCATTAACTTTCATCTCAATTCAAATTGATACATGACGTCACATGTGTATAGTTATAAATAATTATAACAGAAATGGTAACTGGAAAAATCTTGAAAAATAATTTTGCTCCCATCTAAAAGATGGATGGCGAAAGAAGTCGTTCATCCGGATAGAAACATTTGTTGCTGCTTCCCCCTTCTCTTGAAATCACCCGTGAGTGTTCTCATTTACGAAAAACATTACATCACAGCCTGCATTTGATTGTGGACAATTCTTGCGATAGAGAATACGTTGACCAGTTATTTTCTGATTATCTGTAGATGATTATTAATATTCTAAATATCAGCTACCAGATGAGCTGAGCAGTTGGCCTCCTAATAAACCCATTCCACTTATAAAATTCCTTTTTATTACTAATTTTCTGTGGTTCAACTTTCTGCATAGTAAAGTAATCGTTGGTGGAGATTTTGACCTTCAGATCTATAAATGCATTTTTTTTTAATTTATGCGCTATTAGAAGGAAATGAAACATTTCCTTTTTTGAACCACAAAGATTGAGCATGGAGAGATGGTGGGTTATTAAGCTGGGATTAACGACTTCTGGAGATGATATCCACGCATTGCATACTGGAGTACAATCCGAGCAGGCTGGCGACTATTCTCCCACAAATTGCTACTCACGACTGCCCCAACAACCTGACAAAGTTTGCAAAACGAAGATTATTCATGTGCTGATTACGAACCATCGCGGAACGTTTCCAGAAAGGTTGGTGCATTGTGCTGGTACGTCTCGGCCTTTTGAAGCGTCCCTGGAAAGGAGGAGTTACTAGTTTCCAACTAATTAACATGGCGATCAAATTAAGAATGTTGGGTTTTTTAGCTTCGACGATTGTTCTTCCCCTTCTGTCTGTGCTGTTTTCTGTATCACCAAGTATATTTTAAACCCATGAACAGATCGTATTTTCCTTTCAATTCTACTCATACCGTCCACCCCATTAGAAATGTTTATTTATTATCGTGTTGGACAACTTCAACCCTGATTTACAGCCTAGATGCGGATTGGCAACGATTCCATAAGAGTAAGTATTGCATCTACTTCTCCAACATACCTAGCCGTCACATTGAGCTAACTCCTGCAGTTAGCTCAATTGTACGGAATATCGTTTCTCTGTCATATCTTTTTCTAACAAGTCACGTACACTCTCAATGGTTCCATGAGACCACCTTGAGTTATGTTTACAATACAAGCACAATTCATTGCTTCAGATTATCCTGCCAGACACACTGCCCACAGTCGGTACTTGACACAGTGTACAGTGACTCGTTATTTCGGGTTGTTGGCTGAAATCAGTGGTTTTCCCGTATAGGTTTGTGACTACCAGTACCGATCTTTTTTTTTTCAATTCCCTGTTCATACTCTGGGGAGATATGGGTTGGTACCAGCATTTATTAAATGCCTTCGTCAACACATCATAACGCACATGATCCAGTATTTTTCATATACTCTGCGTAAGTGACCATTGCGTACATCTGCATTAACATTTCTAATTCTGTGGCAAATATGAGTAAGATGAAGCGGTGTAGTATCTGTGGTATCCATGAATTTCTGTTTTTATTTTTAAGAGAGAATATGTTCGCCGTATCGCTATCATATGTCCGGCAGTATTCTGCTTACGTTACGGTGTGCGTGTTTTTCTGCGAATTTATTAAACGTTATTGATTTAAAAAATGGTATTAATAACACGAATGCTTTCGAGAATGAAATTGTGTCAAACGCTTTCTTATTCAGTCTAATACGAGGATTATCGTGGGATTTAGTGTGTGCTCAAAGTAATCATTAATCCGAGTGACTCGTTTATGATATGAAACACGAGTGTCGAGAGATGATTGGCGAAATGTTTCGTAAGCTATTGCAAAATTTGATAGCCGTGTAGAAAGCACAAAATCGCAGTGAAAAATATTAGCAATATCTTCGTTAAATTGTTAGCGAGAATGTGGCAGAGGTCGTAATCAACAGTGGAGGAATAGTGAATAAGAGAGAGAGAGAGAGAGAGAGAGAGAGAGAGAGAGAGAATTTAGTAGTTGAAGATAATTTGGAGATTCCAAGTGGCAATTAGAAGAGAAATTAAGTCAATTATTTTCCCAAACTGTGTCAAATTCTGATAATCATTCGGTTACGTTTATTTTATTTATTTATTGTAAAGAGAGTTGAGCATTAGCAGATGATACTTCGGACATATCACTGGTTCTGTTAAAAAGCTCCGTCTTTTTTGAAGTACAAAGATACAGTATTTTTTTTTTACATTACATACATTTGTTACAGTTATTATATACATTACATACATTTGATTACATATTACATGCATTTCGTTACATATGATACTATATTACATACATAACATGCATTGGTTTACATGTGATACACACTTTTTTTTTATCTTGGATGAAAATTAATTTCTCAGCTTTCATCCTCGAAGATTATATGTAAGCTTATCTGATGATGACATCAGTTGGTTATTTATTGGTTTGCGTGCTGTGTTTGGAAGCTACGAAATCTATGATTGAGAAATGCGAGCGCGCTCACGCACGCACAAACAATAACTTGGAAAGTTTTGATGCGTCGCTAAACTGGAAGCCTGAACGAATATATTGTGTTTCATTACGTTTGTATGGATATTGGGTGCGTGTTTCTTGTTCGTAGTATGTCCTCAGAGCTCTTTTCGGGCTATTATAGTTTGTAAGGTTTCTGTATTCAAATGGTATTTATATGTGATAGAATTAGTTGTCTGAGATATGTGTTTCCAACTCTCCTGTAGGGGTGCTTAAGGGTCAAAGCTGTATAACTGAGAGGAGACCTCCACATAGCCTTTAAAGGAATGCGGAGAACCGACCAGGGCTTCTGACCTAATGTCCAATCCTCACCTTCTCGTGGTGCACCCTGTTGGGTATCTACTTTGATACTGAACGAACGAGGATGGGCTGGCAATTTGGGATTTAGCCGACCAAATTGTATTCTTATTGGTTAAACCAAAATAAAAAAAAAATGATGGTACAACATGACAAAATTTCATGCCGGCTGGGGCGTCGCCCGGTTAAACAAGGCCCCCGTTGTTTTCGCCAGGGAACCAGGGCGAACAGCGAAAAGTCAGCTACTGGAACAAATCTGAAAACAAACCCCAATTCAACATCACCAGAGTTAAAGATCGGTACTATCAACGTAAGAAGCCTGAATGGCAAAGAAATGGAGCTAGCTGAGGAATTAGATAAGTACCAGATCGACATAATAGGGGTGACTGAAACAAAAAAGACCAAAACTGGTGAGATCTTTCTGAGCAATAAATACAAAATGTTATATTCAGGCAATGACAATCAAGGAAAAGAAGGAGTAGCCATAGTATTCAACACAAAATACGAGGCTAATCTTCTTGAATGGCAGTCAGTCTCAAGTAGAGTAATGTGGGCAAATATGAGAATGGGGAACTGGACAATGAGACTTATTTGTGCCTATGGTCCCACAGAAGGTTCTACTAAGGTAGAAGTGGAGGAATTTTTTGAGGCTTTAGAAAAAGCAACTGACACAATGAAAAAGGAAAAGTTGGTCCTTGTTGGGGATCTAAATAGTAGAGTAGGAAATGATTGTGAGACATACAAAAATATTTTGGGAAAATTTGGAGAAAAGAGCAAAGCTAATAATAATGGCAAATATCTGTTGGATTTCTGCTCGGGACATGGACTGGTTATTACTAACACCATGTTCCAACATAAAAATGTGCACAAATTCACATGGAGAGAAGAGGCTAGGAATAAGAAAAGTCTCATTGACTATGTTATTGTTGATAGTGATGTTTTCTCCCTGGTGCAGGACACCAGAGTGTACAGAGGATTTGAAATTGGAAGTGATCACTATTTAGTCTTGAGCAGGATAAAATTGAATTTCATATTGAAAAGAATAACATGTAAGAAAGTTTTAAAGCGAATAAAAGTTGAGCAGCTCTCAGATGTAAACTGTAGACTAAAATACAGAAATATTATTGAAAAGAAAATGAAAGAGTTTGAGAACAGGAATCAAACCTTGGAGATTCAGTGGCAAACTCTGAAGGAAACATTGATTGATTCTGCCAGAGAGGCATGTGGTGAGGTTGTGTGCAAGGATAAAAAAATCAGAACTCCCTGGTGGACACAGGAAGTTAAAGAGGCAGTGAAGGAAAAGAAGAAAGCATATCAAAAGTTCCTGGCAAATAAGTCAGCTTTTACTCTTACAGAATACAGAGACAAATGTAAGAAAGCTAAACAGTGTGTAAAACTAGCTAAACAAAAGTCATGGGAGGACTTTGGCAAGAATATAGAAAATAAATATCAAGAAGGTGGCAAAATATTCTGGAGGTTGTTGAAGAAGCTTAGGAATGGAGGAAAGAGTGCTGTAAAAGGAATTAGAGATGATAAAGGTGAAATGAAAACAGGAGAAAAAGATATCCTTGAAGTATGGAGTAATTACTTTGAAAAACTGCTAAATGAAACAAGCAGTGATGACAGCACAGTGATAAAAAACACTGACCAGGCATGCAGTCAGGAATACATATCCATACTTGAAGTAGAAAAAGCCATCAAAGGCTTTAAATGTGGAAAGGCAGCAGGAGTAGATGATATTCGACCAGAAATGCTGAAGTATGGTGGTATAAGAGTCTTACAGTGGCTGCACTGCATAGTTCAGAAAGCCTGGACAGAGGGACGAATTCCCGATGATTGGAGTAGAGCTCTCATAGTACCCATATATAAAAAGGGAAATAAAACTGAATGTGAGAATTACAGAGGTATTTCCTTACTGAGTGTTCCTGGCAAGATCTATGCAAGTATACTTGAGAAACGGTTGAGAAGAATTGTGGAAGAAAAGCTTGGTGAAGAACAAGCTGGATTCAGGCCAAATAGAGGCTGTCAGGATCAGATCTTCACTTTACGACAAATAGTCGAGAAAGCATGGGAATATAACAAAGATCTGTATTTAAGTTTTGTCGATTTGGAAAAGGCATATGACAAGGTGCCAAGAGAGAAGCTATTCAATACGCTGCAGTTATATGGTGTCAATGGGGCATTATATCAAGCAATACTTAGTCTTTATTTGAGTTGTGAGTCAGCAGTTAGAATTGAAGGAAGTACAGGAAGGTGGTTTAATGTTAAATCTGGTGTGAGAAGGATGTACATTATCCCCTCTGTTATTCATTATCTATATGGATCACATTATGAAGGAATGTGGTATTAAACCTGATATCAAAATTGGAGACGTTAATGTCAGCTCTTTGCTTTATGCGGATGATGTTATACTTCTAAATAAATCCGCTACAAGTCTGCAAGATTCTCTGACTAAATTGAATAGCTGTTGTAATAGATATGGTATGAAGGTCAGCAATAAAAAGACAAAGACAATGAAAATAGGCAGAATCATTGAAAATGTCAACTGTGTTGTGAATGGAGAACCTGTGGAACAAGTAAAACATTTCAGCTACTTAGGCACAATTTTTACTGAAGATGGTAAACTAAATATAGAAATAGACAACAGAATCAGCAAAGCTGGTGTCTTGGGAAGTCAATTGAATAAATTCATATGGAATAAGAAAGAAATTAGTCTGAACACTAAATTAGCTGTATACAAGACTGTGTTCAAACCAATTTTAACTTATGGATCTGAGAGCTGGGTCAGAAGTAAAACACTTTACCAAAGACTAGAGACCGCAGATATGAGAGTCCTGAGAAAGATTAGAGGTGTGAACAGATGGCATCAATGGCAATATCATATTAAAAATGAGGATATTAGGAAAGAACTTGACATTGTCAGCATCCAGGAATGCGTTAGCAGAGCTAATCTCAGATGGTATGGTCACTTAAATAGAATGGGAGAGGAAAGATTAGCAAAACAAGTGTTCTCTGCCAGGTTGGCAGGAAAACGACCCAGAGGAAGACCAAGATATAGGTGGATTGATACGGTACAAAGTGCCTTAGACGATAGAAATATAAGATCTGTTAATGTTGGAGTCTTGACAAGTAACAGACTGATTTGGAGGAAAATTATAGATAGGAAGTTAGTAATGATGTAATTTTTTCATGTAGTACTGTCATATCCTGTACACCCCTTGAGGGTACATGGCAGGAATTTGATGATGATGATGATGATGAACTCTCCTGTAGTTGGCGTCGAAATATTGTTTTAGCAAAGCTGCATATTGACATAAATGTTTTGCTGTCAGTATTTTGTGTTTTGACATTGCAGTGTATATAAAGTCGTTTTTGTCTCTTTGTCCCAAAAGATCAGTTTTATCATTTTGTACTGTAACGACATTAATCTATTTAGTTTGAAGGGTGCACCGAAAGCATACGTTGTTACAGCGTATCTTAGTATATTTTGGGATAGTGCTTTGTATATTAATATTTTTAGGCGTGTCTTTTAGCCTGTAGAATTTGCCAGTTATTGTTCGGAGTTTGTTGTGTAGATGGGTTATGTGGCTGTTCCAGTTTATATCTGCATCGAAGTAAATTCCAAGGTATCGTATTGTTTCAACCTGAGTGATTGTAGTGGTTTCGCTGTTCTGTGTGTTTTTTGTGTTGGAAAGTGGTGTTGGATGGTTATATATTTGTTATAATCTGGTCAAGTCAGTGGATTTCTGAATATCATTAATTTTGTCTTTTCTGAGTTTAGGTGTATGGAATTTTTCGTAAGCCAGTCTATGATCAGATTTATATCATGTTGCATATTTGTTTGGGCTATGCTTGCGTTATTATGGGTGGATATTATTGCTGTATCGTCTGCTTATTGGAAGATCTTACCTTTGAGAGGTAGCTGACTAATGTCGTGCGTGTAAATGTTGAATAGAGTTGGGGAGAGTATAGCTTCCTCTGGTGATCCACAGTTACTGGTAGCCTTCTACTCCGGTTTGACTCGATACGTATGATATGCTTTCTATTTTGGAGGTAGTTTGTAAACCACCTGTGAATAGGCCCGTCTATTGCAACATGCCTCAGCTTTTCTATCAAGGTTTGATCTGTGAGTGTATCGAATGCTTTAGTTAGATCAATAAAGACTACCATGGCAATTTTGTTTTTGTCTAAGTCGGTATTAATTACGTCTGTAAAGTCTTCCGAGAGAGATGTTGTTCCCTTATTTTTCTGAAAACCATGTTGTGTTTTGGGGATAATATGAAAGGTTTCTGTATATGCTGTGAGTTTCTTCAGTTCGATCCGCTCCATAATTTGATTGATAATTGGTAGTGTTGCTATGGGTCTGTAATTGCTGATTAAATTTCTTTTTCCATGTTTTTATGTGGGAGTGATTATGGCGGGCTTCAGCATATTTGGTATCTGTTCTATTTTAAATATTTTGTTTATTAATTTTAGTAGGATAGGACCTAAACTAGTTGCATGTTGCTTGATATCCTTAGGTCTTATACCATCAATTCCTGGGCCTTATTTTGGTTTGATTTGATGTATTACAGAGAGAAGTTCAGCTTCTTTTATGGTTGAGAACCATAATGTCTGTTTTGATTGTGGTCCAAGTGGGGGGGGGGGTGTCTCGTTTTGTGATTGGGGGAATATTTCTGTGCAGTTCTTGGATGGAGTCTGCGAAGTATTGGTTAAAGTCATTTGCTAGTTGTTGGATAGGTTTTGCGTCTTTCATGAAGCTGGGTTTTATGGTTTCGGAGGCGATGGGGTTGGGAGCACAATCTAGCCTCTCGTTGATCAGGTGCCAGGTTTGTTTCATGTTGTTTTGTGAAGAGGTTAATTTGTATCTGTAGTAGTTTCTTTTTGCATTTCTGATTTGTATTGTAAGACGATTCTTTGTTATCTTATATTCAGTTTTCAAAGCAGTGTTATTTGGATATCGCTTTAATTCTTTCCATAGATCGTCCTTTCTGTGTATTTCTAGGATTAGATTTTGTGTTATCTAATTATTTATGGGTTGTTTTTGAGCAAATACTGACTTTCTTATATATTTTCTCCAGTGTGAGTCTGATGGTATTGTATAAAATATCTGCTGAATCTGATGCCATGTGTTCCCAGTTGTATTTTCTTATTTCGTTGTTGATTACTTCTTCGTCTGTTATTGTTTTCTGTCGCTTTTCTTCTGTGGGCGTTGCATGGATTTGTCTTAGTGTGCACGATTAGAGCCGTGAAGTAATGGTCTGCTACTTTTCATTTTATGACTCATGTAGTGTAACTGTTTGGTGGTGCTCGAACGTTTACATGATCTGGGCAGGAAGCATTGATAGTATTTCCGAATATTTCTTCTTTAGTACATGATGTTATTGTTGGTATTAGATTATTCATGGATAGCGTGTCTAGGTATTGTACAGTGTTGTTGTGGTTTTCGTTTACAATATTTATGTTTATGTCGCCGATTATCAATAATTATTCGGTTGAGCATATTTATTAGCGTGAAAGCCAGCAATTGAGTTCGTCAAGAATTTTATTATGTTTAAGTTTGGTGGCCTGTAAATAGCATTTAGTATTATGGGATGCTATCTGTTTGTTGTATTAGTGATTTCGAGGCAAAGAGTTTCAGCATGCTCAAATTGATAGGCAGTTTCTTTTGCAAGTAATTTATGTATAATAATAATATTTGATCTCTCAAATATTTACATATATACAATTATCATTTTGAGTAGAATTCAGTTTTTAGTTTTTTGTTTTAAAAGTTTGAATAAACAACAGTATTTACACATGTGCAAGACTGTTTTGTTACATTTCTACATTTGATTACAAGGATTACATTGTAGTTGAGTGAAGCGAATTAATCCCACCTACTTCGAAGCTTCGGTTAGCTTTTATGAAGAGAGTCGAATTAGCCTTCACTATTTATGTTGTTGTTCTGTTTATGCATGGGCTGTAGGCATTGGATGCTGATGATTTGTAATGTGCATTTTATCTTATTCATTCAGGTAATGGTTGAATGTTAAAGATTCTTCCAGGAAACTTGTGAAAAATATCATGGACGTCTGTCAAAACGCACAGTAAAGACTCTCTGAAGAGATGAGTAGATTGAGGAAACAAATAGTGATAGAAATAAAAGATACATTTTTACAACCACAATACCATTTTGAAGAGTTTGACTTTTCAACCGTCTGTTAAGCCAGGAATATTTAGACACCTCCCGATTAGGATAAGAATGATGAGTTCTCATGGGATGCACGGGTACATTTTTTCCTGCAAGGATCTCTTCAACAGGGTGTATTTTAATACTATAACAAGAATAATGAAACAGGAAATAAATATAATACTAACTTTGTTTTCAGTTAACGTAAATTCTAAAATAACATGAAAACGTTCATTTCGTAAGATAATTTATTCAGTATTTAAAATAAAATTTTTCCACAGTATGAATAATTGCATTAAACAAACATACAGTACTGGTTACTACAAAGAACAGAGTTCTGATATGATCACATCGCTAATATTTAAATGTAACAAGAGGTAATATATGCAGAAATGTCTCAAGATTTTCCCACAATTTTGAAAGAAACATTTTCTATTAAAGTGATTAACTAGGTGTCAGTCGAGGCTAAAAATTACCATATTCCCAAATCAAAGGGTCTTCATTCTTTTAGAATTACATCACACCTTTCTGCACATTGCAAAGACATACGAGATTTTAGTACGAATATGGCCTTGACGGACTTTCATATTTCTGGAGGTAGGAAGAGCATGTGTAAGGTTTTCTTTGCGACGACTTCTCCGATGGATTTTAGGTACTGATGATGTGGCAAATTGCTCTCCACACATTTCTCCTAAGTAATCTTTCTCTTCATTATACCTATAAGGAAGTTAAGGATTGATTGCTGAAAAGACGTCTTCACTTAAATCAACGAAATGGACTTCTAACATGCATTAACATGTGGATTTGTGTAATCGTTTGTTAAACAGAAGAAATTTCAAAACCCACTTTACAAATGCAAGGCATTTCTCTTGTAGAAACTGTTGAGCGCCTCTTCAGTAGTATCTTGTCAGAAAATGTTTACCCCATGTGAAACAAACGAAGCATTTCTCTTCTGTATGTATCCTTAGGTAGGTTTTTTAATTACAAGGATCTGCAAACTTCATATCACACTGTGAACAGCTGTCGGGTTTCTCGTTCTTGTGTGTCATTGAATGCCTTTTAAGAAACTTCGTCAGAAACTTTCTTTTCACACACCGAACAGACGAAGGATTTTTCTTTGGTGTGAACCCTTATAAGACTTTTGATACTATCTCTAACAGAAAATGTCTCACACGAACAGGTGAAGGGTTTATTCATTATCGTGAATACATGAATGACTTTTAAGACAACTTTTGTAAGAAAATTTCTTCTCACACACTGAACAAGTGAAGGGTTTCTCGTTAGTGTGAACTCTTAAGTGAGATTTCAGATGTTGTGATTTAGAGAATTTCTTTTCACACACTGAACAGCTGAAGGGTTTCTCGTTAGTGTGAACCCTCAAGTGAATTTTTAGAATCTCTGAGCGATTGAATTTCTTTTCACACACTGAACAGCTGAAACGTTTCTCATTATTATGAATTATTGAATGCCTTGTAAGATGATTTCGCAGAGAAAATTTCTTTTCACACACTGAACAGCTGAAGGGTTTCTCGTTAGTGTGACTCATTAAATGCGTTTTAAGAGTACTTTGTTGAGAAAATTTCTTTTCACACACTGAACAGCTGAAGGGTTTCTCGTTAGTGTGAACCCTCAAATGAATTTTTAGATTCTGTAAGCGATTGAATTTCTTTTCACACAAAGAACAACTGAAGGGTTTATCATTATTGTGAATCATTGAATGCGTTTTTAGAGTACTTTGTTGAGAAAATTTCTTTTCACACACTGAACAGCTGAAGGGTTTCTCTTTAGTGTGAACCCTCAAGTGAATTTTTAGAATCTCTGAGCGATTGAATTTCTTTTCACACACTGAACAGCTGAAAGGTTTCTCATTATTATGAATTATTGAATGCCTTGTAAGATTACTTCGCTGAGAAAATTTCTTTTCACACACTGAACAGCTGAAGGGTTTCCCGTTAGTGTGAACCCTCAAATGAATTTTTAGATTCTGTAGGCGATTGAATTTCTTTTCACACAAAGAACAACTGAAGGGTTTATCATTATTGTGAATCATTGAATGCGTTTTTAGAGTACTTTGTTGAGAAAATTTCTTTTCACACACTGAACAGCTGAAGGGTTTCTCGTTAGTGTGAACCCTCAAATGAATTTTTAGATTCTGTGAGCGATTGAAGTTCTTTTCACACAAAGAACAACTGAAGGGTTTCTCATTATTGTGATTCATTGAATGCGTTTTAAGAGCACTTTGGCGAGAAAATTTCTTTTCACACACTGAACAGCTGAAGAGTTTCTCTTTAGTGTGAACCCTTATATGAATTTTAAGACTCTGTAAGCGACCGAATTGCTTTTCGCACACTGAACAGATGAAAAGTTTAGGATTTGTTGGAATTTCTAATTTCTTTTCGCTCACTTTTGAATTGAAAAGATTTTTTCTTGCAGATGGATTTGTCAATACAATTCGTTGATGATTCACATTTAAGGAATGCTTTCTCTGACTTGTTTCATCTGTATATTTCTCCAGTTTCGTTGGAAGTATTTCCATTTTGAATCCTCCTGACTATGAACCTTCTTGTAGTGATTTCAGAAACTGAAACAAAATAATATAAAACTTAAGTAAATTATACTGTGATTTTACAGAAAGATATTTTAAATGAATTCATATAAACAATGAAAATCTAAATGTAACATCATTTGATTATTTGTGATTTTCCAAGAAAAAGCGAGGTAATTTGAACTGTTCTCAAAACAGAATATGACATTTTTGCATTTGGAGACAGTTGATTCTGCAAATAATTCAGACAATAAACTCAACCGCGACGAGAAAATTTCCTTGTTCTCTAAAATATTTTGTTTGGCACGTGTATCACTCTTTGGGCTAGCCACCTTATCATCGGGACGGGAACTGCTTAGAAGGGCGAAGAATAGCTCCGTATCAGGCCACTCGGTCTAATACGTGAAGGGAAGAAGAAGACATATATATTACTGATTATAAATACAGAGATTTTTCATTTAGTGGAGACACGTTTTAATATCAACGTTGATACCATTGAACAAATGATTATAATTACGCTTTCTGCTGCAGACAGTATATTAGTAGAACATAATATCTCTTTCTGTGGAATTGGGTAAATTAGCAGAACACAAGAAATCAGGAGATTCCCACTGTGATAAGATCATTCTGGATACGATAAAAGATATTGTCACTGGAGAAATATCCACTTCATTATCACCAATCAACGATTACTATTTAAAAACGGTAGCAGGGGTGCTATCAAAAACGATGGGCCAATCACACTGCCTTGATAATTGCACGACACGTAATATTTTTATATTAAATGCAATCAAAAGGGTCTTGGATAAAGTGCAACACCCCCCCCCCCCCCCACCCCCCCCCCCCCCCACCCCCCCCCCCCCCCACCCCCCCCCCCCCCCACCCCCCCCCCCCCCCACCCCCCCCCCCCCCCACCCCCCCCCCCCCCCACCCCCCCCCCCCCCCACCCCCCCCCCCCCCCACCCCCCCCCCCCCCCACCCCCCCCCCCCCCCACCCCCCCCCCCCCCCACCCCCCCCCCCCCCCACCCCCCCCCCCCCCCACCCCCCCCCCCCCCCACCCCCCCCCCCCCCCACCCCCCCCCCCCCCCACCCCCCCCCCCCCCCACCCCCCCCCCCCCCCACCCCCCCCCCCCCCCACCCCCCCCCCCCCCCACCCCCCCCCCCCCCCACCCCCCCCCCCCCCCACCCCCCCCCCCCCCCACCCCCCCCCCCCCCCACCCCCCCCCCCCCCCACCCCCCCCCCCCCCCACCCCCCCCCCCCCCCACCCCCCCCCCCCCCCACCCCCCCCCCCCCCCACCCCCCCCCCCCCCCACCATGGTCTTTTATATTTGTTGATTTCTTCTTCATTATATTCCGAGGCTTCCTTGATTAAAGGGTTTGGGTGGTTACTTGTCTTGGTAAAGAACTTCTCAGCTAGATTTTTGAGAAGGGAAGAGATATAAGGGATATTAACTTCTCTATGGATCTGGGTGTTTCTTATGTACCAGGGGGCATCCAGAATCATCCTCAGGCTCTTATTCTGTAATCTCTGAAGTTTTAGAATGTTTGAATTTGCGGTGTGGCTCCAAGCTGGGGATGCGTAAGTGATAACCGGTCTAATTGCCATCTTGTAGATTGTTAATTTTGTTTGCATATCCAGTTTACTTTTTCTGTTGATCATAGGGAAGAGCTGTGCTAAGACGTTGGATGTCTTAGAGGTAATGTAACTAATATGTTTGCTGAATAGGAGTTTACTATCAAGAATCACTCCAAGATATTTAACTTCAGTCTGCCATGGAATCTTTACTCCCAATAAATAAATATCCTCCATGGTGTGAATTTTCTTTCTAGTGAACAGTATGGCTGAGCTTTTCTGGGGGTTAACTTGGATCCTCCAGTCTGCCATCCATTTTTCTAAGGTGTGTATGCTATTTTGTAATCTTTTAGTTGCCAGTTTTGGGCTCAGTGATCTTGCCATCAGTGCAGTATCATCTGCATATAATGCAGTGAATGTTGTTCTTGGGTTCAGAGGGATGTCTGCTACATATATTGAAAACAGTAGAGGTGCCAGAAGAGATCCTTGAGGTACGCCTGCCGAGATCCTGCGTCTGGTCGAAACCGTTTCGCCTACCCTGACCTGCATGTATCTGTCTTTCAGGTAAGAATGTATTACCTTTATTAGCCTGACTGGAAAATTAAATTTTATCAGTTTGTAGAGAAGACCTTGATGCCATACTTTATCAAACGCCTTCTCTGCGTCGATGAAGATGGCAACTGTATTGAGTTTCCAGTTGAAACCTTTAGTAATAATTTCTACCAGCCGGTGCACTTGTTGAGATGTACTATGGGCCCTACGGAAGCCGAACTGTTCATTAGGCAAAATTCCTAACTTATCTGTTTCTGCTTGGAATCTTGAGAGGATCACTTTCTCTGTTATCTTTCCGAGGCAGGATAATAGGCTTATGGGTCTGTAGCTTTCAGGTAGGTGAGCATTTTTTCCTGGCTTCTTCAGTGGCATGAATGTGGCTGTTTTCCATGTAGAAGGGAAATGCTGGAATCTAAAGATGGCATTTGTAATGTTGACGAGATGGACTATGGCCTTTCTTGGAAGTAGTTTTATTATTCTATTAGTTATGCCATCCGGTCCTGGGGCTTTTTTATTGTTTAGATGGGAGATGATATTTATCATTTCTGTTGGATTAGTAGGAGTGATAAGTTCTGAGTTGACATTGTTCTGTCTTAAGGTGGACCTAACATGACGATGAATCTTGTATATAAGGTTGATATTTAAATTAGTATACGATGGGTTGCACTGAGATTCTAGATTATCTACTATTGCCTCGGCTTTCTCTTCATCTTTGTGAACTGTTCCTTTCTTGGTTTGGATAGGGGGTATGAGTTGTTTTTTGGTGCGGATTGCTTTTAAGAATTTCCATACAGAATGATCATCAATGTTAATGTTGGTCAATTTGGTTTCCCATTGTTGGTTTCTGTGTTTTTGAAGAGCTTCTCGGACCTGCCTGTTTAGATTGTTCAATACTTTTTTATCTTGTGGGGCTCTGGTATTGTGGTATCTCTTCCTGGCTCTATTTTTTGCTCTGATTAGATCCATGATTTCTTCAGGGATTCGGTTAGTTGGGTTGAAGGCAGTGGATTGTCTGACTGATTCAATTGCTTTCTGAATTTGTATACTTAAGTTATTTATTGCTGTGTCAATCTCTTCCTTTTTACTGATATTGGGTACCGGACCAATATGATCAGGAAGAACCTTGGCTAACTTGTCCCATGGTATGAATGTGTGCAGAGGAGAGAATTGATCTGATGAACCTAGATTAAGCACTATTGGACTGTGGTCAGAAGATAATTCGTTGACTGATTCCAATTTGTATTGGTATCTTAAATTTTTAAAGATGACAATGTCCAGCACATCCGAGCCACCCGAAGGGCTGAAATGGGTGGGCTCAGTAGGGCCGGTCACTACAATAGAGTTGAGCATTGCATAGTTGAAAAGTGTGTGACCTTTGGTATTAGTAGATGAGCTGTACCAAGATGTGTGTTTTGAGTTGAAATCTCCTGCTATTATTACGGAGTCATTTGGACTAAGTATGGAGTCCAGATCTGTTGTCAGCAGAGGAATGCTTGGAGGGTTATATGCAGCATAGATCTTGAGACTCCCGGCATTGAAGGTATGCACCTCCACACCAGTCACCTCCAGGTTTACTGTTTTGGGCTTGTCTATTGTGTTATGATTTAAATAACTCTTAATATATATGGCTGTGCCTCCGCCTCTTGTGCCAATTCTGTCGTTTCTATACATAGTATATCCACGGATTTTTGGGTTATTAGCTGGTCTTAGGTGTGTTTCACCAATCAAGATGATATCTGCACTGAGACGAGTTGAAAATTCTTTTAGTTCCAATATCTTGTTCATTAGTCCATTAGCGTTCCATGCTATTATCTTAAGAGCTTTTGGTTTGAATTTATTATTCATGACAGATGGCTGTTATAATGTTTTGAGTGCTTTGCAGGAATCTTTTTCTGGAAGATGTTGATGGGCATGTCTTGCTGAATTCTTGCAGCATAGTGGCAAGTGAGGCTGTTAAGACAGATGTTATGTTGGAGCATTCTAGCTCGGGAGATGTAGGAGGCTTAGTTCTTGCAGCTTCAGCATATGTTTTGTCCCTGGTTGTTCCTTCTTGTGAGGTAGAAGGCAAGGTGTTTCGGACTGGAAGACCATTTGTTTGGATGCTTGAAACATTGTTACGTGGCGGAGAAAGATTGACTTTTATTGTTCCTCGGTTTTTTGGATTGGAAAGGCATCCCTTATAGTTGGCGGGGTGAGGTCCTCTGCAGTTTGCACAGCATGCTGGAGTTGTGCGAGGTTTGGTGCAAGAGATGGTCTGGTGTCCCTCGCCGCACTTCAAGCACCTGTAGGCTGCCTTACATAATTTTTGAGCATGTTCAAATCTTTGGCATCTATGACACTGACCTGCAGATGCTCTTTTCCTTAGAGGCTCAGTTGTAATTTTGAGACCGCATACTACAGTCAGTTCATAGATCTGCTTTTGTGTGTTGTTTATTTCTACCAGCACCAAAGGCATTGGTCTTTTGTCTGCTCTGAGCATTCTGCTCACTTTAACTGGGGACAGGCCCTGTCTGGAGAGATCAGTGGACACTTCTTCAGGAGTGATACCTTCAGCTATCCCACGTAGAACAACTTTCAGGTTCTTTTCGCTAGGTAAAGTGAAGGTGTGGTATGGGACGCTAGCATTGTCCATAAATCTGGTCATCTGTCTGTAATCCGAGACAGTAGAGGGTTGTATTTTAACTCCTTCATCTGTATTTTTAGCCCATGAGAATGAGATATTTTGTTCTCTTAGGGCTGATGTGAAAGGGATCCATTTTTCTTTATCCCTTAATATGACTGGTGGTATCTTTTCTTTAGGACCATTGAGTACTTCTATCCCTGTTGTTTTGGGTTCTTCCACACTGGTAGAGATTTTCCTCTTCTTTTTCACCAGTTGGAACTCTGTATCAGTTTCCAAGGAATGATAATTACTGTCTTGGGATGTGGCATCTTCCACACTTGGGGAGTGTGCTAAATCTGATTGCGTCTGAGTTGTGGGCTCTTCAATCATGTCAACCATATTATCCTCTGTGACAGCTGTGGGGGGGGGGAATGTGTCAAAGAGCTTGACTTTTCCTGGCCAATTTTCACTCAGCAGCTTTCCCAGTCTGAGGAATTCAAAATAAACTTCTTCGAATTTGGCCTCATTCAGAAGTTTTGCCATGACAATATTTGGAAATGTGTTAAGTCAAGGATGGAGAAAGAGTAGAGATTGCTCTGGTGTTCCGAGCAGGTAAAAGTAATCCTGTGGACTTTTGAGGGTCCACTAGCAAATCCCGTAGACACCCTAAGGTGTCTACCAGCAATAAGATGTCGCGATATAAAATACAGCAATGGCGATACTAACGGCAGTAGGCCTAGCGTATCGCCCTTATAACTTCAATTGACTTACCTGGATGGAAAATAAATAAAGTGCCTGTTTATGGAAGTAAGCAATTAACTGAAATTACTGATGAATACCCATAAATCACTAAATCATAACCGTCAAATTCACAATTCACCATCAACAATACACGACACTAAACACTACCACGCGAGCCGCCATCCTGAATTTCTCCAAAACCTCCAAATTCAAACGGCTGTAAAGTATTTTAAATATATATATAAATAATGAGATGTTTAAAAAGGTGCATTATAATCTTTCGAAATAATCGATGATTTTTCAAAATATATAAACTTTTCTTCAGTAAATTATAAGTAAATTAATAATACAGAATTATTCTATATATATTCCTAAGATTAAATTAGAAACTACATGGTTGATGGAGTACTTTATTGATGAACTTCAAGTACGTACACAGTCCATGAAGATTTTGTTTCTTAAACCGCTTTGACAGGCTGTGCCTTTCTCGCCAAATACTCCCTCTATATAATAATATAATGTCATATCATACTGATATAGGAATTTACAAAATTCCAATAACATTTTAGGTTTTTAAGTTAGGTGAAGGGAGCGTTGAAATAAATTAGTATGCAATAATAAAATATTAGTTAAGAAAATAAGTTTCTTTTTAATATTGACTTGTATGTTTAATTAATAATTTTAAAATATTGGACTCTTTGTTACGTGTAATCGTTATTTGAAAAGTATGAAATGAAATTAGCAAAATTATTTGCCTAATTTTGCCAATAAATTCAATCATAAATTGCAAAAGTAATCCTAAATGTCTGGTTAGCTGAGTACTATACGTTTCCAATCTTCAAGTCCAGAGCCAAATTATTATTACTATAATGTCGAATATTTTTGTCAGTAAAGTTAATTGAAAACAGAATAAATATTCTCCAGTCTTGCATCTATGACAGAAACAATAAAATAAAATTCTGCTAATCAACTTTGTTTTATTCGGTGTTCATATTATTTGAAGGATTAACGAACTGGAACAAAGAATGATTTTAATCACAGATACCGATCTCAGATTAAACTAAACTCGGCATATTCTTTACCCATTGTAACATGACTGGGCGAATTAAGGTCTAAACTATATAAAATCCACAGGAACAATATTTTTAAATTGTATGTTCATCGAGATATTGAGTCGAATCGCTCCTGGAAATTTATTTTTTGTCAAGTCATATAGAACGTAAAAGATAAAGAAATGTTAACTGTAGTTCTCTCGGGTGCAATTAATGTTTTTCAAAGCACTAAATAATCAAGTGTCAATCACCGCAATTCCAGTTTTATCTCCAGTTAATTGAATAACTCACAACAAGGAAGATAACATCACCTGGAAACAGTCTTCTTGTAAACTGATCTTTTTCTAACTTTTGCATATATTTTTTAATGAATAATACGAAGGTGGTCTGAAAAGTTCATAGCCTACCAATAAAAAAACGAGTTTATAATTTCAAAATTGTTTTTATTTTTCAACATAATCCCCCTTAAGAATAATGCATTTATTCTAGCGATGCTCCCGCGCAATTATCTTGTCCCTGTAGTGGTTCTCAGTAAAAATCTGCAAAATACCCCAAAATACAGCTGCAATCACCTCTTGATTTGAAGAAAAACGCTGACCAGCGAGGAAGAATTTTAGTTTGGGGAAGAGACAGAAGTCAGAGGGAGCCAAATCTGGGGAATAGGGTGGATGTTCCAACAATTCATAGTGCTGATCCCTTAATTTCCCATTGTCAAAACACTTTTGTGGGCAGGTTCGTTGTCCTGATGAAAGATGATTTGTTTCTTCTGCAAACCGGGTTGTTTCTCACGACTTTTTTTCGTCTAGTATGGTTAAATGATCGAAATAATATTTCCCGGCTATTGTTTAACCCATTTCAAGATAATTAATAAACAAAATGCCTTTAGCATCCCAAAACACCGATGACCTTTACTGCTGATGGAACCGACTTGGTCTTCTTGGGCGCTGAGCAACCGGCTTCTGTTCACTGTTTTCACTGCTGTTTGGATTCTGGTGTGTAATGGTTGAATCCAATCCTCATCCGTAGTAATAAAACTACGCACAACATCAGTTTTATTCTTAATAAAACTCTCCATTCAGTGTTCAGAGATTTTCATGTGAGTGAGTTTTTGATCTACTGTGAGAAAGTGCAGTACCCATCTTGCGCAAAGCTTTTTCATATCCAATTCTTTATGCAAAATATATCCTACGCGTTCTCTTGAAATGCCTATATTCTCAATAAGTTCACCCACTTTGACTTGCCGGTCATCCATTACCATATCGTGCACTCGATCAATTAATTCTCGTGTTGTTATACTTTTTGGACGTCCTTCACGTGGATCATCTTCCAGGCTGGTATGGCCACGTTTAAACTCAGTACTTCATTTCTTAATGATCAAAAACGAAGGTGAAAATTACGCATAAACGTTTTTGAACTTCGAATGAAATTTTTTGGCGTTAAACCATCTTTTACAAAGAATTTTATAACCGCACGATAACCAATTTGATCCATTTCAAGGGATACCGACAACACTTTTGCTTCCGACAGCTGCATAAAACAAATTGCTTGATAGAATGACTTGCAATTTCATATGAATGCTTATGACAGTTGTACCAACGTAGATGAAAAACATCTTGCCTATAGGTTACCATCTATGATCGAGGCCAAGAACCTTTCAGACTACCCTCGTATATAAAAATACATTTTAAAGCATTACATAAATCAATAATTGGTTTTCATTCGTAATCAGCAATATATCCCATCTTTCTCAATTTCCAGTTGATTCATTGCCTTCAGTTCCTCGCTTGCAATCAACCTACTTATCCAGTTGGTTGTTTACCATCATCGAATTGAAGAGTAGGTGGCCAGCTGTGAAATTTGTTGAAAATGGGTGTTCCACTTGGGCATACATTGAATCCAACTAGTAATGCCTCTCTTTATGCGAATGATCATTCCAAGGGCGCTTACAAGCAGCATACTTTGAACGTATATTCGCAATTTACGAATTAACATCCTTTCAAAGAGAATCATTCAAATCAGTATGCGATGATAACAAAAAAAAAAAGGATTGAAAATTGAAGCTGTGTTAAAAGCAGTGAAGTACGTAACTGATTAATTGAACAAGATTAATTCGTACACTTAGTCGAAAGCTCAGTAATGTCGTCTCCACAGCAAGGGATGATTTAGTAATTTTTAACTTATTTTCTAAATAACGAAAATAATTTTGTTAGAAATCGTAGAGCAAATTTCATAGTAATTAAAAACAAAATTTGGTCGATAATTTTCGCAATATTTCATTATAAATAATTAAAATATTATATTTCTTCAATTAAAAAGTGGCGGTTAACTCCGGTTTATTCACTGTAATAAATAATTCAAATGTAATTTAAATAAATTAATTTAATTAAGAAATTAATATCCCAAGAACTCACAAGGGAGTTGCGGAATCACCGCTCTTCCAAGTCTTCTCCACGATGCACGGAATTTCATGAAACTTCATGGAGAAATTCCACATGTTCACTAAACTCTCTTACATTTTGTTCTTTTAAAGATGCCCAGAAGATTAATCTCTGATCGTGTCGCAGACTCATGAATTCAATGAACAATAAAATGGCAGCCTACGAGAAACATACTCGCTCTAAATCTATTTAACTCAGACTAGTTCCACATTTCCATTACTATGCACAAATGAAGTATTTCGCATATATTAATTCCCTTGTCTTTCTAACTGCAAAGTCAACAGTTCGTTACTGGTACGCATTCCAGATAATGGGGTGGGTCTAGATATATTTTGAAAATTCTTTCCATTTATATTTAAACCAAATAGCTAACAGTTCAATTTAAGATTTAGTCTTCAATGTTATTAAGCATTTTTATATCTTAAACACCCCTAAACCCAATACGTAATTCATATATTTCATAGAACTCATTATAGCTCTGTGGAAATGAAGTTTGCATCCAAAGAATAGACAACCCAAAGAAAGATTGTTCTACTTTCGAATCTATACAATAATAAAAGAATTTTTTTCTAAGCCTTTCTTCGACCGGTGCTCGAGCTAGTCGGTCTCTGGCAAGCGCAGTTAGAGTTTTGTTTCTGTACACTCAGGTTTTTAATCCTGCAACTTAAAAAATTCATCTTAGAATCCATTTTATTTCAAACAATAGTATATAGTGTTAACTAAGATTAGGACAGGCAAGATGGTGGCCGTTGTCTGTCGTACACTCTTCTTCGAATGACAATTAAAATCATTGGCAGTCTTCGGTCAGTAGTTATGATGCTAATAGGCATTCGAGGAAGAGAGTATGTTAGACAACGGTGGTCTGAGTATGAGTATACAAGCGGAATCAATGGGAGTAACCGAGGACAATTAGCGACTCAATTTTATAATCTTTCTTAAGTTTCTAAAATTGAGTCGCTAAGTGTCCTTGGTTACTCCCTTCCGGGATAACTTGGCATTAGTGGCTTTTTATGTATAATTTAGCAATTTAGTTTTCTTTAGAACAGCAATAAAACCTTTGTAATCCAGTGGGTGGAATGATAATGACCGCATCGGTTTAAAGAATGTGGGATGCTAACTCCTTAATAAAGGCTTTTCAGGTGAAAAAGAGTTACGTCGTTTCATAAGGTTGAATCCGGATTTGAAACTTTTTCTTCTCCAAAGAAAAAGAAACCGTCTTTGTAGAGTGGAATCAATTGACATAAGTAAGATAATGCAGAGAGATTTAATCACACTGTCAGAGCATAAATAAGGTTTCTAAGAAGCCGATTCAATTGTCTCTAACGTTCCGTTGAGCTTTACATGTTCAGAGGCAAAACCATACGAACTTGTAAAACCATATTTCAGTTCGTGTTCCATATTAATAATTCTATATTCGTCTATCGTACAGTATGTACTTTTAAAATCTAACTTTATTTCGCTTATTACAAATGGAATATATTTCAATCCACTAATGGGGCTGCATTCGTTTTTCAGATCCAATACACATAAATAAGCAATTTAATCTCCGAAGAAGAAATCTTCGATTCTCTCCAGTATTCCTCTTTTGCGTGCCTGCATATCTTTCTTCATCCTGTTCAAAGCAGGTGCGCTCCACATTCGTAAAAAACGTATTCGCATCGAATTGTTAAAATCGAGCCATTTCTCGATACAAGGATAAGCTTTGAAGCTGTAGTCGATCACCTAGATAAAGAACGGGTCATTCGCTTAGCAGTTGGATATTTAAAAGATAAATTTCTTAAAAATATTCATTTCTGTCGTCAATAATATACAAAGAAACACGACAAGTGTTTTTTGTAGAGACAAAATGCATTTGTATGTAAAATTATTAAGAAGAAGTAATAAATACATGCTGATGTAGATGCTTACCGACATCGTTGAGAGCTGTGCGTAAATGGAAATGTCGGCAACGGTAGAATGAAGACCGCCGCAAACATAGTATTCCCCGTAATAGGACCTAAACTGGATTGAGTTAAAATGATTCATCAGTCGGTCCAGCTCGGTGAGAGCATCTTGCAATGCTTTGTGTTTCTCTTCAGAGGGCGGTTTACCCTCAAATATCTGTGGATGCTATAAAAAAATAAAATAAAAATAAATAAAATAACATTTTTTTCTGAAAATCAAGACTGTGTTTTACTCTCAAGAATACTTGCCTGGTTAAAAAAAAACAACATTCCTTTATAAACCAAAGTAGCAGTGAAAATAGTCTTACCAGAAATTCCACCATCGGTCTGAGTATATGAGCGGAATCAAAATACATCGTGGAATCCACCCGAGATCGAGACACGGGATCAATGGGATAGAATGGATGAAGACCGAACATGAAGTCGAACTGTGGCTGCTGCGGTTGATACTTCTTCGCCAGGTAGGCCAGGATGGCGTGGCTGTTGAGCACAAAAGAACAACGCAATTTTATTTACTGTGCATTAATAATATTTATTTAAATAGTAGATCATATGAAAGTATGAAAAAAACAATCATGAAATTATAGAAATGACTTAATTCATTGTTTCATTTAAAACCGAAAGAATCAATTAAGGTATTTCGGAAATTTCTTCGATAGTCAAGTCGATCTCAATGTCAAAAGGAAGCCACACTTTCAGGACAGTCAACATTACGATGTAACTTTTCTTACGGTAGCCGTCGATATTTCCATTCGTGTTGCGTTTTGTGTGAGTTCGCATTCTTTGTCGTCATCTTTGGTCACAAAGCGTTAATATTATAAGGAATGTACTTCTACGCCATTCCCCAATAATAAATTGCAACGAAAACATGGCTGACTTCAAAGAACAGAGCATGCGCATCAGAAAAATATGTCACATGTTTGCTATGGGAGATAATAGAGCGAAGAAATAGTTCATTGCTGAAATCCTGAAAGAATTCTTTTCGTGAATGCGACAAATTACAAAAAGACGGGAACTCACCTTTCCCATAACCAGACTCCATCGTCGTTGATGACGGGAACGCAGCACAGGGGACTATTCTGAAATAGAAAAATGGCGCAAAATAAATTACAGAAAAAAATGACATTTATTTTTTCAATACACAATATTAAATCCTCCCTTTAGAAGGATTCGCTTTACGACGATCCTCTCATACGATGTCAATTACGATTATTTCCCATTTACACGAAGTTTATTCGACGTTTTAGCAGCATCTTCTGTCAGCATCTGCGCGTAGGCCACGCACTACTTCCTGTTGGTAGATTGTTTAAGACAATGTTGTTAGTGAAGCGAAAAGCAACACCGTTTAATACTGCAGTTTTCTGTAAATGTATCTTTCTTATTGACGAAACGAGGAAACCTTACATCGGTGTAGATTGATGACTAAACTGGTGGGCGTGTGATCCAAGATAAGCTGTGTCTCATGTAGGAGTTTATCTGCGGTAAGTGGGATTTTTTTCGCCATTAGAACAAGCAGCCGCAATCGAACACATCAACAGCCATGAAATGCTTGCATTCGTTTCACTTGGCTTTACTTGATGGTGACCCCTGATCAGGAGCTTTACTCCTCCTCCTAAGGGACTTTCGGTTGCGAAAAATAGTCCATGAAGACATTAGTTAATTAAGACATTTAATTACATCTCTGATATAGCTAACATTTAAATTTGTATTAAGTTTTTAGAATTCTAAGAAACAACTTTACACTGGTTCACATTACATATGTTTTTAAAATAAACAAATAATCATTATGATTTATTTGTAAATAAATTTATAAATATATTGGTAAAAATAATTAGTAATTCGTAAAATAATTTGTAATGGGTGTTTTCCCAGAAATAATGTACATAATTAGTAATTCTTTATTTAAAATTTAGTGTTTGTAAATAAAACGTTATTTGTAAAACCTGCACACGACTTAATTTCCATTTCAAACAAAGTACGAATCAAGTTTGTTTTATGGTTTTGTGGCTGTTTTATAGGTTTGAAAAGATTTGGATTTTGTGCGATTTTGGGGTTTTCGGTAGCGGTAGTAATCACGTTCTTTGAACAGGTTGGCGCATAAGTCACAAAGAGGTTTAAAATGTTTCCAGCAAGAGAGTTCCGCAAGTGATCTTCCCACAACCCGGGGACCCCCCCCCCCTCTTTCACCCAGGATAGAAGAAAACATTCAACGTTCTCCTCTTTCTCCGGCTTTACTTCTTTCAAGATGACAATCGTAACGAAGCGACAGTCACTGGAAGCGATATCGGGCTATCACTGAAAATTCTGTACGACCTGCGGTAAAGGAATGACCCGAGATGTGGTTGCAGTAAGATGGAGACACTGCCCACAACGCTAGAGCCACAGCGGAACTCCGAAGGCACATTTTTGACGAGCAAATAATTTCGCGAAGATCTGAAATTAAGTGGCCATCACGTTCTACAGATCTGACGGCTCCCGACTACTTCCTCCAGGGTTTGCTATATTCGCTGTTAAATGTTCATTGACCGAAATTGTCGCCTATTTGTAAAGATATTCTTAGCTATGGGACATTCAAACGCCCTGCAGTCAATGAGGCTAGTCATGGTTCCTCGTAGGAAGAGTTAAGAGGCTAAAAGTATTCAAGTGGAATATCTACAAACAAAATAAAAAGAGAAAAAGCACACTTACTATCGGAAAGGGAGGGATGGACTTCTCTTTAGGGAGCTTGCTGTAGTCTTCCACGGTCACTTGCAGTCTTAGAGTTTTAACTAATAAGAAAACAGCTCTACAACCAGGACTCACCTCGTTGTAGTAGAAAATGATGGCCATCGTGAACTGAAACAAAAACGAACACTCGGATTGGTGTGGATAAGGAAACAGGTCATGTAGTAACTTATTCGCTCGTTTAACATATTCCCCTAAAAAACTACGTGGGTGCTTGGTGAACTTACCGATTAATTTATCATCGCCTACTTTGTGTCGCTTTTTCCAAGTTAGCCTAATAATGTTTAAAATTTGGGCCGAGATATCACACGCTGGATCCTCTCGAGGAAGTGAACTACAAACAATGAATTTCATTGGATACGTAATGAACAACAATCCCTATTAAATATCAAAAATAGAAGGAATGTGCAAAAGACGAAACCTAATTGATTGATTATTACGTCACAATAGACGTGGTGGTTATGTGCTGATGGCATATCTGTGAGTTTGATTTCACTAAACAAAGCCAATTCGATAAAGTTCTTGAAAATGATTTTTTGTTTACTAAGTAAGAAGTGAATACTAAATAAATATTAAGCATCAACTGCGTGCACAGTGGAGCATCAAACTATTGAAATACTCTTCAGAATATCGACAGTTTTGTTTCGCTAGCAAATGTATGTTTGAATCAAGATTCTCCTTTATTTTTCATTGTCAATTATATACTTGACTAGCAATATTAAACCATCGATTTACTTAAATGACTAGTAGTATTTAAATTACTTGCAATTATATTCCAATATTTACCCAAAACAGATAAATTTATTATGATGGCTTTTATGGCGTTTGTCCCTAATCGTAGAATAGCGCAAGACTTCTTGAATATATTTTGATTAGGCACCTTTACTCATTTTGGGCTGAGACTTAAGAATTCTTTCATTTTCTTGAACAAAGCCTAAATATTGTTTGTCGTCTGCCTTTTGCAGACGCAGCATGTCGGCACCCGAAAAGAAGAGGTACCAAAGCTGTGCAGAAAAGCGAAAAAAAACAGCAAAAGAAAAAGAGAAGCTTGATGAACAAATAATAACAAAGACGCATAACTCTTTCAACTTGGCTTTACTCGTAAGTCAACAGAGGATCAAGCCGAGGCCTCTTCAAGTACTCTGCCAGCGAAGTGATGCCGGTAGACCTTCCCCTGAACTGATTGCTGAGGATAAGGAGACGGTTCAATTACTAGGTTCAGCTGAAACTGAGCCGGATGTAACACGTGACTTGTTACATGATACGATGCATCCTTCCTTTGTAATTTGCCCGGTGAGGTGCATTGAAGTTGGCACATCTGGCCGGTGTGGTTCTAGGCTTGACACAGGTGTCAGTAGCGTGGTTCTCTCCTCATTTCAAACATCTGTAATCAGCTCTACATAATTTTTGAGCATGGCCATATTTTTGACGTCTGTAGTACTGCTTTGCTGATGTTGTTTTCCTTAAAAGTTCACTAGAATAGAACCATAGGCTACTATTTATGCCCTCGTCTGTATTTTTATCCCATGAGTAGGCAATATTTGGATCACTCATGATTGAGATAAGCCTTGTCCATTTATTTTTTCCCGTAGGAGGCAACTTCTCATTAACAGAGCTAGACGAATAAGTATTAAGGATGTCATAATCCATCTTGCCATTTCCGCACTTCTTCTTCTGAGTTTTTTACGCGCATGTACTTCTTGTAATTCTTTAGGAGGAGAAACCATCAAGCCAATATTTCCTCCTCCGCTCTTGCGTAATCTCCTTCTGTGTCACTATTGTCATTAAATAAGGATTTAAGTACCCTGGCCACTCGATTTCAAATTTCTTTAATAATTTTTTAAGCAGCTCAAGTACTAGGTTTTCATCCATCATTTGGATTAAGCCATCAGAA
This sequence comes from Typopeltis vanoorti, assembly GCF_054136105.1. Classification (NCBI taxonomy): domain Eukaryota; kingdom Metazoa; phylum Arthropoda; class Arachnida; order Uropygi; family Thelyphonidae; genus Typopeltis; species Typopeltis vanoorti. Next base: position 14,237,180 of record NC_143562.1, read on the forward strand.
TGAAGATTATCCATAATTTAAGCAAGCAAGTTTCCTGTGAAAGAGCAACTATTTCCCACAAGTACTAGAGTAAAAAAAAATCGACGAAACCACTTAATAAATTCATCACAATTAAGTATGAAGGGGACAAATGACCACCAGCCTGCACTCAGTGTGTCACCAAAAACTTCGCAGAACGCAGAACGTTACTGTTTGTAAGGGTGAAGCATAATGCTTTTAATCCCTGATATCTGGTAGGTTAATGTGTAGGGAAAAAATTATGAGCTACGTGCTCAGCCAGAGTTGGGCAAATTATAGATCTTGGGAGGGAACTAGAATGGCCTCAGGTCGTCTATATTTGCATAATTCCGATTCATCGTAATTTGCTGCTTGTTGGAACTAATTCATTTGGATGAGAGGACGATGCTGACCTTACTGCGACAGATTTCAGAAAAGAGTAGATATGAGGGACATTAATGTCTCGATGAAGTAGAACATTTCTAATGTACCTTGGTGCATTTAAGATCATGCGTAAGCATTTGTTTTACAGAATTTGCAGTTTAAGAATATTTAAACTTGAAGTATGGCTCCAGGAGGGGGACGCATAAGTGATAATGGGACGAATCATCAACTAGTAGAGGAGCAATTTGATTTTAATATCTAGTTTGCTATTCCTATTGAGAAGAGGATAGAGCTGAGTGATAACTCCGCTTGTATAGGAGTCCAAAGTGCCATAATTTGTCGAAGTTCTTTTCTAAGTCAAGAAAATCTGCTCCAATGTGTATTGATGCCAGTTAAAGCTGGTGATAATGTATTCAACTAGTCTCTATGGATCTGTTGAGTAGTACTGTGGAGTTTGCGAAAACCAAACTGCTCTAAATGTAGGATATTTAGCTTGTTTACAGAAACTTGAATTTTTGAGAGGATGACCGTTTCAGCGATTTTGCCCAAATTGGGCAGCTGTGGGTCCTTTCCAGGCTTATAAATAGGGACCACACCTGCCACCTTCCAAACATAGTGAAAGTATTTAAATCTCAGCATGGCATTTATTATTGTTGTAAGATGTACAATGGCCTTTCGGGGTAGCAGTTTAATAAATTTATTAGGGATGCCGTCAAGTCCAGGAGCTTTTTTATTTTTTAAATTTTGTATGATGTAGATTTCGGCTGGAGAAATAGATGTGAGTTGGCTGGTACAAGTATCATACTGTTTTAGCACGTATCTGACGTGGCGGTAGATTTTATAAATATGATTGAAGTTCAGGTTGTCATATGAAGGACTGCACTGCTTTTCTAAGTTTTTAACTATACTTTCGGCTTTTTCAGCATTTGAGTGAACTATGCCTAAATCCGATTTGAGAGAAGGAAGATTTTTATTTTTATTTTTATTTTTGATATTTCTTAACAGTTTCCAAACGGATTGATCACCGGGTGAAATGGAAGCTAATTTATCTTCCCATAATTTGCTTCTGTGGGCCTTCAGTACATCTCTCACTGCACTATTCAACCGGTTGAGTGACTTTTCATCCTGGGGAGCGCTGGTAATAAAGGATCTTTTTCTTGCCTAATTTTTTTCCTTGATTAATTTCATAATATCTTCTGGAAGTCTTTTAGGCTTAGAAGTAGGCGTATTTGAGGTGATAGTCGATAAGGCTGCATTGATTTGTTGAGTAAATTTATTGACTGCGGAATCAATTTCTTCTTTAGAGTTAATATGAGGAACAGGACCAAAGTAGTTTGGGAGCACATTGGATAACCTTTCCCAAGGTATGAAGGTGTGAGGCGGGGGGAACAGTCCCTTCTGATTGCCTAATTGGAGCAGAATAGGATTGGCGTCAGAGGTTAATTCGTGGAGTGAATCCAAGTTGTACTGCATTTTGACATTCAGGAGAACAACTATATCTAGGAGGTCGGAGGAGCCAATTGGACTGAGATGAGTTGGTACTGAAGGACCAGCCACAGCTACGCAATTAGAACTTGAGTAGTTAAACAGTATTCGGCCATTTGTGTTGGTAGATTTACTGTTCCAGGCAGGATGTTATGCATTGAAGTCTCCAGCGATGATGACCGGTCCTTTTACTCCAAGGATGGCATCCAGATGTGAGGTCAACAATGTTTTTGATGGAGGGTTTTAAGCAGCAAACATTTTCAGGTTTTCAATTGAGTTTATGAGAATATGAATGCCTGTGATTTTGAAGTTGGTGGTTGTAGGGTTGGTTATTGAATGATGGTTTATATAGTTTTTGATAAGGGTGACTGTACCTCCACCTCTGTACTCAAACCTGTCGTTTCTGTAAATCTAATACCCTCTGATTTTAAGGTTGTCAGCAGGCCTCAGGGGAGTTTGCAAGAGAAGAGGTGATAATAGCTGATAGATTTAAATGTGGATTAGCCAGGTTCTGGTTTTGTACTATCTTTTTGGAACGAACCAGATTAGCGTATGTTCTCGCTTGATGTTGAAGATCCATTTTCTTAAGGGGGTCAGTTAATGCTGCGCGAGCACCTGTTGTCATGTTCTCACTCTTGGAGGACTGAGGAGCTTGAAGTTCAGGAACTCTGGCACTAGATGACGAGGTAGGTTGATTATTTGGATCGTTCCATCTGTTTTTGGGGTGATGTATACACCCTCTATAATTAGCGGGGTGAGGACCGTCACAATTAGCTCACTTAGCCTGAGTGGATTTTGGCTTGGTGCAAGTGTTTGTGGAGTGATTCTAGCCACATTTTAAGCATCTGTACAGCGCTTTGCAAAACGTTTGGGCATGGCCAAACTTCTGGCATTTGTGGCACTGTCCAGAAGATGCTCTTTTCCTCAATGGTTCTGGGGTGATTTTAAGTCCACAGATTCACTTTAGATTTTAAATATACTTGTAAATGATATGAATTTCTACTAAAACTAGAGGCATTGGTGTCTTATTTGATCTGAACACTTTACTGATCTTTTTGGGAGGTAGATCCTGTTAGTTGAGGTCAGTGACTATTTCATCCGTGTCAATATCCTCGGAGTCTCCTCGAAGGACCACTTTGAGATTTTTTTCGGAGGTAAGTGGAAATGTATGGTATTGTATTCCTCTTGCGTCCAGCTCCTTTGTAAGATTTCTATAATCAGCCACCGTGGCAGGCTGAATTTTTATGCCCTCATCTACAGTTTTGCCCAGTCTATAATTTATAAGGATTATAAGGACTTATAAGGACTGTCTTAAAGGGGCGAAGCAAGAAAGCTTTTCATCATCCCCGTTATCTGTAAAGTACAATGTAGGAATAAGGTGTTATTTAGCTATTAAAGCTCTGATCATGGCAGGAGGGTAACAGCAATAACCGAGCCTCAGTTAGAAATTCATTGGCTACAACATTGCCATCCATTTCTCCTTGATCAGAAGGATTAGAAGTAGAGACAACTAGATTGAGTTTTTCCTCCATTTGAGGAGAGTCTTCATTTTCCTCAACGTCCACTTCAGGTGAGGAATATAAGTTTAGGTAGCCGGGCCAATCCCGTTCAACCTTTTTGAGAAGATTTTTAATAAAAGTGAGTGCTAGCCCTTTATCGAGTGATTCGATAATGATGTCGGGGTCGATCATGCTAGTAGGCCATGTCAGCTTGAACTTCTTTTGGAGTTTATCAATAAGTACAACAGCCGGCTCTATATCCAGCAAATCAGTGAACACGTCTAGGTCAGGCACGCTCATATCATTTTAACTGCGTATGTGCGTTAATAAAAATCCCACAGGTCTAAAGAAATTTTTAAAAAAATCGTCATAAATTTTTTGTAGAATATCCGGCAGCCGCAAAGGACTGCCAGAAATATCAAGTGTAGGCTAGAGAAAGCGATAGCAATTAAATTGCATCTAAACAAAGTCTTATCTTGATATTTTACGAAATGAAAAAAGCCATCAAAATCGAATTACCAAACTCATACGCCGACAACAACAACGATAACCAATCCAATATATATTTCGCAATGGGTTTGTATGAATATTTAAACCATACCAAGGTTGACAATTGACAATTATGTCTTTAGGGGTGAAGCAAGATGCTTTTCATATTCCCCGCTATCTGTTGTGGTTACAGTGAAGGTAAAATTGATGAGCAGAATGCTCGCCCTGATTGGGCATGGAGATTATGCATCACTAAAGGAGGTTAATATAGCTTTTGGGCTTCTATATTTGAATATGTCCGTTGGATCGTATGCTGAACCAAATCGTTGCGATGTGTGGACGTCTTTAGGAAAAACTTGAATGCTAAGGATTGTAGAAAAGAGAAAATATAGGGAATATCTGTGTCTCTATGGAGTTGATTGTTTCTAACATACCACGGGGCGTTCAGAATCATTCTCAAGCACTTATTCTGCACTCGTTTTATCTTGATAATATTATTATTAGAGGTGTGGCTCCAGGCCGGAGAGGCATACGTGATTATAGGACGAATCGTCATCTGGTATAGTTGCAATTCGATTCTGTTGCTGAGCTTGCTATTTCTATTAATTAGCCGATAGATCTGAGCTATGGCTTTAGATGCCTTTGTGCACGCAGACTTAGTCTGCTGATTGAAAGATAGCTTTCAGTGGAGAATTACACCCAGGTAATTTGTTTCTGTCTGCCAGGTAATTTTAGTATTGAATAGTAACACATCTTTTACAGGAGACATTGGCCTTTTTGAGAAAAGAACTGCTGAGCGTTTTGGCGGGTTGACTTCCAATCTCCACTTAGAGAATCAACCTTCCACCTTTAGAATGTTTTGGAACTCATCGGATTTTGTGGGATGTCTGACATGTATATAGAGAACAGCAATGGGGCCAGTAGAGTTCCCTGCGGCACTCCAGCAAAGATGTGGCGCTGGGAGGATGTAGAACCGTTGATGTTTACTTGCATTGATCTATTCTGAAGATATGAATGGATTAAATGAACCATTTTTATTGAGGTACCGGCTGAGATAAGTTTGTGCAGGAGTACAAAATGCCAGATTTTGTCAAATGCTTTGGATAAGTCTAGGAAAACAGCGCTTGTGCACTGGTGCCAGTTATAGCTGGTGGTGATGTATTCCACAATTCTGTGGATTTGCTTGGTAGTACTATGGTGGTGCCTAAAACCAAACTGTTCTTTAGGGAGGAAGTTTAGGTCATTTACTGAGGCTTGGAGTCGTGAGAGGATGACCTTCTCTGCAACCTTACCCCGATTAGAGATAAGACTGATTGGACGATAATTTTGCGGTAGTTGTGGTCTTTGCTTGGCTTATGTATAGGAATTACTTCAGCCAGTTTCCAGTTGGAAGGAAAATAGTAAAATCTTAAAATTGCATTTATTATACTGGTGAGGTGGACTACTGCTTTTCGGGGAAGAAGTTTAATCACCCGAATAGTAATGCAATCTGGCCCAGGAGCTTTTTAGTTCATTAATTTTTTAATAATGTCATAAAACTCAGCAGGTGATGTTGGTGCAATATGGTCAGTGCTGGAGATAGGAAGTTTGAGTGAGTGTCTGAACTTGCTGTGAATCTTATATATGTGGTCAAACTCAAAGTTTCCATACGAAGGCCTGCATTGCTCCTCTAAGTTGTGTGCTATAACTTCTGCTTTGTCTACATCTGTGTGAGCAAGGTCCTGGTCAGAGAATTTTGGGTGAAGGGATCTGTCTTTGTTTTTGATATTTTTCAGTAGTATCCAGATGAAGTGATCAGTAGGAGAAATGGAGGATGACTTTTCATCCCATACTTGGTCTCGATGGGCTTTGAGTGCATCTCTCACTGCCCCATTTAATCTGTTTAGATTTATCTAATCTTGTGGTGCACACCTGTTACGGTAACTTTTCCTAGCTCTGGTTTAATCTCTGATCAAGTTCATGATGTCTTCAGGTAAACGATCTGGCTTGCGGGCAGATTTCTAGGAGGAAGCTACCTTTATAGCAGAATTAATTTCTTGTGTGAGATTTGTAACTGCAGTTTCTACTTCTTCTTTTGTGCGTATGTGAGGAACAGGTCCAATATAATCCTTCAGTGCTGCTGACAGTCTTTCCCATGCAATGTAGGAGTGAGAAGGAGGACATAGGTATTCTTGGTTTCCAAGCTGTAGTAGAATTGAATTGTTATCGGAAGATAGTTCATCCATAGATATAATGCTGAATTGAAGTTTAATGTCCTGAAGGATAGCGATATCCAGGATGTCAGCACTGCCGAACGTACTGAGATGAGTTGGAACGCTGTTGGGGCCTGCCACAACAGCGTTCCATGATCCTAAGTAATTGGAAAGGATGCAATCTTGTTTGTGGTTGTACTATTCTACGCAGGATGCTTGGAATTCAGATCTCCGGCAATAACGGTGGGCTCTCTGATGCATAAGATTGCATTTAGATGGGAGTGAAGTAGAGATTTTTCGAGAGGGTTGTAAGCTGAGTAGATTTTCAGTTTGCCAGTGGAGCTGGTGACTACTTCCACTCCTGTGATGTCAAGGTTAGTGGTTGAAGGAATGCTCACAGAGTGGTGCTTATTGTAGTTTTTAACGAAGATGGCAGGGCTGCCGCCTCTGTAGAGTAGTTTGTCATTTCTGTATAGGTGATAGCCCCTTATTGTAGGATTGTCTGAGGGTTTTAAATGAGTTTCACTGATTAAAATAATATCTGCTTGATACCTAGATGTGAAGTGTCGGAGTTCCAGAATTTTGTTTTTAAGGCCATTTGCGTTACACGCAACTATCTGAAGAGATGCTGGAATGAATTTGTTACTATTCATTTATGAGAGCTGTGAGGATGACCTGTGTTTCACGAAGAAATCTTTTAGTGGAGGTTTCAGTAGGGTTTGATATGCCGATATTTGTAGCATGTTTGCTAGTGAGGCCAACAGCTGTTAGGTTTTTAGGTGCTGTCAGTTGATATTGTTCTGGATTTGGTCTTGTTGTAGGGGTCACATCAGCATAGCTTCTTGTTTGCATTCGGGTGTCTTTATTATTGGAGGTCTCCGACTGTGGCCGCTGAGTTGATTTCTGGGCCTCTGGTGTTCTTGTACTGAAGGAGGAGGGCTTATTGATTGCCTCCATCCGCCTGTTCTTAATGTGCTGAGTACATCCTTCGTAGTTCTCAGGATGAGGGCCACTGCAGTTGGCACATTTGGCCGAGGTGGTCCTCGGCTTTGTGCAGGTATTGGTTGGGTGGCTGTCTCCACATTTTAAACATCTGTATTCCGCTCTGCATAGATTCTGGGCATGGCCAAATTTCTGGCACCTGCGGCATTGCCCAGAAGATGATCTTTTACGGAGTGGTTCCGGTGTGACGATGAGACCACAGACTGTTTTTATGTTGATAATATCCTTGTATATTTTATGAATCTCAACAAGGACTAATGGCATGGGAAACTTGTATGTTTTGTACATTCTGCTGACTTTGACTTGAGGCAGATCCTGAGAATTTAGGTCAGCAGCTATTTCTGCTGTGTCAATGCCTTCACAGGCACCAGGAAGGACTACTTTTAAGTTTTTTTCGGAGCTGAGCGCAAAGGTATGATACTGGATGCCTCTATCATCCAGTTCTTTAGTTAACCTTCTATAGTCTGTCACTGATGCTGGCTTGACCTTTATGCCTTCATCCATGTTTTTGGCTTTAATGAAGCCAATATGCAAATTGGACATTGTGGATCTTAAAGCTGCCTACTTATCCTTTTCTCTAAAGATGATCGCAGGCACCTTTTCTTTGGGAGAAATAGCGGCGTCCGAACCCTGAGAATCCTGTCCCATTTCAGTATTGTCATTGTGCGGTTCATCTGTTGTTCTTCGCTTTTTGCGTGCGCGCACTTCTACAAAGTCTGAAGAAGTAGAAGGCACCGATTCTAAATGATCTTCAGAGGCTACGTCTGAGACACATTCGGGGGGGAAACGTGTTTTACAATTTCACTTTTCCCGGCCAATTAACACTCAGCAGTTTTTCTAGTCTCAGGAATTCCTTGTATACTTCCTCGAATTTGGTCTCATTCAGAAGTTTTGCCATTTCAAGACACAGATGGAGAAAGAGTAGAGATCTCAGGTGTCCCGAGCAGGTAAACATAATCCTGTGGACTTTTGAGGGTCCACTAGCAAATCCCGTAGACACTCTTAGGTGTCTACCAGCAATAAAATGTCACTAAATAAAATGTCACTGTAAGAAACAAACAAAGGCGGAACTGGCGGCTGTAGGCCTAGCGTATCGCACTTCTAATTACAAATAACTTACCTGGATAAAGCACTATGGAAAACAAAGTGACTGTTTATGGTAGCAAGCAATTAACTACTATTCCTAATGAATAAGCATAAATATAAATAAATCGCTAAAAACACATCAGTCAAATTCACAATTCATCATCAGTAATACACGACACGAAACACTAACACACGAGTCGTCACTTTACTCACACCCAACATAAATAGTATAGCATGCGATTCCCATACCTAAGTTGAAAATTGACAATTGACATTTATTTCTTTAGGGGTGAAGCAAGATGCTTTTCATATTCCCAGCTATCTGTTGTGGTTACAGTGAACGTAAAATTTATGAGCAGATTGCTCGCTCTGAATGGACATGGAGATTATGCATCACTAAAGGAGGCTAATATAGCTTTTGGGCTTCTATATTTGAATATGTCCGTTGAATCGTATGCTGCAGCTTGCTGAACCAAATCGTTGGGATGTGTGGACGTCTTTAGGAAAAACTTGGATGGTAAGGATTATAGAAAAGAGAAAATATAGGGAATATTTGTGTCTCTATGGAGTTGATTGTTTCTAACATACCACGGGGCGTTCAGAATCATTCTCAAGCACTTATTATGCACTCGCTGTATTTTGATAATGTTAGCATTAGAGGTGTGGCTCCAGTCAGGAGATGCATATGTGATTATAGGACGAATTGTCATCTGGTATAGTTGCAATTTGATTCTGTCGCTGAGCTTGCTATTTCTATTAATTAGCCGATAGATCTGTACTATGGCTTTAGATGCCTCTGTGCACGCAGACTTAGTCTGCTGATTGAAAGATAGCTTTTTGTCGAGAATTACACCCAGGTAATTTGTTTCTGACTGCCAGGTAATTTTAGTATTGAATAGTAACACATCTCCTGCAGGTGACATTGGCCTTTTTGAGAAAACAACGGCTGAGCTTTTCTGGGGATTGACTTCCAATCTCCACTTAGAGAACCAACCCTCCAGCTTTAGAAGGTTTTCTTGAAGCTTTCTGGTAATGAAATGGGGTCTGAGAGATCTGGTTAGTATTGCCGTATCGACCGCATACAGGGCCGAAATGAAAGTCATCGGATTGTGCGGGATGTCTGACATGTATATAGAGAACAGCAATGGAGCCATTATAGATCCCTGCGGCTCTCGAGCAAAGATGTGGCGCTGGGAGGATGTAGAACAGTTGATTTTTACTTGCATTGATCTATTCTGAAGATATGAGTAGATTAAGTGAACCATTTTTATTGAGGTACCGGCTGAGATAAGTTTGTGCAGGAGTCCAAAATGCCAGATTTTGTCAAATGCTTTGGATAAGTCTAGGAAAACAGCGCCTGTGCACTGGTGCCAGTTGTAGCTGGTGGTGATATATTCCACAATTCTGTGGATTTGCTGGGTAGTACTATGGTGTTGCCTGAAACCAAACTGTTCTTTAGGCAGGATGTTTAGGTCATTTACTGAGGTTTGGAGTCGTGAGAGGATGACCTTCTTTGCAACCTTACCCCGATTTGAGATAAGACTGATTGGACGATAATTTTGCGGTAGTTGTGGTCTTTGACTGGCTTATGTATAGAAATTACGTCAGCCAGTTTCCAGTTGGAAGGAAAATAGTGAAATCTTAAAATTGCATTTATTATACTGGTCAGGTGCACTACTGCTTTTCGGGGTAAAAGTTTAATCACCCGAATAGTAATGCCGTCTAGCCCAGGAGCTTTTTTGTTCTTTAAGTTTTTAATAATGTCATATAACTCAGCAGGTGATGTTGGTGCAATATGGTCAGTGCTGGAGATAGGAAGTTTGAGTGAGTGTCTGACCTTGCTGTGAATCTTATATATGTGATCAAAGTCAAAGTTTCCATGCAAAGACCTGCATTGCTCCTCTAAGTTGTGTGCTATAACTTCTGCTTTGTCTACATCTGTGTTAGCAAGGACCTGGTCAGAGAATTTTGGGGGAAGGGATCTGTCTTTGTTTTTGATATTTTTCAGTAGTCTCCAGATGAAGTGATCAGAAGGAGAAATGGAGGATAACTTTTCATCCCATACTTGGTCTCCATGGGCTCTGAGTGCATCTCTTACTGCCCCATTTAATCTGTTTAGATTTGTTTTATCTTGTGGTGCACACTTGTTCCTATCTTTTCCTAGCTCTGGTTTTGTCTCTGATCAAGTTCATGATGTCTTCAGGCAAGCGATCTGGCTTGCGGGCAGATTTGTAGGAGGAAGCTACCTTTATAGCAGAATTAATTTCTTGTGTGAGATTTGTAACTGCAGTTTCTACTTCTTCTTTTGTGCGTATGTGAGGAACAGGTCCTATATAATCCTTCAGTGCTGATGACAGTCTTTCCCATGCAATGTAGGAGTGAGAAGGAGGACATAGGTATTCTTGATTTCCCAGCTGTAGTAGAATTGGATTGTGATCGGATGATAGTTCATCCATAGATATGATGCTGAATTAAAGTTTAATATCCTGAAGGATAGCTATATCCAGGATGTCAGCAGTGCCGAACGTACTGAGATGAGTTGGTTCGGTGGGGCCTGCTACAACGGGGTTGCTTGATCATAAGTAATTGTAAAGGATTGAACCATTCTTTTTTGTGGGTGTACAATTCCACGCTGGATGCTTGGAATTTAGATCCCCGGCAATAATTGTGGGCTCCCTGGTGCATAAGATGGCATTTAGATCAGAGTGAAGTAGAGATTTTTCGGGAGGGTTGTAAGCTGAGTAGATTTTCAGTTTGCCAGTGGAACTGGTGACTACTTCCACTCCTGTGATGTCAAGGTTAGTGGTTGAAGGAATGCTCACAGAGTGGTGCTTATTGTAGTTTTTAACGAAGATGGCAGTCCTGCCGCCTCTGTAGAGTAGTCTGTCATTTCTGTATAGGTAATAGCCCCTTATTGTAGGATTGTCTGAGGGTTTTAAATGAGTTTCACTGATTAAAATAATATCTGGTGGATACCTAGATGTGAAGTGTCGGAGTTCCAGAATTTTGTTTTTAAGGCCATTTGCGTTCCACGCAACTATCTGAAGAGATGCTGGATTGAGTTTGTTACTATTCATTTATGAGAGCTGTGAGGATGACCTGTGTTTCACGAAGAAATCTTTTAGTGGAGGTTTCAGTAGGCTGTGATAGGCTGAAATTTTGTAGCATGTTTGCTAGTGGGGCCATAATAACAGCTGTTAGGTTTTTAGGTGGTGTTGGTTGATTTTCTTCTGGATTTGGTCTAGTTGTACGGGTCACATCGGCATAGCTTCTTGTTTGCTTTCGGGTGTCTCTATTATTGGAGGTCTCCGACTCTGGCCGCTGAGTCTCCGGTTTTGATGTCTGGGCCTCTGAAGTTCTTGTGCTGAAGGAGGAGGGCTGATTGATTGCCTCCATCCGTCTGTTCTTTGGGAGCTGAGTACATCCTTTGTAGTTCGCGGGATGAGGGCCACTGCATTTGGCACATTTGGCCCAGGTAGTCCTCGGCTTTGTGCAGGTATTGGTTGGGTGGTTGTCTCCACATTTTAAACATTTATATTCCGCTCTGCATAGATTCTGGGCATGGCCAAACTTCTGGCACCTGTGGCACTGCCCAGAAGATGATCTTTTATGGAGTGGTTCCGGTGTGACGATGAGACCACAGACTGTTTTTATGTTGATAATATCCTTGTATATTTTATGAATCTCAACAAGGACTAATGGCATGGGAAACTTGTATGTTTTGTACATTCTGCTGTCTTTGACTGGAGGCAGATCCTGAGAATTTAGGTCAGCAGCTATTTCTGCTGTTTCAATGTCTTCACAGACACCACGAAGGACTACTTTTAAGTTTTTTTTCGGAGCTGAGCGCAAAGGAATGATACTGGATGCCTCTGTCGTCCAGTTCTTTGGACAACCTTCTATAGTCTGTAACAGTTGCTGGCTGGATCGTTATGCCTTCGTCCATGTTTTTGGCCTTAATGAAGCCAATATGCAAATTGGACATTGTCGATCTTAAAGCTGACCACTTATGCGTTTCTCTAAGGATGATCGGAGACATCTTTTCTTTGAGAGAAATTGCGGCGTCCGAACCCTGAGAATCCTCTCCCATTTCAGTATTGTCATTGTGCGGTTCATCTGTTGTTCTTCGCTTTTTGCGTGCGCGCACTTCTACAAAGTCTGAAGGAGAAGGCACCGATTCTAAATGATCTTCAGAGGCTACGTCTGAGACACATTCGGGGGGAAACGTGTCATACAATTTCACTTTTCCCGGCCAATTATCACTCAGCAGCTTTAAATAAATAAACAAATTCACCCAGTCTGAGGAATTCCTTGTATAAATCCTCGAACCTGGTTCCATTCACAAGTTTTGCCATTTCAAGACACAGATGGAGATAGAGTAGAGATTTTTCAGGTGTCCCGAGCAGGTAAAGATAATTCTGTGGACTTTTCAGGGTCCACTAGCAAATCCCGTAGACACTCTTAGGTGTCTACCAGCAATAAAATGTCGCTATAAGAAACAAACAAAGGCGATAGTAGCGGCTGTAGGCCTAGCGAATCGCCCTTGTAATTACAAATGACTTACCTGGATAAAGCACTATGGAAAATAAAGTGACTGTTTATGGTAGCAAGCAATTAACTACTATTACTAATGAATAAGCATAAATATAAATCGCTAAAAACATATCAAACCAATTCATAATTCATCATCAATAATAATACACGACACTAAACACTAACACACGAGCCGCCATCTTTTCCCTCATCGTACCAAAGTTCCTTATAGTCCTTATAAGGACTGGCTTAAAGGGGAGAAGCAAGAATGCTTTTCATCTTCCCCGTTATCTGTAGCGGACAGTGTAGGGATAAGGTTATTGAGCTATTATTAAATTAAAGCTCTAATCATGGCAGGAGGGTAACAGCAATAGCCGAGCCTCAGTTAGAACTTCATTGTAGTTTTAGTAATACAGAGCCTTATCAACTTTACCTATATAAGTTGCTTCAAGGTGTTTTTATATTTAATAAGAATCTCTGGAGAAGTTGTAGATATAATTAATTTTTTAACTTGTGGATATTGTATATTAGGGTTACCAAGTAATTTTATTTCGCTGAAGTTGAAAAATTAATTACATCTATATCTCCTCGAGAGATTCTTATTAAAAATGAAAACACCTTGTAGCAACTTATATAGGTAAAGTTGATAAGGCTCTGTATTACTAAAATCTTGGTATTTAGGGTCTAGCTACTCACTGAGGAGACCTCAAAAAAGGTTGAAACCGGTCTGGGTAGTGACCCCACCCATAATGCATTGCAGATACATCTTCTAGTGAGATGTGCTTTACATTATGGGAAAATACTTAGAATAGTGATCAGAGCTTTACACACCTTTACAATGAGTTGCCTTGGTGTTGTACCATCTTTAGACTTGAACTATGTTTCAGGCGCAAATTTAACTGTTTGCTTACTTGGGATTAGGAGTAAAATAACCAAGCTAAGCTTATAAAATTACTTGGTCACCCTAATATATATATATATGAGGGTTACCAAGTACACTGCTCAAAACAAATAGATGATATTTTGGTTTTCTTGTAAATTATAAAGTTATAAAAATAATTATTTACAAATTTAACACATTTATTTTAAACTATTTTTAATATATATCAGTGTAGAACACACACCTGCGTAAGACACGTTTCGACAAGTATTAACAAAATCATGTTAATACTTGTTGAAACGTGTCTTAGCTGTATTCGCATGTGGGAAGTATTAAAGGGTGGCTTGTTGCGCTTATTTCCACAGTGCATAATTATCACTTAAATTGTAAACTTGTGACACCTTCCGCCCATTATTTTGTTAAAAATGGCAGAGCAACATCATATCCCGGAATCCATGGCTTGGAGAGCCATTGGTCGATTATAAACTGGACAAACCTAGCAAGTTGTCGCTGAAGCGTGTCGTGTATCTCAAAGCATAATTTCGCGATTTTGGAATCGCTTTCGGAAGATGGGAAATGTTCGAAATCGTCTTCATGCCACAGGTTTATATGCTCGAAGACCAATGGTTTGCATTCCACTTACTGCAAATCACACGAACACCGCAATTGGACAAGTGAGGATTGGACTCGTGTTTCTTTTTTTCCTTTTTTTTTCTTTCTTTTTTTTTAAATTTTTTTTTTTTTAGTGTCGAGTCCAGATTCAGTCTGTAACCAGATAACCGAGGTATCTTGATATGGCGTGAAAGTAGAATGCTCGTTCACACTGTGCAAATTTGGGACAAGAGTGGTTTGAGGAAAAAGGTATTGAACGAATGGACTGGCCCGCCTGTTCACCGGATTGTAATCCAATCGAACATGACTGGGATGCTTTAGGTAGGTGCCACCACGATCGCTTCAAGAGTTAGAAATTGCTCTCCCAGAAGAGTAGAGAAATATCCCACAAGAAGATCATCATATCCGGTCCATGCAATCAAGATTTACCGTTGTTTTGACTGTTAATGGAGACCATACGCCCTATTAAAAATTAATAAAAGCGTTTTTGGCTGTTCTTGTTGTTATTCTTATGAAAATTTATCACGCTAAAATGTATAATTTGTTAAATTTGTAATAAAGGCGCCAGCCACGGGCGCAACTAGGTTAGGGGCGCAAAACTTAAAAAAAAAAAAAATTTTAAAAATAGATATAAAAGTTCGCTATTTTATATTTTATTTTCAAATTTCGGCAATACGCCTCTTTAGACACACAAATTCTGCAACACACTGTAACTAATTTTGATGGGTTTAATAGTAAGTATTTAACACATTGCATTCAGTAAAATTTAACTTGTTACATATAAATTTTTCAACATTTTTGTCATTTTTGGGTTGGGGGGGGTGCATGTTAGACAATTGCCACAGGCGTTTCATACCCTCGTTACTGTACTGTATAAAATGCTATATGATATAAATATAGCATTTATTTATGTCCAGATACGCAATAATATTAATCTCGACATGCACTTGGTATAGAATAACATTACTCGGTCGTACTGTACATTCTCTTCTCAGATTCGTTATGCAGTGCATTCTGTAAAAATACTGAATGACGTCACCACCCAAATTCTTAAACAATGAAAATTGCAACAATCACTTTTCCATGTAATCGCGTTTTCACTGAAATGAGAACACTAATGTACTCAGATATTGCGTCACTACTTTTAACAATCATAATTTTCGTATAAAAGAGGGCGCTGAAGTCATTGCACTTTGGTGTGGAATGGCGTGGGACAACTCATGTTGGAGATATTCTAATACTCGGTTTTTTGGTTGTACACTTGTCGGGTCTATTTGTAACAGTTCAGATAAGTAATGTTATTGAAATATTATGCGATGAAGAAACTTGATCTTCCTGCTGACAAGTTTCAGAGCATAAAGTTCTAACTATGATCAGTTAAACGGAATGTTCCCTCCCAAGAGAGCGAAAGAAGAACACAATCGCATAATGAATAGTAACATTTTATATCATTAACGTCGACTTTTTACGCTTACGTAGTCGTACCTTCGATTTAATTCCAATGTTTATTAGCTCAAGCTAAAGCGATTTTTTTCGACTTTAGGGTCGTGTTATATGTTGAACTTCCGACTATTGTTTGTCGTGCGTATTGCCGAAGAAACTAGTCCAAGCGAACCCAATTGGATTAGCTCTAACTGAAGAAAAATCTTGAATCCAAAATAGTCAACATTTCAAAGTGAATAAATGTGTTACCCTTTCTCATGATTAGAAGAGTCTACGATGGTGAATATTTTTTTATATTTTTTTTTTCAATCAGTTAAAGGTGGAGCCTTTCATTTCGGTAAGTTGACCTAACTCTCAATGGAAAGTTTCTGTATCGCATTCGTGAGGTCAACCGATGTTTGGTCCTATTGGTAGGAAACATCTTAGATTTAATTTAGGTATTCTTAGATTTCATTTATGTATTCTTAGATTTAATTTATGTATTCTTAGATTTAATTTATTTATTCTTAGATTCAATTTGTGTGTTCTTAGATTAAATTAATATATTCGGTCATTATTTCAAACAGTATTAACTTGTCTTTTAGGTGCCTCAAGGTTATCCACATATATCAGTCGTTCCATATTTTATTTTTTTTCCCCCTCATCATTACGAAGCTATTTTCAGAGTTCACCCCTTTTTTTTATACATTATACCCAGATTATTTCCGCTGGTAACTAATAGATTTTTCTAAGAAACAAAGGTTGAACTGGCTTTGGACTGGCTTCAATAATTTCACCTTTGACGGTGTATGTGGCTTTGTCTTAGTTCACGTTTCCATTACACAAAGCAAGGTTAACAGATCCTCAATTTCTATTACTGCAGTGTATTTCCGCATGTTGATGGACACTGCGTTATCTTTCTGGAAGTAGGTCACAGCATGAATGTAATGTGTCCGTGTGCAGCGCGATTCGTATTTTTGCTTTTCTTTTAAATGAAAATGTCAACTTTGGTTTCCTTCTTTCAACTTCCGAAGACAAAGTTTGACTAAACGTTTGGTATTCTTAAAACAACTTTTGTGATAGTCGTACCAAATTCACATACGCATTCATGTTTACCAGTCTTTATGTCCCTTAAATAATTAGGTCAAGATAGACCAAACACAAAAACGTAATGGCTTATATGTTTAAGACTGGCTTGCTGTGTATATTGTGTGCTTTGTTCAAAGCACTTTTTGGAGTATGTTTATGTTTTATGTAATAGTTTGAAGTGCTAGATTATTTTAAAAACTCCTCCCCCCAATAAAACTATACTTTACATAATAATACACTAAAAAAATGTTTTGGATTTCCTTAGGCGACATTATTTTGATTGGATTATTTGGATTATATTATTGTTAATATTTAATTTATGTTTGATTACACTATTGTTTATATTGATTTATGTTTGATTATATTATTTGTTATTGATTTGATTATTATTTTGATATATTTGATTACTTTTGTTAGATGTCATCAACTGTTTCCTAACCACACTTGGTGAGACCTAACAATTTCGAATTTTGGATATTTACCACCTTGGTTCACTAGGTTTACAGCACTAAACATACACAAACTGGACTAAATAAACTTAGTCCAGTTTACAAAATATATAACCAATGTATGGTATATTCTTTGCCATACATTGGTTACATATTTTGTACAGTGAGCTATTCATTGAATTAAGTTCGAAGTAATATAAATGTACATGTAAAGTAATGCTAAGATCTCATCCATTGGTTCCTAACCCCAGTTGATCAGACCTAACACAACATTACATTTATATTTGTACCATCTTCCGACTTAAATCAGTGAATGGTGTGAATGTCAAGTATTATCACATAACAACACACTATGTTATCCTTGTGTTATATATTTTGGATTCTGAAATATTTACTATTTTAAGTTGGAACGCGATGTAAATAAAATATTACAAAGTTCTCATCAGCTGCTGCCTAACCGCAGCTGATGGGATCTTACAATATTTTACATTTACAAGACGTTCCAACATATTTTAGTGAATGGTTCACAGCGCAAAATATATAACCAAAGAATACCCTAATTCTGATGTTGACAACTGGGTCAAAATGTATCCCAACCTTCATTTGAGAAGAGTAAGCGAATATATGGATGATCTGCGCAGGCACATATATTCATGTTGAGCTTTTAGCTGTAAACGTGTACTTGAACAGGGTATCGCAGTATCGTGGTAAACATTTTGAAATCCTTTTCTAGAGAAGAATCATAGATAAATCATTCTTGACGTAGTAACAGCATAACAAGCAAGAAAAAGGAAAAAGTAAACACAGATAGACCCGTTACACAGTTTTAGACTATTTCAGCAACAACCTAATATACCTCGGATATGTAAAATGAATGAAAAAAATCCGAAAGATTTGGATACATTTTGAAACAGAATCCATCTGTTGAAATTATGTCCGAAATACTTAATGTTATGAAGGTAGTTATCGTTAATGTGATGTTTTTATGATATACTAGTAATAATAGGAGTAGTAAGTAATTATTATTAGTAGTAGCAGAAGTAGTATTCTAGAATCACATGTACTATTAGTATTATCGTTCTAACACAGCATTGTGTTAGAAGTAGTATCGTAATTGCAATATCGTATTTTCTCCGAGCGATTTGTCTCTTTAGGGAGATGAAAAAAGTTGAGTTTCGCATTAGAAGACCCTCTTCTAACTGTTCCAAATCAAATGCAGCACGTCCTCTTGACTGTTTTACGCAGGCTGGGTGTTGTAAGAGTTAGTGAGAGCTTCGTTAATAAGGCTATTCCATCTCAGGTAGAAAATAAAAGAGAAACAAGGCCGGTGGTTGTGCTGGTGGTTCGGAAGAAGATTATGAATGGTGGCATTTGAAGAAAAAACATTTGAAGAACGATCATACTGTAAGAAGGAGGATCAAGTGAAGAGAGAGCTAATCCAATTTGGTGTAATTGAAAGACAAAGTACGTAATTCGATGAGATAATTGCCTTTGAAGAAGAGATTAAGAAGAGATTGGTACTAAAGAAGACACAGAAAGAATAGTAGACATCGTAAAGAGATTACAAGAGTGCTGCAAGTATTTTCAACGGTAGTACTCATTTCCACAAATTCCCTGATAGAATTTGTGGAAATGAGTACTATCGAAGGTATGCGATGTTTTAGAAGAATCAAAGAATTTCATGAAAGTCAGTATTTAAGAGACGAGAAAAAAAATCATTTTTGAAAGATATCGGGACTATAGAAATGTTTACCTTGGGAAATTTTCCCGTTACATATTCTATAGTCATGGTTTTTGACGTCTTACGCGATTAGAATTCGTTAATATCACTATAATATAATTTAATACATGTTTATACAACACTTAATATAACTAGCACTTGTAATAGTAATTTAAACCCTTAACCTGTTTAAAGAAGACCGACGAGCAGTTTGGCTGAAGCTAGTTGTTGGAAATTGACGATATGAGAGGAGTGGTGTGGCGTGGGATTTACTGTATCAACAAAGTAAGAAATTGATACACAGACGATTGACATTCATATATGTTTGTGAATGTCAATCTGTCTGTGTATGCTAAAATTAGCTAAATTAGCTAATTTAATCAAAAATTAATTAAAATACATTAGCTAATTTTTGATTGCTTTGATTACATTGTTTTTGATTATTATAATGATATTAAAACCGAAACTCAATGTTTTCTTTTATTAATGACTTTAGTTCTAATTTCCTATAAACTCATCCACGAAACCAGTTTTGCCATTGCACTATTTTTTACCAGAAACTGCATTTACTACAAACGTGAAATAAAATTTGACAGAAAAACTACGACAGTGGCCTAGCCTAAATGATTTCGGAAGACAACTCTCGCCATCTGGTGATAGTACTGTGTCAGCTACTTTATGTATGAGCTTTTCATCGAATTAGTTCATCGAGGTGTTTTGAAATTGATATTTTAATATGGAACATAGAAACTGAGTTGATACGATTAAAGTGAATTGGTTACAGAAATCTGTAAAGCACTTTGGCAACAGTTAACACTCAATTTTATGAAAATAACGAAAAGGAATTCATGAATCACGACATACTTTAAAAACAATAACTAGTCTGTTCAGCACTTATTGATAATGAACTATTAAACGATTTTAAATTACCGTAATTTCTTATTTTTTAATATATCTACTTTTATTAGAACATCATTACAATTTTGTTATTTAAATATTTTTTAAAATATTTGATCTTAATGGAATTTTTAATAAGATTGTTAAAGAATTTTCCCACACCGTTTTGGAATTTATATAATAAATAATGATGTATTTAGACAAGTGTCATTGCGAGTTGTGGAAAATAATCATTTAATCTACTTTGTTGATTATCGTTGGATGCGGTTGTGGATTTTCTTCTCGGTAGAACGTGTTAATCAAATATAATCAAATATGAGAAACTTTGGTTTTGTAGTGTAGCAGCTAGATTAACTAGCAGAGACGTGTTTAAAGTCATTAAATTGCGGATTATACTGTATTTAAGAACATCCGCAAAGGAAATTGTACTGTAATTGCAACGAGGGCGATTCGTTAGGCCTAAGAGCCGTTAGAATCGCCATTGTTAGCATATCTATTTCAGATCCATTTACTTGCGTTTATACGCAAATCGTCAATGATGAATGTGCTAGATTTGGACGCCCTCACAGATTCGCTGGATGAAGAGTCAGCGCTTATACTTGTAAATAAACTTCAAAGGAAATTTAAGCTCAAATGGACATCAAACATGATAGATCCTGATATCATTATAGACTCTCTAGATAAAGGACTGGCTTTCAGCTTCATAAAGAAACTCCTTAAGAAGTTCGAGCTTGAATGGCCCGGCTTCCTAAATCTTTACCAGAGACTGATGAAGATCAAAATGAAGTCGCTCCTCAAATGAAGGAAAAATTAAACTTAGTAATCTCTGACTCTACTCATTCAGATCAAGGAGAGACACGCGCGTAAATAACGCAAAACTCTCGCCTCGGAATCAGCAAACGAAAATGGCATGGATGAAGATGCCCCCAACACAGATTCCTCTGCCTCCACCAATTAAAAGGTGCCGCTAGTCATTCTTAGGGAAAAGCAGAGATGGACAGCCTTAAGAACCACCATGGCCAACCTGCAGATAAATTACTCCACTGCCAAGAACACAGAGGAGGGCATCAGAATTCAGCCCACTACAGTGACTGACTATAGAAATTTAACCAAGGAACTGGATGTAAGAGGTATACAATACCATACCTTCACACTTACCTCGGAGAAAAATTTTAAAGTGGTACTCCGAGGAGTATCAGAAGATTGAAACAGCTGAAATAGCTGCTGACCTCAACATGCAAGATCTGCCTTCCATAAAGGTCAGTAGAATGTACAGATCTAACAAGACCCCTATGCCTCTGGTATTGGTGGAAATACACAATATCTATAAAGATATTTATAACTTGAAGACAATCTGTGGACTTAAGGTCTCACCAGAGCCACTTAGGAAGAGGGCCTCCTCTAGGCAGTGCCATAGATGCGAATAATTTGGTCATGCCCAGAAGTTGTGCAAAGCTCAATACAGATGTTTACAATGTGGTGATACCCACCAAACACATAACTGCTCCAAGCCAAAAACCACCCGGGCTATGTGTGCTAATTGTGGTGGCCCCAACCTGCAAATTACAGAGGGTGCATTTGCCACCCTAAAAACAGGCAAACTGAGTTAATCATTCAATCTACCTCACTATCAGAAACGAGAGCCCCAGAAGCTCAAGTTCATCAGGCTCCTATTAGTATGAACAAGATGACAGATGACAGGAACAAGATGATCCACCATCAACTGAGCCTCATAATAAAATAAATCTTCAACACCAAACAAGAACATATGCTGACGTGGCCCGCCCCAAAAAAGCAATCCATGACCAGAATATGCCAAATACACATTCATATATAACAGCCATCATCACCTCTTCTCTTGTAAATATGTTACAGGATTTCAGTAACTCAAATCCATCACTGGGCACTACAAAAAGTTTCTTGCAGCAAACACAGTTCATTTTATCTGCACTCTCAAATGCATAGGGAAATATTCACCCTAGATTCTCTAATGATTATTGCATGGAATGCAAACGGCCTTAAAAATAAAATACCAGAAGTGCAGGAATTCAATGACAGATATAATCCGGATATATTATTAATTAATGAGACTCACCTAAGACCTACTGACAATCCTAAATTCAAAGGATATCAACTCTACAGGAATGACAGACTGGATTACAGAGGTGGTGGCACAGCCATCCTCATCAAAAATCACATCAACCATCATGCTGTAGCCATTCCTACAACCAGCAATCTCCGACTTACAGGTATCAATGTCATCACAAACTCTGTCGAAAACATAAAAATCTATGCTGTTTATAACTCACCATCAAAGACATTGCTGATCACAGATCTGGATGCTATCCTCGGCGTTAAAATGCCGGTTATTATTGCCGGAGATTTTAGAGCAAAACATCACGCCTGGTGCAGTAGGTCTATAAATAGATATGGTTGCAACCTCTTTAACTACACAAGCTCAAAATGCGCAAATTTGGCTGGCCCCTCAGCGCCAACTCACCACAGTCCTACTGGCTCATCCGGCGTCTTGGATATAGCTGTCCTTCAGAATTTCAACCTACAGTACTCCCTGGAATCATTGAATGAATTATCATCAGACCACAATCCTAATCTGTTCCAACTGGGTTATCAGAGGGGACTTCCCCCTTCGCCTCACACCTTCATTCCCTGCGAAAAACTATCCAAAATGCTTCCATACTACATTGATCCTATCCCTCATATTAATTCCAAGGAAGAAATTGATTCTGCAGTCAATACACTTACTGATCAAATCAACACAGCCATAGTATCTATCACCTCAAATTCAATTGCCTTCAAGCCTAAACGACTACCAGATGACATAATGAACTTAATCAGGGAAAAAAATAAAGCAAGAAAAAGATACCACAACACCAGAGCACCCCAAGACAAAAAATATCTCAACAAAATGAACAGTGCAGTGAGAGATGCACTTAAAGTCCATAGAAACAAACTATGGGAAGACAAATAGCCTCCATATCACCTGGTGATCAGTCCGTTTGGAAGTTCCTGAGAAACATTAAAAACAAAAACAAATCTCTTCCTCCTCTCAAATCTGACATGAATATTGTTTACACAGATGCAGAAAAAGCCGAAACTATAGCTAAAAATTTAGAAAAGCAGTGTAGCCCTTCATACAATAATCTAAATTTCAATCATATTTGCAAAGTCCACCGCCACGTTAGACACGTGTTAAAACGGCCTGATATATGTAACAGCCAACTCACACCTACTTCCCCAGCTTAAATTAATGACATTATAAAGAATTTAAAGAATAAAAAAGCTCCAGGGCTTGACGGCATTTCCAATAAAGTTATTAAACTGCTACCCCGAAAGGCCATCGTATATCTTACAACAATAATAAATGCTATGTTCAGGTTTAAGTACTTCCCCTCTGCATGGAAGTTGGCAGACATAGTTCCTATATACAAGCCTGGCAAGGATTCTCAGCAGCCTCAAAGTTATCGTCCCATAAGTCTGAGTTCTAATTTGGGACAAATAGCAGAAAAAGCTATCCTTTCCAGAATTCAACTTTCAGTAAAAAAATTAAACATCCTTCCTTCAGAACAGTTTGGTTTTCGCAAATTTCACAGTACCACCCAACAAATTCATAGACTAATAGAATTCATTATCACAAGTTACAATTGGCACCAATACACCGGAGCAGTTTTTCTTGGCTTAGAAAAGGCGTTCGACAAATTATGGCACTTTGGACTACTATACAAGTTCATTTTAGCTGGCATTCCATTAGATCTAGTCCAAATTATAAAGTCATTTCTTAGTGACAGACGAATGCAAGTCAAATTAAATGATATATTATCTACCTAGCGACGCATCTTAGCAGGAGTTCCTCAAGGGTCCCTACTGGCACCGATACTTTTCACGATTTACATGGCGGACATTCCGCACAATCCAATATCATCCATCATTGTCCTATACGCAGACGACACAGCTATACTAGCCAGATCTATTAAACCGCACCTTGTCAGCAAGAAACTGCAAGAAAACTTGCAGAGATTAGAGCACTGGTTCTCGGAATGGAGATTGCAAGTAAACCCTCAGAAGAGTATCGCCATGCTCTTTACTAAAAGCTCATCTGTGGACTCAAAATAACCCCAGAACCATTGAGAAAGAAAGCATCTTCTGGGCAGTGCCACAGATGCCAAAAATTTGGCCATGCCCAGAGGCTATGCAAACCTCAGTTCAGATGCCTTAAATGTGGCGAGAATCACCCCACAAACACCTGAGCCAAAGTCAAAATCCACCCCGTCTAAGTGCGCAAATTGTGAGGATCCTCACCCAAATAATTATAGAGGGTATATATATCACCCCAAAAACAGATGGAACGATCCAAATAATCAATCTACGTCGTCATTTAGTGCGAGGTCCTGAAGTTCAGGCTCCTCAGTCCTCCAAGAGTGAGAACATGGCAACAGGTGCTCGCCCATCATTAATTGATCCCCTTAAGAAAATGAATCTTCAACATCAAGCGAGAACATATGCTAAGGTTGCCAGCTCCAAACAGATAGTAGAAACCCAGAACCTGACTAATCCTCATTCAAATCTATCAGCTATTATCACCTCTTCTCTTGCAAAAATTCTGCAGAACTTCAGCAACTTAAATCCATCACTAAGTGTTAAAAAGATTCTTACAGCAAACCCAATCCATATTATTGATGCATAGGAAAAGAATCGCCCCATATTCGTTTAAGATTATCGCTTGTAATGCCAACGGTATCAAATATAAACTGTTAGAAATCCAGGAATTCAATAATAGATACAACCCAGATATATTTCTAATCAACGAAACTCACCTCAGGCCTGCTGACACCCTAAAAATCAGAGGGTATCTGATTTACAGAAACGACAGACTTGAGTATAGAGGTGGAGGTACAGCCACCCTTATCAAAAACTATATCAACCATCATTCAATAACCAACCATACAACACCCAACCTCGAAATCACAGGAATTAATGTCCTCACAAGCTCAATTGGAAACCTTAAAATTTTTTCTGCTTACAACCCTCCATTAAAGACATTATTGCCCTCAGATCTGGATGCCATCCTTGGAGTAAAAGGACCGGTCGTCATCGCTGGAGACTTCAATGCAAAACTTCCTGCTTGGAACAGTAAATCTACCAATAAAAATGGTTGCATGATTTCCAGCTACACAGGATCAAACTATGCTGTGTGGCTGGACCTACCGAACCAACTCATCTCAGTACGTATGGCACTGCTGACATCCTGGATATAGCTATCCCGCAAGACATTAAACTACAGTATAGCCTTAAATCACTAAACGAGCTGTCGTCATCACAACCCAATTCTACTGCAATTGGGAGAACACGAATGCCTGTCTCTTCCCCTCATTCAGTCATATCTTGGGAGAGATTGTCTAAAGCACTTAGGGATTAAAGGGATCAAATTGGACCTATCTCTCACATATGCCCACCAGAAGATGTGGAATCTGCAATGACTAGCCTCACCCATAAGATTAAGTCCGCTATAACCGTTGCAACCTTCCACAAACCTGTTCCCAAGCCTGGCCGTTTGCCTGAGGACATTATGGACCTGATCAGAGAGAAGAGCAGAGCTAGGAAGAGATTTTGTAACACTCGAGGCGCCCTTCAGGACAAAACAGTGCTTAATAGATTGAACGGAGCAGTAAGCAATGTACTTAAAACTCATAGAATCCAAGTTCGGGATAAAAAGTTAGTCTCTATCTCACCTATTGATCACTGTATCTGGGGGTTACTGAGAAACATCAAAAATAAAAAAAATCTCTCCAACCATAATCTCAAACCAGGGCCTGATCCACATAGATGCAGATAAGGCAGAAGCCATACTAAAGAATCTAGAGGAGCAGTGCAAACCTTCTTATAACAACTTAGATTTCAATCACTTGCACAAAATCCACAGATAGGTCAGGCATGCATTAAATCTCCCAGATACCAGTGCTGACCATATTGCGCCCGCATCACCTGTTGAATTATAGGATATTGTTAAAAAAAATTAAGAACAATAAAGCTCCTGGACCAGACGGCATCTCAAATAGGGTGATCAAGCTACTGCCTCGAAAAGCTGTAGTGCACCTGACCAGTATAATAAAAGCAATTTTAAGATTTCACTATTTTCCTTCCACCTGGAAACTGGCTGATGTAATTCCAATACATAAGCCACACCTACCGAAAAATTATCGTCCAATCAGGATAAGGTTGCGTAGAAGGTGATCCTCTCACGACTCCAAACGTCATTTACTATTCAATACTAAACATCCTCCCTAAAGAACAGCTTGGTTTTCGGCAACACCATAGTACTACCCAGGAAATCCAGAGAATTGTCGAATACAACAGCACCAGCTAAAACTGGCACCAATGCACGTAGCTGTTTTTCTACGCTATCCAAAGCATTTGACAAAGTTTGGCATTTCGGACTCCTGCACAAACTTATCTCAGCCAGTACCTCACTACAAATGGTTCATCTAATCCATTAATATATTTTGAATAGATAAATGCAAGTCAAAATCATCGGTTGTACAACGTCCCAGTGCCATATCTTTGCTGGAGCGCCGCAGGGATCCTACTGGCTCCATTGCTGTTTTCTGTATACATGTCAGACATCCCGCACAATCCGATGACTTCCATTTTGGCCCTGTATGCGGATGATACCGCAATACTAACCAGATCTCTCAGATCCCATTTCATTACCAGAAAGCTTCAAGAAAACCTTCTAAAGCTGGCGGGTTGGTTCTCCAAGTGGAGATTTCATTTGGCATACAGGGCCAAAATGATGACTTCCATTTTGGCCCTGTATGCGGATGATACCGCAATACTAACCAGATCTCTCAGATCCCATTTCATTACCAGAAAGCTTCAAGAAAACCTTCTAAAGCTGGCGGGTTGGTTCTCCAAGTGGAGATTTCAAGTCAACCTCCTGAAAAAGCTCAGCCGTTCTTTTCTCAAAAAGGCCAATGTCTCCTACAGGAGATGTGTTACTATTCAATACTAAAATTCCCTGGCAGACGGAAACAAATTTACTGGGTGTGATTCTCGACAAAAAGCTATCTTTCAATCAGCACCCCAAGTCTGCGTGCACAAAGGCATCTAAAGCCATCGCACAGATCTATCCGCTAATTAATAGAAATAGCAAGCTCAGCAACAGAATCAAATTGCAACTATACCAGATGACGATTTGTCCTATACCTCTCCGGCCTGGAGCCACACCTGTAATACTAACATTATCAAAATACAACGAGTACAGAACACGTGCTTGAGAATGATTGTGAACGCCCCGTGGTATGTTAGAAACAATCAACTTCATTGAACTTCATAGAGATACAAATATTCCCTATATTTTCTCTTTTCTACAATCATTAGCATCCAAGTTTTTCCCAAAGACGTCCACTCATCCCAACGATTTGGTTCAGCAAGCTGCAGCATACGATCCAACGGACATATTCAAATATAGAAGACCAAAAGCTATATTAGCCTCCTTTAGTGATGCATAATCTCCATGCCCATTCAGGGCGACCAAACTGCTCATAAATTTTACCCTCACTGTAACCACAACAGATAGCGGGGAATATGAAAAGCATCTTGCTTCACCCCTAAAGACATAAATGTCAGTTGTCAATTGTGAGTGGTCAACAGACTCATTAATTGTATCTCGGTAATTGTAATATTATTGCGAAAAGGTTGTGTAATTTGTGCAATAAATATATATATCGATCTTTATTTTAATTCTGTGAACATCGGTAGCTGAAAATATAAACTTAATGGTCTCTACACCTAAGGAGCTTCATTAGTTGGATTCACAGGAGGAACATGTCATTAAAAAGAACTCAAAAAGATCACATGGAGGATGACTTTCTACAAAGAATGTGCCGTATATGAATGACAAGGTACCTCCAGTCGTTCTGCGTGACAAGGAAGAGTGAACCTCGGTTACATAAATCATTAAGGATCAAATTGTTGCCTACTCATGTGAACAATATACAGATGAAGGTATAAAAATTCAGCCCACCACAGTTGACGATTACCGTCAGTTAACTAAACTTACGGACAATACAAACTAAGACTACCACACATTTGTCCTATATAGTGATATGAAAGTTGAAGGTTGTATTTAGATGAGTCACTGAAGGTATCACCTCATAAGAGATCGCAACAAATCCTATCAATCCTGATTTGACTCCAGTTAAGGAGAGTAGGATGTACAGAATGGAATCCAATGCCACTTGTGTTAGTGAAATAAACAACACTTAAAAAAAATTTACGAATTAACATCAATCTTCACTCTCAGAGTTACTACTGAACCCCTTTAGATAGAGAACATCAGTCAGGCAATGCCATATATGCCAAAAATTTGCCGACAACCAAACGCCGTGTAGGGCTGACTATAGATGTCTGAAATGTGGTGCAAATCACAACTAATTCCTGTGTCAAACCAATAACCATCCCTGCCAGTTGAAACGGGCCTCATCCTATCAACCATAAAGGATGTAATTTCTATCAAAAAAAATCGACGAACGGTAAGAAATACAAAGCTTCTCTCTCATTCGTCCACCCTTGTCAATCATATTGATCGTCCTCCAACTCAAATAAACTCTAGAAATCAAGAAGAAAAGCTCCCACTCAGCAAAGCTTATGCCGATGCGGTGCGTTCCAAGAAATCGATATACCGTGAACAAATAAATCCCAACCTAAGTGCGGTTATAACCGCCTCACTAGGTACCATGGTTCAAGATTTTAGCAAATCCACCCATCATAGATTTCTACGAAAAGATTTCTGCAAGAGACCCACTCTATTCTAACAGCACTTGGTAATGAGTGGAAACAAAATTCTACCAAACACTCTCCAAATCGCCGCTTGGAATGCCAACGGCCTTTTATCAACAAAATCCTTGAACTGCAAGAATTCGCACTCAGATACAATTCAAAAGTAATTCTAACCAGCAAGACACGTTTTCGGCCAGCAAACAACCCGAGCTTACGAGGATATACTAATATAATAAAAAAATAATATATACTAATAATATAAAAATTATGGACTCCATTGCAGAGGTGGTGCTACTGCCAACTGTAACAAAAACTACCTTAAATATAATCCCATAGCCAACCCCAAACCAAAAATCTAGAGATAACAGGAATTCAACTCACAGAGTAAAACTTTACTGAAGCCGGACTTACACGTCATCTTAGGTACCACAAATTCTATCTTCATTGCAGGATATTTAAATGCAAAACATTGAACATGGACAAGCAGACCGACCAATAAACATCGTCGTATACTGAACTATTACATGAGGTTCAATTAACTTGCAGCAACGGGTCTACAGAACCTCCTCATAAAAGTCCTTTTGACAGTTCGGATGTTCTAGATATTGTTATCCTACAAAATATCAGTATCAGCTGTAAAAGATTAATGAGATGTCGTCAGATCACAACCCTATCTTACTTAAAATTAGACACGCAGGAACAATTGCACCCCTCCCAATTCCTTCATAGCTTGGAAAAATTATCCAAAGTATTACACATTGGTCCAGTACCCAACATATAAGAAAAGGCAACCTCACAAAACAAAGAAACAAAGAATTAGAAGCAGTCACCAAGACTTCAACTACTTATAATCCCAACTATCTCCCGGATGATGTTATGAATCTAATCAGGGAAAAGAACAAAGCCAGGAAAAGAATCCACGACACACACGTGCTTTACAAGATCGAAAACTCCTTAACGAATTCAACACTCTAGTTAGATAAGCTTTCAGAAACCACAGATATCAAGAATAGGAAAATAAGCTAACATCTCTTACCCCTGAAGATCATTCAATTTGGACATTTTTGAAATTCTTCGTAAAAAACGTAACCTTCTCCCCTATTCAGGCCGAGCACAGTATGGTATATATCGATAGGAGTACAGGCAAAGCCGAAGCGCTCGTTAGCAGTCTGGAAAATCAGTTCAGTGCTGAACATGAAAATATAAAATATAAATATCAGCCTTGTCTTCAAGATCCACAGACATGTCAAATGCAATTTAGTACGACCCCAAAACAACTCAGAACTGATTAATCCTCCTTATCCAGAAGAATTAATTAGCATCATCAAACATCTGAACAAAACCAAAAGAACCAGGTCCAGACAGTGTCACGACAAAATCATCAAACTCCTTCCCCCACGCAAAGCTATAGTGCACCTTGTCAACATCATAAACGCAGTACTCACAGTATTTTCCTGCAACATCATGAAAATTTTCCGATACACAAACCCGGAAAATACCCACAGTTTCCTCAAAACTACCATCACGTCAGCTTATTATCCAATCTAAGAAATATTACTGAACAAATAATCCCGTTCAGGCTCTAAGAATCCACAGATAAATTAAACATCATTCCAAACGAACAATTCAGTTTCAGACGAGACCACAGTGTAGCTCATCAAATCCATGGACTTTTGAAATATATTACTACAGGATAAAACTGGAAACAGCACACTGGTGCTGTGACAAAATCTGGCACCAAGGTCTTCTTTATAAACTCAACAAAGCAAATATACTAATAAATACGATATGTCTAATTAAATCATACTCAGTGGCAGAACAATGAGGTGAGGATCAGTGGAATAAGCTCTACCAAGCGTAATAATTTAGCTGGAGTTCCAAAAGGCTCTTTTCTGGCTCCGATTTTGTTCTCGATCTACATGGCAAATATCCAACAAAATCCTATGACGACCATCAGAGCTCTATATGCAACGATATGAACAAGATTTCTCCTTCATTAGCTGCCAGAAGACTACAGGATTGTGTCTCCACGCTGAAAAAATGGTTCTCTGATTGGAGGCTTTAAGTAAATCCTCAAAACGTACAGCGATACTCCACCAGAAAGCTAGTATTCCGCCAAAGGAGATATCCAGCTCTTTAATGCTAAAATCCAATGGTAAACAGAAACAAAATATCTTGGGATACAATTTGATAAAGGACTACGATTCAACAGTCACACCAGGCTCATCTGTATGAAAGTATCCAAAGCAATCGCTCAACTTTATCTCATGATTAACCGTCGTAGCAAACTAAATACAAGAAATAAACTATTATTTTATCAGATGGTGATACGTCCCATAATCACTTACGCCTAACCAACGTGGATCCATACTTACAAATGTAACGTACTGAGACTACGATGAATACAAAATAAATGCTTACGGATGATACCAGATACCCCATGGTTCATCAGAAATAAGCGCATTCACCGTGATACCAGTATTTTTTTTTTTTTTCAAATGCGGCCACGCACCCAAATCAACTGATCAAACAAACTGCTGAGTACAGTGACTTTGATCACTACAGTCACAAAAGACCTAAAGCTATTTTACTTTTCAGTGATTGCATTTAATCTCCAGCCCTCATAGGGCAAGCTTAAAACTTACAAACTATTCCTCCCACCAGTGGCGGCTCGTAACTTGAAATCGTAGGGGTGCTGCAATTTTGAAATATACATACGCACTGTAAGTACAGTGTATATGTGTTTGGATTAAATATCAAAATTACGGTACATTTTTTTTTAATTTAACAATAAAAAAATATTGTTTATTATCGATAAAACTATACAGTTTTGTATAATTCAAAATTACTTAAAAATAAAATGCATTTCTTTAATTGTAATTAAAGGAATGGATTTACAATTTTTGGACATTTCAATTAAATCCTTTAATTATAATGTCCAAATATTTAAAGAGAGAAAGTAAACACTAAAGCACTACGAACACTCTACTACTGACGCAAACTGCGCATAAACAACAGTGGAACTGCGCGACGGACAGTGTCGCATTACACTAATAGCTCGCATCTCGCTATGACGTGCATATGCTTCTGCGCGTAGCAATATGGCACTGTGGAAATCACAGCGCTGCTAGCGTCCTTCACCCTCCTAAGTGCTACAAGATGGATTTTTATTATTTGTTATACAAAATAAGAGAATTGTATAGGTTTGTTGATGATAAAATTAAATATTACAAGCAAATATAAATAAATTAATAAATATATTTATGTATCGAGAAAAATTCGGGGTGCTGCAGTTCCGTAGCGCCTATGCACGAGCCGTCCCTGCCTGCCACAATGATTTCATAATCAGATAAATGGGAATATGAAAAGAATTATATCAGTAGCGTTGTTGTTGTCATTGCGAGTGGAAGTATCATGAAGTTGGCCCGTCTGACAGTTTAAAATTTAGCCCCCCCCCAGGACAACCGTATCCAGGATAGTCATTGTCCGAAAGCTCATGTATGTCGTAAACGTAATAGTAATTAATGTGAAGGTAGAAGAATATTTGTAAACTTTATCTGTAACTTTTGGAAGCAATTCATACAGAAACAGCGAAAGAAATTCTATTATTGAAGTATGTGCGGGTTGGTGGAATTATGTCGTCGTTCACTTTGGATGTCGGTTGCCAAATATTGTGATTGAAACATGTCCTAATTTCTGACGACATTTCTGACATTATTACAATATTTTCTATGGGATATTCTCAAGAAGGAGAGTGATTTTCAAAATTTAGAAAACGATAGAGATTGAAAATGAATCCGATGAAATGGAACAAACAAATTAATTCAGTGAAATGTTGGACAACAGGAATGCTATTGTCCAACAGCATTCCTGTCATCCATTGAAAGTTTTTATCTTTTACAATGTCCACACATTCACGACGATTCTAGACAAATGTTGCTTTGATTCAACCTTTGAAACCTTGTGAGTTCTACCATCACTTCAAGGGAGGAAAAATCCATGTTTCTGGGAGAAAGAACCAGATCACTTGTACCACGGATCGACTAACTTGAAAACCGAACAAAGAAAAGCTTGAAAAAGTTCCTCTAGTCGACAACTAGAATTGAACTTAAGTCTTTCTTCAGCGGTCCCTAGAGTTATGGATTCATGCGTCACTTCCACTGAGCTTCACACGCTTTTCCCATAAGATTACTAACTTAACCTATCTCTGAATAAGTGCTGAGAAGTACTCAGCACTTAGTATTCAGAACAGTACTGACTCATCATTTTTTTTCTTTTTTGTTCTTCGTTTTTATGACTTCTACCCACAAAAAACGAGACCCACAGTACAATAGTAGTACAATATGGGTGAATCATGGATTTTGTGTACTATTTTTATTATTTTTTAAAACATTTTTGTAATTATTTGTTCATTTTTATCTGGTCCGAAAACAAGCTCTAAAGACTAAACATGGCACTTTTTTCCCTAATTTGAAAATAATTAGTGTTGTATTTTTCTAAGCTATAATATTCACATTTATTATTCGCTACATTCTATATTGCACACGAACAATGCAACCATTATATGTGTAAAACACTCAGAAGAACAGAGAGTCGTTTAAATTATAATGCTCTTTATTTTCCAGATAACTCTACAGATAACCAACAGTTTTGTTCCAGTAAAAGTTGCATTGTCAGGTCAGCGAGATGAAACACCAGACTTCCCAGTGGAAAAATCAGATTACCGCAGTTTAATCATAAGACCACAATGCCGCGTGTGAAAAACAAAGCATGATAAATGTTTTTCTTAACAAATGCTTAATAGCAACCTGGAACCTGGAACATTTCTGGCTAGATGGGTGAAGCAAAATTGCTTTTCATATTCCCCTTTGTCTGTAATGAAATAACTTTGAATGGAATGTTTGTAAGCTATATGCTCGCCCATTGAGGGCAGTGAAGTTAGCTGTGATCAGCTGAACTTAAGATAGACTTTGGTCTTTTATATTTGTAACTTTCCGCTTCATTATATTCCGAAGCTTCCTTGATCAACGGGTTTAGATGGTTGCTCGTCTTGGTAAGATCTCATCCCTTCTCCAAGATCTAGCTTCTCAGCTAGATCTAGGAGAGGGGAAGATATATAAGGGATATTAAGTTCTCTGTGGATCTGAGATTTTCTAATAAACCAAGGGGCATCCAGAATTATCCTGAGCCACTTATTCTGTAATCTCTAAACTTTTAGCATGTTCGAATTCGCAGTGTCGCTCCACGCTGGGGATGCGTAAGTGATGACCGTCGAATTACCATCTTGTTAATTGTTAATTTTGTTTGTACCTCCAGTTTACACTGTCTGTTGATCATAGGGTAGGGCTGTGCTAAGACTTTGGATGTCTTCGAGGTAATGTAACTTATATGTTTGCTGAATAGGAGTTTACTATCCAGAATCAGTCGTCGAAGTTATTTAACATCAGTCTGCCAAGGAATCTTTACTCCCAATAAATAAATATTCTCCATTCTCTGGATTTTCTTTCTAGTAAACAGTGTGGCTGAGCTATCCTGGGGGTTAACTTGGATCCTCCAGTCTCCCATCCATTTTTCTAAAATATGTATTCTGGTTTGAAGACTTTATTTGCCAGTTTTGTGCTTAGAGATCTTGCCATCAGTGCAGTATCATCTGAATATAATGAAGTGAGTGTTGTTCTCGGGTTCAGAGCGATGTCTACGTAGTGGACATCGCTACGAGAACAGGAGAGGACCAAAAGAGATCCTTTAGGTACGCCTGCCCAGACCCTGCATCTGGTCGAAACCGTTTCGCCGACCCTGACCTGCATATATCTGTCTTTCAGGTAAGAATATATTATTTTTATTAACTTGACTGGCAAGTTACATTTTATCAGTTTGTAGAGAAGGCCTTGATGTCATACTTGGAACTTCAAACGCCTTCTCTGCGTCGATGAAGATGGTAGCTGTATTGAGTTTCCAGTTAAAACCTTTAGTAATGATTTCTACAAGCCTGTGCACTTGTTCAGCTGTACTATGGGCCTTATGGAAGCCAAACAGTTCATTAGGCAAAATTTATAACTTAACTGTTTCTGCTTGGAGTCTTGAGAGGATCACTTTCTCTGTCACCTTTCCGAAGCTGGACAATAGGCTTATGGGTGTCTGTAGCTTTCGAATAGGTGAGGATTGTTTCCTGGCTTCTTCAATGGCAGGATGTAGTAGGTTTTCCATGTACTAGGAAAATGCTGGAATCTAAAAATGGCATTTGTAATGTTGACGAGATGGACTATTTCCTTTCTTGGAAGTAGATTCACTATTCTGTTAGTTATGCCATCCGGTCCTGGAGCTTTTTTACTGTCCATATGGCAGATGATATTTATCATTTCTGCAGATTTGTAGGAGTGATATGCTCATGGTTAACATTGTTCTGTCGTAAGGTTGTCCTAACATGACGATGAATCTTGTACGTTAGATTGGTATTTAGATTTGTATGAGATGGATCGCACTGAGATTCTAGGTTATCTACTAGTGCTTCGGCTTTCTCTTCAACTTTGTGAACTGTCCCTTTCCTGGCTTGTATAGGTGGTATGAGTTGCTTATTGGTGCGGATCGCTCTTAAGAATTTCCGGACAGAATGACCTTCAGTATTGATGTTAGCCAATTTGATTTCCCATTGATGGTTTTCTGTGTTTCTGAAGAGCTTTTCGGACCTGCCTGTTTAGATTGTTCAATACTATTTTATCTTTTGGGTCTCTGGTTTGTGGTATCTCTTTCTGGCTCTATTGTTTGCTCTGAATAGCTCCATGATTACTTCTGGGATACGGTTGGTTGGGTGGAAGACAGTGGATTGCCTGACTGATTCTATTGCTTTCGAAATTTGTAGAGTTAGGTAATTTACTGCTGAATCTATCTCTTCCTTTTTACTGATGTTGGGCACCAGACCAATATAATCGGGAAGAACCTTGGCTAACTTGTCCCATGGTATGAACATGTGCGGAGGAGAGAATTGAACTGATGAACCTACATTAAGCACTATGGGACTGTGGTCAGAAGATAATCGTATTCTGATTCCAATTTGAATTGGTATCTTATATTTTTTAAAAAAAAGGCGATGTCTAGTACATCCGAGCTACTTGAAGGGCTGAAGTGGGTGGGCTCGGTAAGACCGGCCACAACAGCAGAGCTGAGGATTTCAAAGTTGAGTAGTGTGTGGCCTTTGGTGTTAATTGAAGAACTGTACCAAGCTGTGGATTATGAGTTCAGGTCTCCTGTTATTATCATGAAGTCATGTGGAACAAGTATGAAGTCCAGATCTGTTGTCAGCAGAGGAATGCTTAGAGGATTATAAGCAGCATAGATCTTGAGACTGCCAGCATTGCAGGTATATACCTCCATCCCGGTCACCCCCAGGTTTACTGTTTGGGGCTTGTCTATTGTATTATGATTAAAGTAACACTTAATATATATATGGCTGTGCCTCCACCTCTTGTGTCAATTCTGTCGTTTCTACACATAGTGTGTTGACTGCGATTTGAAGTTTCTTGGTTCCGAGTTTTGGTCTGAGGGATCTAGCTATGATGACTGTGTCATCGGCATAGAATGCAGTGATCGTTGGTGATAGGTTGGGGAGGTCTGCCATGTGTAATGAAAAGAGCAGAGGAGATAGTAGGGAGCCTTGCGGAACACCGGCCATTATTTTTCTTTCAATGGATCTGATTCCTTCTATTTTAATTTTGAACTTTCTGTTACCTAAGAAAGATTTGATGAGTTGGTCGAGCGGTGTTGGGAATCCGACCTTGTGTAGTTTGTACAATAGCCCACAGTGCCAGATCTTATCAAACGCTCGGCCGTTTGACAAGATCTCTAAGAAGATTGCTACTGAGTGTTGGTGTATCGCATCCTTGAGTGATATGTTCTATGACTCTGTAGATTTGATGGGGTTTGAGTGTTCTTTTCTGAAGCCGAATTGTTCGTCGGGTATTGTGTTGTTGTTTTCTGCTGCTTCTTGGATTCTTACAAGGATTATGTGTTCTGCTATTTTGCCTATGCAAGATAGTAAGCTGATGGGCTTGTAGTTTTGTGGGAATTGTTTGTCCTTTCCTGATTTAGGGATGAAAATATCTGCAGAGGAGAAAGAGAAATAAAATTCTACTTTTTTAACCGTGTGTGTGTGTGTGTGTTTGTCTAGAAGTCTGAGAATATTATGTATATTCCAGACCATTATATATTTCGTTATTCGTGGAAAGCTTGCTGCTGCTGTTTACAAATCAAACATCATTACAAATGGTAGTGTTTGAATTTATTGGCGCAGTGCTCGCCGGGATCAGGCACTACATCGTTATAAATTAATGGTTTTGAGATAATTTTGTTTCTTCTAGTCTTAACCTAGAATCCTTTATCATAGCGGTAGGATATATTAGCATTGAACATGAGTTGACATTCCGTACAATTCTCTGTTAGTTGTGTTATTGAACCTCCCCAAGTCAATCATTATCAACATGCTCACAAAGCTATTGTAGCAATCTTTCTGATGATATAGTGTGGGAAAATGTGAGCACAATGGTCAGGGTGACACCAAGACGCTACTACTTTCATACCTCTGAACTGCAAGTTTGTAGAAGTATGGATAAAATACATGTACTTCTGTACCAAGATTTAATGCTAAATATACCTAACACATTTCGGCAAGCTTTGCATCTCGATTTTGTCCACAGTAAATGTGAAAAGATAATTAGGTGATACAACATCACCCTCCTCCTCTACTTAAATTAATTTGAACCATTACCATTAACGTTACTGACAGGATGGGTGAAGCATTAGTGCTTTTCATTCCCCTTTATCTGTAATGAGAGTTGTTTGGGAAAGAGAGATTTGTGAGCAATTAAGCTCGCCCTCTGGGGGAAGTTGTGTTAGCCATGATCAGTTAAGAGAAGATTAGCTTTCGGTCTTTTGTGTTTGCTGTAATCACTCTCATTGTAATTGACAGCTTGTACGATCAGTGTGTTGAATGTGAACTTGACTTCCCGAAGAATTTTTCTGCAAGATCACGAAGAAGGAAGGAGATGTATGGAATTCCGGTGAATCTCGGAATTTCTGATGAACCACGGTGCATCCAGGATCATCCTAAGGCATTTGTTTGGGATTTTCTATAATTTCGAAATGTTTGACCTTGAAGTGTCACTCCATGCTGGTGAGGCGTAAGAATGACTGTACATATTACCATCTGGTAAAGAAGCAATTTATTGTGTGGGTTCAATTTGCTCTTGCGATTGATCAATGGGTAGATCTGTGCTATTACTTTGGAAGATTTGGACCAATGAGATTCATGTGCTTGTTAAATGTTTTTTATCAATTAATACCCCAAGATATTTGGTCTCTGATTGCCATGGGCTCTTTTGACCAGAGACCAGGATGGCATCTTTATTGCAGACATTTCTTCTTGAAAACAGCATGGGTGAGCTTTTGAGGGGGGTTCACTTGAATCCTCCAGTTGGTGAACCAGTTTGCTAGCTCAATGATACTTCCTTGGAGTATGGTGTTTGGTAGGGCGAGGGCTAAGCGACCTTGCTATAGAGGTGTTGTCGGCATAAAGGGCCGCGGTAGTTGTTCTTGAATTGAGAGGTATATCTGCTACGTAAGTTGTGAAACGTGTTGGGGCCAGAAGAGAATCCTGAGATGCTCCCACTAGAATTTTGCGCCTTGATGACACAATTCCGTTCAGTTTTACTTGCATGTATCTTTCACTAATTTATGAGTATATGAGTTTCACTAGTTTAATTGGGATAGTGTTTTCAATAATTTTAATGATAAGGCCTTGATGACCTTATCAAAGCCTTGGCAACATCTAACATTACAACAGCAGTGTGAAGGAGCCAGTTAAACCATGGGTGATATGTTCTATTAGTCGGTGAATTTGTTGTACTGTGTTGTGAGCTTTAAGAAACCCAAATTGTTCATTTGGAATTATTTTCTGTTTGTCCACTGCTGATTATAGTCTTCATAGGATGACCTTTTCTATTACTTTGCCAAGACAGGAAAGACTGATGGGCCTGTAGCTTTGGGGAAGTTGTGAGTTATTACCAGGGTTTTTAGAGGTATAATGTCAGCGATTTTCCAATCTGTGGGAAAGTACTGGAATCTTAAAATGGAATTGGTAATATTAACTAGATGAATTATAGTTTTCCATGGGAGTAGCAATATTATTCTATTGGTAATGCCATAGGGGCCGGGATCCTTTTTGTTCTTCATATGGGAAATAATTGATTATTTCTGTTGGAGATGTGGGGATGATGGTTTCTGAATCATCCTTAGGCTGTCTTAGTGCATTCCTAACTTTACGATGAGCTTTGTAAATGAGATTGATATTTAAGTTTACATAAGATGGGCTGCATTGATTTTCCTGATTGCCAATTTCGGACTCTACTTTTTCTTCATCTGACTGTGCAATTCCAAGATGGTGTTAATAAGGGGAAGGGGTTGTGTTTTGGTACTTCAAGATTTTACAAATTTCCATATGTAGTTATCTTCTGGGTTGATTTCCATTAGTTTGGATTCACATTTGGAATTCCTGTCTATCTGGAGGGTTTCTTGAGGTTTAATCAGGTTTATCATCTCTTCTGGATCCCGTTGGAAGCGCGGAAGACAGTGGTTTGAGTGACTGATGCTACTGATGTGTTGATTTGCCTAGTTAAATTGCTTGGTCTATTTCTTCTTTTTTACGAATAACAGGGGATGGACTGATGTGGACTGGGAGAACCTTAGAGAACTTATCCCATGGTAAGAAAGAATGATGG
The DNA here is from genome assembly GCF_054136105.1 of Typopeltis vanoorti. Taxonomy (NCBI): domain Eukaryota; kingdom Metazoa; phylum Arthropoda; class Arachnida; order Uropygi; family Thelyphonidae; genus Typopeltis; species Typopeltis vanoorti. The sequence continues at coordinate 14,276,481 of NC_143562.1, forward strand.
GGGGAGAGAGCTGCTCTTGAAGTCATAACCTGAGCAGAATGGGATTAGGATCTGAGTTAAGCTCTTCTACTGTCTCCAGCTGGTATTGATATTTGATGTTTCTGAGGATAACTATGTCTAATACATCAGAACTTCCTGGTGGGCTGTAGCGGGTGGGCTCATTGGGTCCAGCTACTGTTGATGAGTTGAGTGACGTGTAGTTGAATAAGGAACGGTCTTTGGAGTTGATTGACGAAATGAACCAAGCCGTATATTTGGAGTTTAGGTCTTCTGCTATAATTATGGAGTTCGTGGAGCCGAGTATAGAGTCTAAGTCTACTGTCAATAGTGGAATGCTGGGAGGAATGTACGCTGCACAGATTTTGAGTTTGACAGCATTAATAGTGTGCACCTCTACACCTGTCACGTCATGGTTTAGAGTTTGGGGACTGATAAACGCAATGTGGCTCAAATAATTTTTAATAAAAAGAGATGTGCCGCCTCCACTAGAGTTATATCTGTCTGTCCTATATAGAATATAACCTTTTAGTCTTGAGTTGTTTGATGGTCTGAGGTGGGATTTACTGATCAAGATTATGTATGGATTGTATCTTTTTGCGAATTCTTGCAGCTCAAGAATTTTATTTATTAAGCAATTGGCATTCCATGCTGTTATTATAAGTGAGTTCGGTTTAATTTTTTTTAAACCTTATAAATAGCTGTTAATATGGATTGGGTTTCTCGATAAAATCTCTTTCTCGAAGATGGTTAGGTGCTTACTTTGTTGAATTCGTTCAGCATTGTAGCAAGTGACGAGGTTAAAGCTGATGTGAGATTACAGCTTGTTCGCTGTTGCGATGAAGGAGTCTTAGTTCTTACCGTTTCCTCTTATGATTTGGACATCGATGAAGGTCGAGTGCCTTCCTGTGCTGCCGAATCTGAGGTATTATGATCTAGAGGGCGACCTGCTTGGTTGTTTGTGTCATTGCTTAGAGTAGCGTGGTTAGTTCTTGTTGATCCACGGTTTTTTGGATGGAAAAGGCATCCCTTGTAATTAGCGTGATGTGGTCCTCTACAGTTGGCACAGCAGGTAGGCGTGGAGCTGGGCTTGGTGCAGGAGTTGGTTTGGTGATCCTCACCACATTTTAGGCATCTGTAGGCAGCTCTGCACAGTTTCTGTACTGCAGGGTTTTGGGCGTGCCCAAACCTTTGGCCATCAGTGCAGTATCATCTGCATATAATGCAGTGAATGTTGTTCTTGGGTTCAGAGGGGATGCCCGCTACATAGACTGAAAACAGGAGAGGTGCCAGAAGAGATCCATGAGGTACGCCTGCCGAGATCCTGCTTCTGGTCGAAACTGTTTCGCCGACCCTGACCTGCATATATTTGTCTTCAGGTAAGAGTGTATTATTTTTATTAACTTGATTTGTAAGTTAAATTTTCTCAGTTTGTAAGGCCTTGATTCCATACTTTGTCAAACGCCTTCTCTGCGTCGATGAAGATGACAGCTGTATTGAGGTTCCAGTTATAACCTTTAGTGATGATTTCCACCAGCCGTGTACTTGTTGAGTATTTCTCTGTCACCTTTCCGAGGCTGGACAATAGGCTTATGGATCTGTAGCTTTCGGGAAGGTGAGGATTTTTTTTCTGGCTTCTTCAGTAGCATGATTGATGCTGTTTTCCATGTAGTAGGAAAATGCTGGAATCTAAAGATGGCATTTGTAATGTTGACGAGATGGACTATGGCCTTTCTTGGAAGTAGTTTTACTATTCTGTTAATTATGCCATCCGAGCCTGGAGGTTTTTTACTGTTTAGATGGGTGATGATATTTATTATTTCTGTCGGATTTGTAGGAGTGATGTGTTCGGAGTTAACAGTGTTCTGACTTAAGGTTGTCCTAATATGACGATGAAACTTGTACATGAGGTTGATATTTAGATTTGTATAAGATGAATTGCATAAGATTCTACGTTATCTACTATTGCTTCAGCTTTCTCATTTTTGTTAACCGTCCCTTTCTTCTTTTATATAGGGGGTATCAGTTGCTTTTTGGTGCCGATCGCTCTTACTGAAGATCTTATGAATCTTCAGTATTGATGTTAGCTAATTTGGTTTCCCATTGATGGTTTCTGTGTTCAAATAACTCTTAATATATATGCTGTGCCGCCACCTCTTGTGCCAATTCTGTCTTTTCTGTACACAGTGTATCCACGAATGTTTGGGTTATTAGCTGGTCTTAGATGTGTTTCACCAATCAGCATGATATAAGCACAGAGACGAGTCGCAAATTCGTGAAGTTCCAAGACGTTGTTCATCAATCCATTTGCATTCCATGCCATTATCTTAAGAGCTTTTGGTTTGAATTTTTTACTCATGACAGACCGCTGTTATAATGGTTTGAGATCCTTGAAGGAATCTCTTTCTGGAAGATGTTGAGGGCATGTCTTGCTGAATTCCTTCAGCGTGGTGGCAAGTGAGGCTGTTAAAACTACTGTTATGTTGGTGCTTTCTAGCTCGAGAGATGTAGGACGCTTAGTTCTTGCAGCCTCAAATATGTTTTGGTCATGGGTATTCCTCCCTCTGAGGTTGAACGTTAGGTCTTTCGGAGTTGGGAGACGACCTGCTTGGTTGCTTTAAACGGTGTTATGTGGAGGAGCAAGATTGAGTTTTTGTTGATCATCGATTTTTTGGATTGGAAACGCATCCCTTGTAGTTGGCGGGGTGAGGTCCTCTGCAGTTTGCATAGGAGGCCGCAGTTAAGCGTGGCTTGGTGCATGTGATGGTCTGGTGTCCTTCGCCATACTTCAAACACTGTAGGCTGCATTACATAATTTTTGGGCATGCATAAACCTTTGGCATCTATGACACTGTCCTGCAGATACTCTTTTCCTAAGAGGCTCAGTTGCAATCTTGAGTCCGCATACCACAGTCAGTTCGTACATCTGCTTTTGTGTGTTGCTTATTTCCACCATCGCCAAAGGCATTGGCCTTTTATCAGATCTGAGCAGGCTGCTCACTTTTACTGGGGACAGGCCCTGTCTGGAGAGATCAGTGCTCACATCTTGAGGAGTATTACCTTCGGCTATCCCCACGTAGAACTACCTTTAGGTTCTTTTCGGTGGATAAAGTGAAGGTCTGATATGGATCGTTAGCATTGTCCATAAATCTGGTCATCTGTCTGTAATCTGAGACAGCAGTGGGTTGTATTTTAACTCCCTCATCTGAGTTTTGGCCCATGAGAATGAAATGTTTTATTCTCTGAGGGCTGACGAGACAGGGATCCATTTTTCCTTATCACTTAATATGACTGGTGGTATCTTTTCTTTAGGACCATTGAGTGTTTCTGTCCCTGTTGGTTTGGGTTCTTTCACATTGGTGGAGATTTTCCTCTTCGTTTTGACCATTTGAAACTCTGTATCTGTTTCCAAGTTATGATAACTGCTGTCTTGGGATGTAGCATCTTCCATACTTGGGGAGTGTGCAAAATCTGATTGCGTCAGAGTCATGGGCTCTTCGCTTATGTCATCCATATTGTCCTCTGTGACTGCTGTGGGTGGGAATGTGTCAGAGAGCTTGACTTTTCCTGGCCAATTATCACTCGACAGCTTTCCTAGTCTGAGGAATTCCATGTATACTTCCTCGAATTTGGTCTCATTCAGAAGTATTGCTATTACAATAATTTGAAAAGTGTTAAGACTCAGATGCAGAAAGTATAGATTGCCCAGGTGTCCTGAGCAGGTTAAAGATAATCCTGTGGACTTTTGAAGGTTCACTAGCGAATCCCGTAGACACTCTTAGGTGTCTACCAGCAATAAAATGTCACTATAAGAAACAGTGGCGATACTAGCGGCATTAGGCCTAGTGTATCGCCCTTGTAATTACATATGACTTACCTGGATGAAACTATGGAAAATCAAGTGTCTATTTATGGTAGCAAGCAATTGACTACTATTACTAATTAATTCCATGGCACTTTGTAATTACCATTAACATTAACATTACTGAGTGGATGAGTTAAGCAGTATTGCTTTTCAAAATCCCCTTTATCTGTAATGAGAGTTGTTTGGGAATGGGAGGTTTGTGAGCAGTTAAGCTCGCCCTCTGAGGGGAGTTGTGTTAGCTATGATCAGTTGAGAAAAGAATAGCCTTCGGTCTTTTGTGTATGTAGTAATCAGTCTCATTGTAATTGAGAGCTTGTACGATTAGTGTTTGAATGTGAACTTGACCTCCCGAAGAATTTTTCTGCAAGATCACGAAGAAGGAAGGAGATGTATGGAATTCCGGCCTCTCGGTGAATCTGGGAATTTCTGATGAACCACGGTGCATCCAGGATCATCCTAAGGCATTTGTTTGGGATTTTCTGTAATTTCGAAATGTTTGACCTTGAAGTGTGACTCCATGCTGGTGAGGCGTAGGTAATGACTGGACATATTACCATCTGGTAAAGAAGCAATTTATTGTGTGGGTTCAATTTGCTCTTGCGATTGATCAATGGGTAGATCTGTGCTATTACTTTGGAAGATTTGGACCAATGAGATTGATGTGCTTGTTAAATATTTTTTATCAATTAATACCCCAAGATATTTGGTCTCTGATTGCCATGGGATCTTATGACCAGAGAGCAGGATGTCTTCTTTGTTGCAGATTTTTCTTCTTGAAAACATTATGGCTGAGCTTTTGAGGGGGTTCACTTGAATCCTCCAGTTGGTGAACCAGTTTGCTAGCTCACTGATACTTCCTTGGAGTCTAGTGATTGCTAGGCGAGGGCTGAGCGATCTAGCTAGAATAGCGGTGTTGTCGGCATAAAGGGCCGTAGTAGTTGTTCTTGATTTGAGATGAATATCTATCATGTAACTTATGAAAAGTATTGCGGCCAGAAAACAACCCTCAGGTACTCCCACTAGGATTTTGCGCATTGTCGACAGAATTCCGTTGAGTTTTACTTGCATGTATCTTTCACTAATATATGAATATATGTGTTTCACTAGTTTAATTGGGATATTGTTTTCAATTAGTTTGAAGATAAGGCCTTGATGCCAGACCTTATCAAAGGCCTTGGCAGCATCCAAAAATACAGCAGCAGTGTGAAGGTGCCAGTTAAAACCATGAGTGATATGTTGTTGTTCGGTGAGTTTGTTGCACCGTGTTGTGAGCTTTGCGAAACCCAAATTGCTCATTTGGGATTATTTTCTGTTGGTCCACTGCTGATTATAGTCTTGATTGGATGACCTTTTCTATTACTTTGCCGAGACAGGAAAGACTGATGGGCCTGTAGCTTTGGGGAAGTTGTGGGTTATTACCAGGCTTTTTCAGAAGTAAAATTTCGGCGATTTTCCAATCTGTGGTAAAGTACTGGAATCTTAAAATGGAATTGGTAATATTAACTAGATGAATTATGGTTTTCCGTGGGAGTAGCTTTATTCGTAATGCCGTCAGGGCTGGGTGCCTTTTTGTTCTTCATATGGGAAATAATATTGATTATTTCTGTTGGAGATGTGGGGATGATGGTTTCTGAATCATCCTTAGGCTGTCTTAATGCATTTCTAACTTTACGATGAACTTTGTAAATAAGATTGATATTTAAGTTTATGTAAGATGGGCTGCATTGATTTTCCAGATTGTCAATTAGGGCTGCTATTTTTTCTTCATCTGAGTGTGCAATTCCAAGATCGGTCTTCAAAGGGAAAAGTGGTTGTCCTTTGGTTCGAAGAGATTTTAGGAACTTCCAAGTGGAGTTATCTTCTGGGTGGATTTTCCTGAGTTTGGATACCCAATTGGAATTCCTGTGCATCTGGAGGGCTTCTCGAACCTGTCTATTCAAGGTGTTCAATGCTGTTTTGTCTTGGGGACTCTGGTGTTTTTATATCGCTTTATGGCTTTATTTTTGACCCTAATCAGGTCCATTATCTCTTCTGGGATCCAATTTAGAGCGTGGAATACAGTGGTTTGAGTGACTGATGCTATTGATGTGTTGATTTGCCTAGTTAAATTGCTTACAGCTTGGTCCATTTCTTCTTTTTTACGAATGACAGGGGATGGACCGATGTGGACTGCAAGAACCTTAGAGAGCTTATCCTATGGTAAGAGAGAATGATGGGGAGAGAGCTGTTCTTGAAGTCATAACCTGAGCAGGATGGGATTATGATCTGAGTTAAGCTCTTCTACTGTCTCCAGCTGGTATTGATATTTGATGTTTCTGAGGATAACTATGTCTAATACATCAGAACTTCCTGGTGGGCTGTAGTTGGTGGGCTCAGTGGGTCCAGCTACTATTGATGAGTTGAGTGACGTGTAGTTGAATAATTTACGGCCTTTGGAGTTGATTGACGAACTGAAACAGGCCGTGTTTGGAGTTTAGGTCTCCTGCTATAATTATGGAGTTCGTGGAGCTGAGTATGGAGGCTAAGTCTACTGTCAATAGTGGAATGCTGGAAGGATTGTACGCTGCGTAGATTTTGAGCTTGACTGCATTAATCGTGTGCACCTCCACACCCGTCACCTCAAGGTTTAGAGTTTGGGGGTTGGTCAGCGAGTTGTGGCTTAAATAATTTTTCATAAAAATAGCTCTACCGCCTGCACTAGTGGTAAGTCTGTCTGTCCTATATAAAATATAACCTCTTAGTTTTGGTTTGTTTGATGGTCTCAGTTGGGATTCACTGATCACGATTATGTCTGGATTGTATCCTTTTGCGAATTCTTGCAGCTCGAGAATTTTATTTGTTAAGCCATTGGCATTCCATGCTGTTATCATGAGAGAAAATGGTTTAAATTTTTTAAACATTATATAGAGCTGTTAATATGGATTGGGTGTCTAGATAGAATCTCTTTCTGGAGGAAGGTGAGGTGCTTGCTTTGCTGAATTCATGCAGCATTGTTGCAAGTGACGAGGTTAAATCTGATGTTAGATTAGAGCTTGTTCGCTCTTGTGATGAAGGCGTCTGGGTTCTTTTCGCTTCCGCATATGATTTGGACATAGAAGAAGGTCGAGTGCCTTCCTGTGTTGCCGCATGTGAGGTATTATGATGTGGAGGACGACCTGTTTCGTTGTTTGTGTCAGTGTTTGGATGAGCGTGGTTAGTTCTTGTTGATCCACGGTTTTTTGGATGGAAAAGGCATCCTTGTAATTAGAGGGATGTGGGCCTCTACAATTGCCACAGCAGGCAGGTGTGGATCCGGGCTTGGTGCAGGAGATAGTTTGGTGACCCTCACCGCATTTTAGGCATCTGTAGGCAGCTCTGCACAGTTTTTGGGCATGCCCGAACCTCTGGCATCTGTGGCACTGTCCTGCCGATGCCTTCTTCCTTAGAGGTTCGGTTGAAAATTTTGAGCTTACGAATGTCGGTAATTTCATAGATTCTTTTTTGTGTTCGAGATTTCGACCAACACCAGTGGCATTGGTGTTTTATCTGACCTCAACATTCTACTGACTTTGATTGGGATCAATCCTTGATTGAAGTCAGCTGTGATCTCATCAGTTGTGATGCCCTCAACCATTCCTCTTAGAACTACTTTTAAGTTCTTCTCGTTTGCTAGCGCAAAGGTGTGGAAGGACAATTTAGAGTTGTACAGCATTTTCGTTATCATGCGATAATTTGTGACAGTGGTAGGTGAATCCTTACACCCTCTTCAGTATTTCTTGCCCAGGAGAAATTGATATTTTATTCTCCTAGGGAGCTTGAGACTGAGGTCCACTTATCTTTATCTCGAAGGATAACTGGAGGGACCTTTTCTTTTCTATCTTGGGTGATCTGATATTGTTGAGTTGTTACATCATCTTCCATTCCACCTTCCGATGTTCTGCGTCTTTTATTAGATTGTTCCTCCTGTGAACAATCGAACTATCGGGGAGTCTTTGAAGGTGGAGGAGGTGTAATGTCCTCTTCGATGTCCAAATCATTATCTTCAGTGTCATTTACTTGAGTGAAGATATTCAAGCAACCAGGATAATCTGTTTCAAATTTCTTTAGGATGAATTTGAGAATGTCAAGTGACATATCTTTATTTACCTGTTGAATGGCAACCTTGATATCTTTTACATTCTCCATCCTTGTGCGCAGTGATTGATAAAATATTTATAATGGCGAAGAGAACGGGCTAGGGCCGGAAAATTGCATCAGAAGTCAAAGTCTTACCTTGTATTCCGCTAGCAAAGAAGATTCACAAAATCTAAAACTCACTAATCACCACTGAAATCAAAAACATTCTTCGCAATAACAACCATCATGCCGATATTCATCTTCCGCCATCTTGAAATCCCCTCTGTATATCGTATCATTCGAAAATCCAAAAATATCCTTTTTTTTTTCCGTACCTACAACAGTCTAGAAAATTTGTTTTATTAGAAGCCAATCAGAACGTAAGAACTGTACCTGGACATTTCATTGGCTTATAACAGTAGTCGTTTCAATCCCAGCCAAACAACAAAACTAGTGAAAGAGAGTTTTTTTTGTCATTAAAATTTCTCCTCACAATACACATGACAACGTCACAACAACTGACATAGATTCCAATGATTATCAGGAAGTCAGCAGAAAGAAGAGAAAGAAAGAGTCTATTGCTGCAGAACCTGAATTTGTACCTCAAATGGACACATCAGCACAATCTAGCGCAAGAACAGAGACAAATATACCGACACAGCCCAAAGAGAGGATCCCACCAGTAGTCTTGCGATCTAAGGAGAAATGGTCATTGCTTGCAGAGACGATGAAGAAAAATAACATCAAGTTCTCATCAGCCAAAAACACAGATGACGGAGTCCGTATACAGCCTGAAGGAACAACGGACTACCGCCAGCTCACCAGACTTATGGATGATCATAAATTTCCATACCATACTTACCAACTCAAAAGTGAAAAGAACCTCAAGGTAGTGATCAGAGGATTGGTAGAAAACATAACATCAGAAGAAATAGCTACTGACCTTAGATTACAAGGCTTGGAGCCAATAAAGATTTCTCGAATGTATCGAGCAGACAAGCGTCCCATGCCTCTGGTCTTAGTAGAGATCAGTAAAGATCAGAGAGAAATTTATGATCTTAAAATAGTCTGCAATTTGGTCATCAAGACCGAGCCACTAAGAAGAAAGGCATCGGCTGGTCAATGCCATCGCTGCCAAAAATTTGGGCATTCACAAATGTTATGCAGAGCAGACTACAAGTGTGTGAAATGCGGTGGCAACCATCCCTCGCACACTTGCGTCAAACCAAAGTCCACACCTGCTAAATGTGCGAACTGCAGTGGCCCACATCCTGCTAATTACAAGGGCTGTTCTCTCTATCCATCCAACCTTCAAAAACCTAGACAGGAGTTAATTCAGCCCACGCAGAAAAATATTGTGAGATATGTGCCTGAAATCAAAGCACGAAAAGTTACACCAGATAAATCTTATGCTTCTGTGGTTTCCTCACGTAACACCGAGGCACTCCCTGCAGCTAGCAGTCAAAATTCCTCAGCAATTCTTGCTGCCTCACTAGGGGAGATGCTAATGGCCTTCAGCAAAACAAATCCAAGCCAGGCCGATACCAACAAATTCCTTAGGAATACTCAAGTCATCTTCTCCATGATTAATGACTAATTCAGCTTCAACATCAAATTCTATACAGATAATATTCTGGAATGCAAACGGTCTCAACAACAAAAGTTTGGAATTACAGGAACTTACAGATCATTTACAAATTGATATTCTCCTCATAAACGAGACTCACCTACGTCCCTGCGATAATCCCAAACTCAGAAATTATTCATTACTTAGAAATGACAGACTCAATGCCAGAGGAGGAGGCACTGCCATCTTTGTAAGAAGAAACATCCGCTATAATGAGATTAAGAAGACTAATACATCTAACCTCGAGGAGACAGGCATAGAAATTCATACCAACAATGCAGGCAGCTTAAAGATTTATTCTGTATACAACCCCCCTGGCAAACCTTTACTCCCCTCTGATCTCTCTCAGCTACTAGATACAAATGAAGCAATAATTGTAGCAGGAGATCTCAATTCTAAGCATCCTTTATGGAACAGCAAGAGTTTTAACAACAACGGAATGATCCTCTACAATTTTGCCTTGAAGAGAAATATTGTTATTGCAGGCCCAATCGAGCCAACACATTATGGAGCGATCGGCAGACCTGATGTTTTGGATATTGCTATTTTTAACAATATTTGTCATCAATTTCAACTTCAAGTGGTTGACGAGCTCAGCTCAGATCACAATCCAGTACTCTTAAGTTTAGGGGGGGAGCCTGAGCTCATTCCCAACCAATCTCACACTAATTTTGCAAAATTCAAGGCTAAAATGAACACTATCATAGACTCAGTACCTACTATCTCCACCTGTGAAGAAATTGACCTGGCAGTCAGCAATCTTGAATGTAAAATACGCGCTGGCTTATCCGCAGCTTGTTCTATTTCCACCCCAGCTCAAGTCAACTCACTTCCTGAAGAAATCCTTGTTCTGATCAGGAACAAAAATAGACTCAGACGCCGCTATCACAACACGCTATCTCCGCAAGACCGTCGAGTACTAAATAGAGCATCCAACCAAGTTCGTTACGCATTAAAAGATCACAAAAACCAGCAATGGGAAAGAAAACTCTGTTCTCTCAAAGCTGAAGATAATTCTCTGTGGAAGTTGACTAAAGCTCTCCGTACAGATCGCTCTAACATCCAGCCCATTCACGGAGAAAGAGGTCTTGTTTACAGAGATAATGAAAAAGCCGAAGCTTTCGTTGATGCCCTCCAGCTTCAGTGCCGTCCTAATTATACGCATGCTGATCTGACCTTCATAGAGAGGATACACCGTCGTGTACGCTCTGCGCTTCGGAAACCTTGTAGCTGTGATAATATCTGTCCCGCCTCACCTAAAGAGGTCTATTCAATCATTAGGAAGCTTAAAAACAAAAAAGCCCCTGGTCCAGATGAAATTACCAACAAAACAATTAAAGCCCTCCCACACAAAGCTGTCATGCATCTAGTAGCCATTATTAATGCAATTCTGAGATTAAATTATTTCCCCTCAAGATGGAAACAAGCTGATATATTCCTTATTCTCAAGCCTGGTAAGGCACCTCAAATGACACAGAGCTATAGACCTATCAGTCTTTTATCATGCTTAGGAAAAATCGCAGAAAGAGTCATTCTCAACCGACTTAATGAGGAGGTGAATAAAAATAACATAATTCCGAAAGAACAATTTGGTTTTCGTACCGGCCATAGCACTACACAGCAAATTCACAGACTGACTGAATTCATCACTACAGGCTTTAACTGGAAACAGCATACAGGAGCTATCTTTTTAGATGTTGCAAAAGCATTTGATAAGGTGTGGCACAAAGGTCTCATCTATAAATTAATTACAGCCAACATCCCTCTTTACCTTACCAAAATTATTAACTCCTTTCTACAGGACCGTAAAATCCAGGTCAAGTTGCGCGGAATTCGATCCTCAATGAAAAAAAATCACTGCTGGTGTCCCTCAAGGCTCGCTGCTCTCACCGCTGCTTTTTAACATCTTTGTTTCTGATGTTCCTAGCACATCACTAACCACTATAGCTAGTTATGCGGATGATATGGCAATTCTTAGCAGATCTCTTAGGCCTAATATAGCTACTCAGCGATTACAAACTGCAGCAAGAAAATTGGAGGACTGGTTCAGAAAATGGAGAATATCTGTAAATGCCGATAAAAGCACTGCCATTCTCTTCACAAGAAGACAAGCATCTCACTCTGGAGAAGTTAAACTTTTTAACACAGCCATCCCATGGAGATCTACTACCAAATATCTAGGCATTCAGCTTGATAACCGTTTAAACTTTAACTCCCACATAGTTTATGCATGCAAAAGGGCAAACTCTGCAATTGTACAACTCTATTCTCTCCTCAATAGAAGAAGTCAAGTTAGCACTGAAAACAAACTACGGATCTATAAAACAATTATCAGACCATCGTTAACTTACGGATCTCCAGCCTGGGGTCACACTTCCCCCACCAACATCAACAAGCTACAAGTTATTCAAAACAAGTGCCTCCGTATGATTTTTAACGCTCCGTGGTTTGTCAGAAATGCTCTCTTGCACCGTGATGCCGATATTCCAGATATTCCCACGTTCCTCCATAACAGTGCTGCTGCTTATTTTGCCAAAGCAGCTGTTCATCCAAATCAACTCATTCGAGAATCTTCTAACTATGACGAACACGACAGGTGGAAACATAAGCGCCCGAAAACAGCTCTCCTTATCGGTTCAGGTTCCTCCATACAGCTCTAAATAGGGTGAGCCAAGTGCTCGCTAATCTTTAATGCAAGACTATTTCATAGAGACAAAGGGATTGGAGTCCTTGGGACTGATATCCATCATGCCACATCAGTTATCAGTATCAGTTTTTTTGTCATTATTTGTTCAGCTTTTGCTCGTGATACTTGTTGCTAATAGTTAAGATAATGTCTTGTCGTGGTCAAGCAAGAAAAAAGAGCAAGTCTCGCTCTACCCGTGCTGGCCTTCAGTTTCCCGTGGGTCGTATCCATCGACTTTTACGTAGGGGAAATTATTCTGCTCGTGTAAGTGGAGGTGCTCCTGTGTATCTTGCTGCTGTTCTCGAATACTTCACTGCTGAAGTTCTTGAATTGGCAGGTAATGCAGCCCGTGATAATAAAAAGACACGAATCATTCCCCGCCACCTTCAACTGGCTATTCGTAACGATGATGAGTTAAACAGATGGCTTGCTGCAGTGACCATTATACAAGGTGGAGTTATTCCTAACATTCACGCCGTACTTCTCCCAAAGAAGACTGAAAAGAAATCGTAAATATCATCTTAAAAAACGGCCCTTATTAGGGCCACCAAATGTTGATAAAGGGAACCTGATCGTATAGTTATTATTTTTTTAACAAGCATACTTCCGTAGATTTTAATAAACAGTAGGAGAGGAATGTTTATAAGATTTTCAATTAACGATGAGCAATCTGAGTTCTACGTAGATTGCTTAATTCATTGTGTGTGGTTTCTCGTTATCAAGTCTAAAATTTTTATAATCGCTTAAATAATTTAAACATAAATAAAAGATGTAAGATAAATTATCGCGATTAGATTGCTTCTTATTGTTACCTCCCTTAGATAACAGTTGCTAATAATACTAATGATGAAATACGAGTTGTCAGGAGGCAATGTGAACAAGCCTTGCACAAATTTTGCCCAACAATCACACGAAATAAGACTCAGGGCCTAGCTAATTTTATCGGCGATTTTTTTTTTTCATTTTATTTCACCATTAGGAGTTATTGATTATATTTGCTATTAGGAGCAATCATAGATATCTTGTGATTTTAAATTACCGCGGAAGCGACTAAAGTTACTGGGCTAGTGTGTCATGTTTGTAAACTGGCTGTGTTGTTCCTCTGAGAGCCGGAATGTCTGCCTTGCGTTGAGTTTCAGGGAGAAAAAAAAACCTTCCACTTCCGTATAATACCTGCAGCTCATCTTCAGTTGAAATACTGATAAATGTTTTTCCCGTTTTAGACGGGGTTCCAACCGTGGTGTTTCAAGCCGACGAACATAGTTAATACCGAGTGAGATGCGGAGGCTCATGAGGCATTCAGTGAGAAATCGTTAGCATATTATTATTATTACGCGACACTTCCAAGTAGTAGGCACATCACTCCACTAACAACTCGCCTTCATCTCTACTTAATCATCCAACTACACCTACCGTCCATCACAAATATCAATTTTGTATGTAAATTGCGTGTGTTCATGTATGCGGGATGAAAAACCCGCGTTTCCGGGAGAAAGAAAAAAAGCCTGCTGTGTCTCTATGAGATCGGCTAACTGGCCTTCACTTTAAAAACTCCATATAAAGAACCCTCTCGTCATGACGAGAAACGAACTCAGTTCCTTCCCAATCGGAAAGGAGGATTCAGGAAAATATCCCGCCTAAAGTTTAATTAATACACCTAGTTAAGTGACATAAAAATCGATTTTAATGTAACAAAAGAAAAAAGTTTGAAATACCGCTTTTTTTTTTTCATTATGTTTCTAAGTTAATTTTTCTTTCAATAATTAATTTTAAAAAAAGTACTTCAAACTCACGGCACTGTTTCTTTTTTACCTGCACTACTATCTGTTCACCATTTTTTGTTCATTCTCTTGTCCTTTGTCCACAAACTTCATATCATTTCTTCTGCATAACCTAAGCATTGATTCATTTGCAATCATGAGCCTCTTTCTCAACTCACATCTATCATTCTGTGACAACTGCAATTGCCACAGAGTTTAATTAATACACCTACATCTAGGTCTTTCAGTTGAAAAGACCTAGATCTGAATTCCATTTATAACTTGAGGAACCTTAATAATAGCTTTCAAAGATGAGTTAGTTAGTCATATGTATAGAAATGGCAAGGTACCTCCCCCCCCCCCCCTACAGAAATTCTGGTTTTTCATTTTCCAAAACATTTATAATAGGCAGAGAACACATTAATTAATAGACATTATTGTTTTTTTATTATTTATATTTTTATGTGGCTCATCCTACCCATGGAAGGGTGGGCTAAGGATTTTATTTGTATTTTTATCAATGTTATATATTTTTGCATTTGTTTTTTTGTTTCATGTAGTCCAGATACCTTACTCTGCAGATCAAACATGAAACTTTTTCAAGCCACTTCAGGCCTTCAGTAAGTAGGGCAGTGGTCTCACACTGGGCAATGCAATTCATCTCCAATCTAAAGACACCTGAAAACATTCATACTCACAGCAGGATTCAAACCCTTAGTCTGCTGAACTCAGCCAACCAGGTCAGCATAAGACACTTTTTTTTCTTTTCCTTTTTAAATGTATCACCCTTGGACATTGAGAATCTGCAGAGTCTATAACAAATCAATGCTGTGTGGGTAGGGATCAAAAGAAAAATAATCTGCTGATGTTCATTTTTATGAGCTGGAGGTTGTAGTCTTCAGGGATATTTCACAGTGAAAGCAGTTCCACAGAAGTGAGGAAGATGGAATGAAAGATGAATGGGAGTAGCAGACTTCAATGAGTCAATACTTCAACTGTAAAAGGATTGTTGGATTTTGCTTGTGTTATTGGAGGTTTGGAAAAAATGGAGGACATGATTGACACCAGTTCTACTGAAGAGTGCCCTTAGAAATAACAGTAGAAGAGACAATGCAGAAACTGACTGTTTGTGAGACAGTATCTGGGCTGATTGTAGATGATGATCTACACTGAGTGGATGACATTGAAGGTTTAGATGTTTTTGCACTTCAGAGTTTGTCATATGAGTTGGAGAAATGAAGAGTGCTATCATCAGCAAAGCTGTGATGGATTTGATGTCGGAGAGAGAGAGAGAGAGAGAGAGAGAGAGATCATTTATGTATATATGGGTGAAATAAAAGAGCCTTGAAGAGCAGCTGCATTCATAGGAAACTCTTAAGAGAGAAACACACTCCACCATAATATGCAGAGAATGACCTGAGAGAAAACTGGCATTCAAATTACAAGTGTAGAAGGCTGATCATAAGATGATAGTTTACTAAGAAGCCCAAGTGTCTTGGAAATGTCGAGTGCAATAGCACATATTTCTCCAAACCTTTCCATAGTATGTGTCCAAAAGTCAATAATGTAAGTGAAGATCTTCTGTGGATCATGATAGAGAAAATCCATATTGGTGGTCGCTGATTAGTTGATAGTTCTCCAGATGGCAAAGAAGTTGGTTGACTGTTGATGACCTTCTCCACTTTAGGCAGCATTGAGGTTGGAGCAATAGGTTGATAGTTTGATGACAGAGTCGTGTCTCCTTTTCTTTCAACTAGCTGCATATGGGTTTTCTTCCATGCTGTAAGGTAGATGCTATAGTATAAAGATGAAAAGGATAGGTGTTAGTTCAGAGCACATATCCTTTATTGTCTCTATACTATTCCACAAGACCTATACTATTTAGGTCTTGCCAACTGTGCACCAGATATGCATGATACAGTTAGGACCAAAAAGCCTTTTTTGATAACTAGGCTGTTCAAGATTTTTGTGATGTCATTCTGGCAGAAGGCCACAGGAGGAATATGATGCAATGCTCTGGATAAATTTTAAGATGATTTGTCATTGGAAGAGTTAGATGAAAATAATGATATCAGTTTTAGTTTTGTCTATAGTAACATTGTAGTACTGCCATCTGCCTTTGTGTCAGTGTGAGTGAGAGAGAGAGGGAGGAAGGTGGAAGCACAGATAGGCAGAACTTGCACCAGCTTTTGCAAGGCATCAGAAAAATTCTAGGTACAACTGCCATTGGCACAAGAAGAAAGGTTTCTACATTTAGCCTTTCAAAGTCAGACTTAGGTCTTTTAATAATTGTGATGCAAGTTTTGCAAGCTTCAATGTAAGCTGGCTGTGAATGAAGCTGAAGTTGTATCGAAACACTTATGATATGCTGGTGTTTTCTCTTGAATTGCCCTGCACTTACTGGAAAACCATGGCAGGAATACTGAGTGGGAAGTTTGACCACACTGGGGAATTCTTACATTAATAATTTCTAAAACATGGCCACAATAAATATCTAGATCTGGAGAATTGATACAATAGTCTCACAATGGAAAGGAGTAAAGGTCTTGGATATCTTTCTGCTTGACACTGTTACAGTGCTAAACGTTTGTAAATGGTTGAAGGGAGGTCATTCCATTACAGATGAAAATTTTGTGAGATTATAATCTTAATTACCAAGAGGTGGGGTCATCTCAACAGCATTTCTGGAAGAAAATTAATTTAAAAAAGATCCAGAGTGTTGGGTGAGTGTAGGAGGTGGTTCTCATTTATGGTTGGTAAACAAAAATTTTTTAGGTCATTGCTTCTTCTCCAGCTTTGTCAGTGGAATTGGAATAAAAGGGAGTCATTTGGAATTGTGGACATTAAAGTCACAAGAAAGATGATTGTTGTATTGCAGGAAATCAAGTTCAAGGATAAAAATTCAAAAGAGATCATAATAATTTTAAGTAGGGGAGCAGTAAAGACAGCAGATAAATAATGCTTGAGGGAAAGAAATCTTAAGCACAGATCAACAAGAGGAGATTCAAGATTGAACATATGAAAGGAATCCTCTAGCAAGGATACACTTCGTATCCATATATTTCAATGTATTTTCAACAGTATTACACTTTTAATATGCACCTTGCATCCATGGTGACCTTGATGTCTATACACATCATGGCCTGTTTGGTGGTTAAAACCAAAATCTTTTCCAACCAAATGGTGCATGTTGTCATATTTTCCATCATTCAGCAGAAGTGCCTGCTAAGGAAACTAACACAAACACTGGTTCATAGCTGATAGTTTTTGAGTATCTTTGTGAAGTCCTCACTCCAAATTCTGAAGAACTGCTATCTTTTTTTTTTATGTATGTTTGATCTCAAAGTTGTCTGTCAGTGTTCAGGTTAGATCAAGAGCCAGAGTATTATTCCTTTTATTAGCACAGGAGATTTCATTTTTCCTCTTATCCACCTATCAACTGAGCTTTGTACCACAAACCTTCACTCTATCTTCAAAGGCAGCATTCCATAGACCTGTCACTATTTTCATCACACATCCCTGGATCACCTCCACCATTTCCCCAATTCCCAAGGAAACACATGTGACCTAATCAGTGCACACTAATTCAGATGCGATCATATCAGTTATAAGCAGATAACAACTTCTTTATCCCTACTTCACAGTATGTGTTTTTACAACTAAGTGATTTCTGAGCTATTCTGCTTACTTTACAATACAACAGACATGTAAGGAAGAATTGAATGAAGGAATGAAACTACTTCCCCATATACAAACCGCTTATACCTATCTGACAGCAAATTACTTATTCACTAAATTACTCTCTCATCCAGATCCATGCCAGCCTGGTTGGCCAAATGATTAGAGTATCTGCTTTCTGGCCAAGAGGCTGTGGGTTCAAATCCTACCAAGGGAATGGATGTTTGTGATTGTCCTACTAACCAATTACCATATGTACTGCTGTGACTTGTGTCCTGGTCCAGTATGACCTTTGATGTCTTCGCACCATAAAAAAAAATCAAATCAAAAACAATAAATCCAGTACCAAATGTTTCAATTTAGTTACCATCTTGTCACATAGCAATCTACCAAAGGCTTTTGAAAAATCCAAGTATACCATTCCATGTGCATCTCCCTTATCAAGTGAATTTGTCCTTGCAGTACATAAACGGATTACTAAAATGCGACCTCTCCCCGACAAACTCATGCTGATCATCAATGAGAATACTTCTATTTCTTCAATTCTAAATATTCTGCTCATAAACTTCCCTAACTCCTTAAACAATTAGGAGTTAGGGAAGACATACAGACTGGACTATAATTTGTAGACTCAGTCATATCCTCCTCCCCCTTTTTGTGAAGGGAACAATTTTTCTCATTTTCTGGGTCTCGTCCTGTTGCAAGACTCATGTTAAACAGATGTGCCAAAGGTTCTGTTAATTCCCTTTGAGCATCCTTCAAGAATTAAGGTTAAAGATTGTTAAGTCCTGCTGTCTTATTAACATCAAGTTTACTTAATTCTTCATATCTCCTGCTCACAGACCTGACATTCATCATACGTCCCTCCTCCACCATAACGTCTGCACTCCAGCTGCTCACGACGTCACCTTTGTGAGGATGAAATACCATGCTAAACTGCTCATTGAATAATTAAACTATATCCTTTGCATCAGTTACCAGCCCACTGTTGTCATTAACTAACATCAATCTTCCAAAAAAGTTTTACAAATTATTTCACATAAGTTAGTTACTGACGACAGGTAGGCTGGTAACTGCCCATTATACAAGAATTCATTCAGATTTGTAACTTTTTCTTTCTATACTTTGTGGTAGGCAATATTAATGATCAGTAGATATTAAAATGAAATTCTCTGTTAAGGGTTTATTTTTTAATGTTATTTTCTCAAACATCTCATCTCAGAACACACATTAATGCAATCACCTGGATTTTATTGGAAATTATACATGTTCACCATCAAATCATCTGACATTTTTTAAGATAATTGTACATGGAAGATTGTAAAAGCCTATTGGGCCTTAGTTAAATGGATGTGTGAGTTATATTACTAATTCTAAGCTTATGGGGCATGCTATATGATGGGGGAGGGGAGGGGAATCAGGATTCCAGTGGGGCATTTATATTTAGTAAAATCATATTCAGTGTTATTTTTATTTATTTTATTTTTATTATTATTGTTGTTGTTTATTATGATTCAAGCCTCCATGAGGTCAAAAGACTCTACGTGCAAGGCATATCCTAGAAAACACAAAGTTTATCATACCACTGCTTGAACTCATTCATCATTCATGCTCTCACCACTATCAGCAACACATTTCAACCACCCTCCATGCAAAGAAACCACTCCTCACCCTCTTGCTCATAGCTTCCTTTTGTAACTTCCAGGGATAGCTCCTTGATCACTCCTTCTCCCCAGTGTCAACCCTATAACTACCTCTCAACAGTTTAAAAGTGTATAGCATATCACCTCTCCTTCTGTCTACTGAACTTTGCAGTACACATTCCCTCAGCCTGTCTTCATAACTAACATTGTTAGTTATGAAGTCTTGATACCATTTTTGTTATCTGCCTCTAAACCCTTTCCACAGTCAATTTATTCCCTTCAAATCCTGGGAGCCAAATTTGAGAACAATAGTCCAAGTGTGGTCTGCCCAGGACTTTATACAACGGAATGACAGCTCTTTTATCTCTGCAGGTCAGCGTGTCGTCAGTATATTGTAGCAATCCTCTTGGTTACCTTCACCACTTTTGCAATAAGTTCCCTGAATTTCATGTTTCTATCAATCATCACCCCCCAGATCCCTTGCCTCCCTTACTTCCTCCAGTACAGTTCCTCCAACAGAGTATGCAGCCTCCCATCAATGTATCTTAAACTTCAAGTCATTTTGCTGCATTAAATCATTATCCCCATTCATTTGCCAATCTGTCTAGTTTATTCAAATCCTCTTGCAGAGCTAACACATCTGCAGTATTACTAATAACAGTGCAGATGTGTTAGCATCCCCCTGAATTCCACTGACATTCATCATGTTTAACCTTTATATCGATGACAATGTCATCGATATAAAGGTTAAACATACAGGTCCCAGTTCTGAGCCCTGTGGGACCTCCCATACACAACTCTCTGATATTTATCAGATAGCAATCATGAATCCAGTTCAGTAACCTGACATCTAAACCCATATGCTGCAACTTAAATATCAGCTTACATTTATATTTATTTTTTTTGGAAAATGGGAAAAAAAGCATTAGGCTTGTTGCTTTCGTAAAATAACTGAGTTATCTTCCACTGTACATAGGATCCAAAAGCCTTCAACAAGCATGCACCCTCAATACTCTTATTGATATGCCAGTTGATAAGAATAATGCATGTTATTCTGACCTCCCTGGAGTTCAGAGACTCATCATGGGAGATACACACTATTGCACCCAATGCTCATCCAACCATGCCTTAAATTGATTCAATGTGTCTACATTCACAACACACTCAGGCAATACATTCCGCTCACCAACCACTTTCCGTGCAAAGAACCCTCTCCTCACTCCTCTGCTCACATCCTCTTTATACAGTTTCCAGTGATGGCCTCTTGTTCTATCTTCCCCATCTCCAATTCTATGAAATATCTCTTCCATGTCAATCTGATAACAACCCCTGACTAACATATATTTCAATCATATCCCCCCATCCTCCTCCTATTCACGAGGCTTTGCAACTTACATTCTTTCAATCTGTCCTCATACTCTACATTCCAAAGACCATTGACTATCATTGTGAATCTTCACTGGACCCTTTCCAACATACCATCGTCACCATGAAAACCCAGTAACCAAATCTGTGCATAATAATCCATATGAGGCCTGATCAAGGCCTCATATGGATTATTGTGCACAGACCCCTCTATTTCTGCATGTCAGGGTCCTCTGCATCATTTCTATTATCTGATGTGACATCTTCAGAACTTGTGCAATGTGGCCCCTGAATTTCAGACCCTTGTCCACCATCACCCCTAGATCCTGTATCTCCTCTACTTCCTTTAACGTTTCCCTGCCAAGTGTATACTTTGCATCCCATCGTTGCTTACCAAATATCAAAACCTTATACTTTGCAACACTGAACTGACAGTTCCATTTACCTTAAGCCCATTCATGCAATCTATTCAAGTACTCTTGTAAGGCCATAACATCTGCTTGACTCTGCATTGATCTCCCCAGCTTTGCATCATCTGCAAACAGCTGCATATCACTAGTTAAACCCATCCCAATATCATTAACATGCAAACTGAACAACAATGGTCCCAAAACTAACCCTTGTGGGACACCACTAGTGACCTTCCTCTTTTGGGATGCTGCATCCCACATGCAACTTTCTGATACCTATCTGACAGCCAGCTACTATTTCAACTCAGAAGTCTGTTATCCAATCTCATGTGTTTCAATTTATTTAATAGCTTGTCATGTGGCAGTCTATCAAATGCTTTTGCAAAATACAAGTACACCACTGTATATGCATCTCCCCTGTCCAAGGTATTTGTCACCTTGTTATAGTACATAAGTAAGTTGGTAAAACTTGATTTTCCTTTAACCAAACCATGCTGATAACAACAGGATAAAACTTGATTTTCCTTTAACTAACCCATGCTGATGACAACAGGATAAAACTCGATTTTCCTTTAACAAACCCATGCTAACAACAACAGGAAACTGCTGTTATCAACCCATTTCTGTATCCTACTTCTCACCAGGGGGGGCGCCAGTAGTGTCCGGTGGCTGTATGCAAAACTTTATTTAGCGCCCCTATACCCCCTCCCCCAATAAAAAATCACTTTATAAAAACGTATCAGTGAGTAAAAATGAAATAAAAAATATATTAATTATAAGTTTATTGAACTAAAAGTAGAAATCACAAAAAATTGTATAAAAAAACAATAAACATACTAGAAGGGTACAAACACAACAAAAATAATTTGGAAAAAAATAAAGTAAATAAATAATAAAATAAATAAATAATAGTAACTTACAACTATATTAAACATTATTGGGTAAAGAAATAGTTAAATAAATATTTAAACAGAAAGAAAAATCACTTAGTGAATTGAACTTTTCTACTTTTCATTAATGAAAATTCTTGAATAATATGTATATCAAGTTGATCCTAAATATCTGACTCTATTGACAAAATTTGAAAGTCTGTCTTGTACCATTCTGGAGCGCAAGTGGTTTTTAATAATTTTAAGTTTAGAAAAGGACCGTTTTCCGCAGATGCTACAGGTACTGTAATGACAAAAGAATCCGAAGAGCAATTGTAAAGTTTGGATAAACTGTGATTAAGTTGTTTGAATAAATATACTGAATTATCTGATATATATCGTTTTTAAAATTAGAAATAAATGGATGACATTTTTATATAACGAAACCTGTGGTGAATTCATCACTAAAAATTCATCATTTTAGTAAATGGTTGACAGTAAAATTTCTTAGCATAAATCGTCTGCGTCAATGTCTGAATTATTCTCATGTGTTAATTTTTGTCTTAACCTTTTACAACAAGATCATAAATATTCTTTATTTTGTGAAGTACTTAACAAATACAAAAACTGAAATGAATTCATATGTTCTTTTAATAAAGTAAATCTTTCCTGCAAAGATTGTAATGTTTGATCTATTATGCAGAGAAAAAAAAATTACTTTAAATGAAATTTCAGGATCTACTATATTTTCATTTTCATGTCAAATTGTGTTGTCTTTTTACGTCGCTTTAGTGGTCTAGTACTACAAAATACAGATTCTGCATCAAATTTTGCTGCAACTAATTTTAGTTTTCTAGAATTTCTTTGAAAGTTTCATCAGACCTATAATCATTTAAAAATTGATTTAGATCATTCAATGCATCTAAAGTTAGTTGGAGATTCATAGATTAAGACTGCAGTATTTTGCTGACAAAATTCACTTGATTTAAAATATCATATTAACATTTCTGGCTAGATGGGTGAAGCAAAATTGCTTTTCATAATCCCCTTTGTCTTGTAATGAAAGAACTTTGAATGGATTGTTTGTGAGCTATATGCTCGCCCATTGAGAGCAGAGAAGTTAATTGTGTTCAGGTGAACTTAAGATAAACTTTGGTCTTTTATATTTGAAATTTTCTGCTTCATTATATTCCGAGGCTTCCTTGATTAACTGGTTTGGATGATTACTTGTCTCGGTAAAGAATTTCTCTGCTACTTATAACTTATAACTTTCTTATAAACCAAAGGGCATCCAGAATTATCCTCAGGCTTATTCTGTAATCTCTGAAGTTTTAGAATGTTCGAATTCGCAGTGTCGCTCCACGCTGGGGATGCGTAACTGATGACCGTCGAATTACCATCTTGTAAATTGTTAATTTTGTTTGCGTGTCCAGTTTACTTTTTCTGTTGATCATAGGGAAGAGCTGTGCTAAGACGTTGGATGTCTTCGAGGTAATGTAACTAATATGTTGCTGAATAGGAGTTTAATATCCAGAATCACTCCAAGATATTTAACTTCAGTCTGCCTTGGAATCTTTACTCCCAATAAATAAATATCCTCCATGGTATGGATTTTCTTTCTAGTAAACAATATAGCTGAACTTTTCTGGGGGTTAACTTGGATCCTCCAGTCTGCCATCCACTTTTCTAAAATGTGTATGCTGGTGGAGTCTTTTCGTTGCCAGTTTTCGGCTCGGTGATCTTGCCATCACTGCAGTATCATCTGCATATAATGCAGTGAATGTTGTCCTTGCGTTCAGAGGGATATCTGCAACATAGATTGAGAACAGGAGATGTGCCAGAAGAGAACCTGAGGAGTGCTTGCCGAGATCCTGCGTCTGGTCAAAACCGTTTCACCGAGCCTGACCTGCATATATATGTCTTTAAGGTAAGAATGTATTATTTTTATTAACTTGACTGACAAGTTAAATTTTATCAGTTTGTAGAGAAGGCCTTCATGCCATACTTTGTCAAACGCCTTCTCTGCGTCTAAGAAGATGACAGCTGTATTTAGTTTCCAGTTAAAACCTTTAATAATGATTTCTACCAGCCAGTGCGCTTGTTGAGCTGTACTATCGGCCAATATAAGATGGCAATGTCTAGTACATCCAAGCTACCTGAAGGGCTGAAGTGGGTGGGCTCGGTAGGGCCGGCCACTACAACAGAGTTGAGTATTGCAAAGTTGAAATGTGTGTGACCGTTGGTGCTAGTTGATGAGCTGTACCAAGCTGCATGTTGTGAGTTGAGATCTCCTGCTATTATTATGGAGTCATTTGGACCAAGTATGGAGTCCAGATCTGTTGTCAGCAGAGAATGCTTGTAGGGTTATAAGTAGCATAGATTTTGAGACTCCCAGCATTGCAGGTATGTACCTCCACACCGGTGACCTCCAGATTTACTGTATAGGACTTGTCTATTGTATTATGATTCAAATAACTCTTAATATATATTGTTGTGCCTCCACCTCTTGTGCCAATTCTGTCGTTTCTGTACATAGTGTATCCACGGATTTTGGGGTTAGCAGCTGGTCTTGGGTGTGTTTCACCAATCAAGATTATATCAGTACTGAGACGAGTTGCAAATTATTGAAGTTCCAAAGCTTTGTTCATCAATCCATTTGCATTCCATGCGATTATCTTAAGAGCTTTTGGTTTGAAATTATTAGTCGTGACAGATGGCTGTTATAGTGTTTTGAGTGCCTTGCAGGAATGTCTTTCTGGAAGATGTTGAGGGGCATGTCTTGCTGAATTCCTGCAGCATACTGACAAGTGAGTATGCTTAAAACGGATGTGATGTTGGAGCTTTGTAGAGTGAGAGAAGTAGGAGGCTTGGTTCTTGCAGCCTCAGCATATGATTTGGTCATGGTTGTTCCTTCCTGTGAGGTTGAAGGCGAAGTGTTTCGGACCATTTGTTTGGTTGCTTAAAACGTTGTTATGTGGAGGAGCAAGATTGACTTTTATTGATCCTTGATTTTTTGGATTAGAAAGGCATCCCTTGTAGTTGAAGGGGTAAGGTCCTCTGCAGTTTGCACAGAATGCTGGAGTTGTGCGTGATTTGGTTCATGTGGTTGGCTGGTGTCTCTCACCGCACTTCAAGCACCTGAAGACTGCCTTGCATAATTTTTGGGCATCTCCAAACCTTTGGCATCTAAGACACTGACCTGCAGATGCTCTTTTCCTAAGAGGCTCAGTTGAAATCTTGAGTCCGCATACTACATAGATCTGCTTTTGTTCATAGATCTGCTATTGTGTGTTGCTTATTTCCACCAGCACCAAAGGCATTGGTCTTTTATCAGATCTGAGCATCCTGCTTACTTTTACTGGGGATAGGCCCTGTCTAGAGAGATCAGTGCTCACATCTTCAGGAGTGATACCTTCAGCTATCCCACATAGAACTACCTTCAGCTTCTCTTCGCTGGGTAAAGTGAAGGTGTGATATGAGACGTTAGCTTTGTCAATAAAGCTGGTCATCTGTAATCCGAGACAGTAGTGGGTTGTATTTTAACTCCCTCATCTGAGTTTTTGGCCCATGAGAATGAGATGTTTTGTTCTCTGAGGGCTGACGAGACAGGGATCCATTTTTCCTTACCCTTAATATGACTGTGGTACCTTTCCTTTAGGACCATTGAGTGCTTCTATCCCTGTCCTGTTGTTTTGGGTTGTTCCGCATTCGTGGAGAGTTTCATCTTCTTTTTGACCATTTTGAACTCCGTATGTTTTCAAGGTATGATGACTGCTGTCTTGGGATGTAGCATCTTCCATACTTGGGAAGTGTGCAATATCTGATTGCGTCAGAGTTATGGGCCCTTCACCAATGTCATCCATATTGTCCTCTGTGACTGCTGTGGGGTGGAATGTGTCAAAGAGCTTGACTTTTCCTGGCAGCAGCTTTCCTAGTCTGAAAAAATCCATGCATACTTCCTCGAATTTGGCCTCATTCAGAAGTTTTCCATTTAGAAATGTGTTAAGACACAGCTGGAGAAAGAGTATAGATTGCTCAGGTGTCCTGAGCAGGTTAAAGATAATCCTGTGGACTTTTGAGGGTTCACTAGCAAATCCCGTAGACACTCTTAGGTGTCTACCAGCAATAAAATGCAACTAGCTGTCCTAATAGGCAAAAGGAGTGTCACGAAATCACTTGGCCAGAGATTGATATTCTACCTCCCTAAATAAAACCATAAATCCACCACTGGTCCTCATTGCGGGTGGGGCGTGCCGGCCATTAGACCTCTTGCATGTTTCATGAATAGGGGGAGACAGTAGCAAACAAACCGTGTCTGTGCCAGTGCAATGCGCGTTTCGTGAAAAACCTTGTAAAGAAACTAATCAGGCACAGTCTAAAATAATACGTCTGTTCACATCAAAATCCCACTCCTCTCCAAAATATCATACCAAATCTTTGGCGCCTTTGTATCCTGGCGCCTGTGTGCATCGCACACATTGCACATATTATTATTATTATTATTATTATTATTCCTGATACCTCCAAGGAGTCCGAAGACTCATCGTGGGAGGATATCTACAATTCTCTCTACACCTAACCTCTACTACGAATCATCTCCATCAACGCCATCTACCGCCCACTTCCAACACCACCACAACTAGTAATATGGGCGGCGCACCCCTGCTTCTCACCAATCTCTCTAGTACCTTTGCCACAACTCCAGATCATCAGGAATGAACTTCTTTATCATAATATCTATTGTTTCTGCTAAGTTTCCTGTAGAAGTGCTTTCTGTTTTTAATAGTTGATAATATAGGTCCTGTTTTATTTTTGTTTGCTGTTAATTTACATATACAGTTCCAAGAATTTAATGCATAGTTCAACGTTTTTTATATGAAATTTTCCATGATTTAATGTACAAAAAAAAGAAAGTGAAGAGATAAAAAAATATTTCATCAAAAATTATTATTGTTTTATAATTTAACTGCTGATTTCAGTAGGTACATTTCATTCATATTAAAATTTCAAATCCAATTATTAGAGGAAATGTATTGAAGGGAAAGATGTGAGATTTTTTAATGTTCATCAAAAATTAGATTGTTTTAAAGCAGAAGCACTTTACTACTAGTTAATCTAGGACACTTTAGGGACCTTTAAAGGGTAATATGGTAACAACATTTTCAGAAATGTTGATTCATGACTCCAATAAGTGGAGTAGGTAGTCTAATACTGGATGATGAAAATCATCTTACACCTGATTAATCACAAACATTAATGCTACAGTATGATTTGAACCGTCAGCCACTCAAGCAACAGCCCATAACATGACATCTGAGAATTAGTTTCTCAAATTATACCATTTGAGAAACTGAGAGCCTGAAAAATTGTAGTTTAATTTGAAGGAAAATTGTTCATAGGGGATTAATAATAATATAAACGTAATCACATAATACTATCATGGTATCCTGCCCTCTTTGTGGGTACATGAATTTGATGATGATAAACTGAAAAATTTTGATCTGAGCTACTTATGTAGAATCATTACTAGAATAGTAATCTACCATTTATCCAACCTTCAAAAGAATGACCCTTCAAGTAACAAGGATCCTTGCATGTCAACTGACTTCTGGTAGAGCACCATGTAACTACACTTCCATTAACCTTTCTCCTTCCTGATGTGAGAAATTATATTTTAGGATAGTATTCAGACATCTTTTCACATTTTCTGTAAATATAATTGATGGTTTTAAATAACATTCCTTTCTGAATAATCTTAAAGTTTTGGATTATAAAGGAGTCTCTAGAAAAACATATCATGTATGGAACTTTTGTACTAGCATTCTGGGAGAAAACTTACAGCACTGGCATGATAGCATGCACCAAGCATTATCATGGTGAAGCATATTTTTTGTTTTGTTTTTCACATGCACAACTTGTAATACAGTTGAACACTCATAATTATTGGAAGTTTTTCCACTTGGTTATAGTATAAATTAAGGAAACCAAGAAATTATACACTTGGTTTAATCCTTTATCCAAGTGTAAGCAAACAAAATTTACACCTTAAGTATTTTCAGAACTGGGAAAACTTGTATATACATGTAGAAGTTAAAGGCTTCTCATCACTTGCCTTAGGATTCCATAATGCAAAGCACATATCCTTACAGACATTGCCATGCATTATGGGAAGGGTCACTACCCAGACCGGTTTCGATCTTTATTGAGGCTTTATCAGTGGGAGCCAGACCCAGAGAGGATACTAAGGTTGAAGTAATGCAGAAGTATATTTTCATATATGAATAGCCACAAGGTATTACACCTTATTATCAATTCAATACTCTGGATTAGAGATAGTTGGAAGTTTTTCCACCTCAGTATCACCTCTAGGTCTGGCTCACACTGATCAGACCTCAATAAAGGTCGAAACTGGTCTGGATAGTGACCCTTTTCATAATGCATAGCATTATACATGTCTGTAAGGATATGTGCTTTCCATTATGGGATACTAAAGCAAGTGATGTGAAGTTATTAGCTTCTATATCCGAGTTGCCCCAGTCCTGAAAATACTTCAGGACTGGGGCAACTCATAAACTTTGTTTGCATACACTTGGATAAAAGATTAAACCAAGCATACAATTTCTTGGGATCTTTAATTTATAGTTGAACACTCAATCTGCAAGGAATGTTGTTGAATGAAAATTTGTCCGTTTAGAATGTATTCATGCCTTCTTCTCAGGAAAAAATCGACGAGGCAAGGTTTATTCCCTCCAGAAAAGTACGGTTTTTCATCTCGAAGACCAGCTAGAAGAATACATGCAATTAAGGAACATAATAAGCTGGATTAACAGCCTTGTTGCTTTGGTTGTAATTCAAAAACACTCTAACAACATGTTCGAAGTTGTATCCTTTGAGGTTATATCAGAAGTTGCTGTTCTGATAATTGAAGGGTCAGATCAACAGGAGATTACTATAATATGTAGTGATGTTGACTGACAAATCTATCTGGTAATGATAGATAGATAGATAGATAGAGAAGGATATTTTAGAACATATTATACTATGATTTGCCAGCCTGGTTGGCCAAGTGGTTTGCGTATCTGCTCTCCAGCCAAGAGGCTGCAGGTTTGTATCCCACCTAGGCATGGATGCATGGGATTGTCTTCCACCTTCATACATTAATTCATACAAGTGAATAAACACTCCTCCCCAAGATGGACTGGGTCACCAATGGAGAAGTATACCCAACCCTGCCGCAATGGGAGAGGCCTTCACCCTGTAGTGGATGGAAAATACGCTGATCATCATCACCAATTAGCAATTATTTTGACTACTCTATAGAACATAAAGTAGTCAAAATA
The DNA here is from genome assembly GCF_054136105.1 of Typopeltis vanoorti. Lineage (NCBI taxonomy): Eukaryota > Metazoa > Arthropoda > Arachnida > Uropygi > Thelyphonidae > Typopeltis > Typopeltis vanoorti. The sequence goes on from NC_143562.1 coordinate 14,305,816, forward strand.
ATTGCTAATTGGTTTGCAATAAATAATGACAAATTCTGCACGGTTTTATTATGATTAGCAGCCTGCCATCAGATACAATTCCATCTATGGGACAGTGGCATTACTCATACAAATTATTCATCTCCTACAACATTATACCAACCTTGAACAAAACTATTACTAAAACTTCAGTCCAAGTAACTTGGTACTGAGAGAAAAATAAAAAATGATCAGAAAGTGAACCATATACTGTTAATCACCACACCTGTGTCCAAACTGACTATAATATGATTCCCCCATTCTTGACTGGTTCCCGAGTTAGTCTATCTCCGGCATGGGAAAGCTGGTTTTTTCTCTCATAATTTCAAGAAAATCGCTCAAAGAACCCACATTATTTCAGACAGTAACACATCCTGTTAGAGTTAGGTAACAAGAGGTGGCAGCACTTATTTGCCTGTGGTTGCAGCTTGTAATTAGTGATAGTCGTGGGCCAGCTATCTCGGATTAGCTGCAGATGAAGACTGAACTGTCCGCTCATTCTCCGAAACCTAGATAGCGTTAAAAGGCCTAGCCTATTCCCTATAAAGGAATAAAAGGCATTAACTTATTATTATTATTATTATTATTTTAGACCTCCAGTCAGAAAAGGACTCATTGAGAGAGGCTATAAATCACCCAAACTTCCATATAACGAAAATTTCCATCAGCACATATCCTATAACACCCATTCAAAAGTTTATAGACGTCTATCACATCACACCTCTTTCTCCTGTTAACCAGAGTCCGCAATCCAAATACTCGCAATCTGTCCTCATTATCTAATTGCCAGAATCCAGATATAATCTTTGTAATTCTTCTTTGCACTTTTCCACAACCACTTTATCTCCCTTGAAACCCAGGAGATCAAATCTCTGCAAAATAATCCAGATGTGGTCTTATCAAAGCCTTATAAAGAGGCAAAATGATTCCTCATCCTTACATGTCAAGGTTCGCTTCAACATCGCAATTATCCTCTGAGTTGTATTTGCAACTTTTGTTACGTGACCGTTGAACTTCAAATTCCTACCCACGAATACACCACGATCCATGATCTCTTCAGTTTCTTGTAGCATAACCCCGCATAACCCCGCTAATATAATATGCTGCTGGAACTCTGATCACACCAAAGTACATAACTTTATACTTACTAACCTTAAACTGATAACTATTTTCGTTTCCCAAATTTCCAGTCTATTCAAATCATTTTGTAATTGCTGAATATCAGTGCCATCCCTGATTGCCCTGCCTATCTTCGCATCGCCGGCAAACAATTTCACATCTGATGTTAGATCCTGCCTGATGCCATTAATGAATACATTGAATAATAATAGCCCAAGGACTGAACCCTGAGGTACACCACTGGACACCTTAAATCTGGCAGATTCACACCTACTGTATACCCTCTCTGATATCGATATCTATCTGTCAACCATCCGCTTATCCAAGTCAAGGGTTTATTTTGCAATCCCATATTCTCCACTTTATGCAACAGCCTTTCGTGTGGTATCAAATGCTTTAGAAAAATCTAACATTATCATAGTGTATCCATTTCCTTTATCCAACTCAGCCGTAACATTGTTATAAAATATGAGAAAATTGCTAAAACATGACCTTCCTTTAGTAAACCAATGCTGTTTCTTGAAGAGTATAGCATGTTTGCCTACCCAGTTTTGTATGCGAGTTCTTACCAACTTCTATAAAATCTTCACTACCACACCAGAGATACTGATAGATCGATAGTTAGACACACCAGTTTTTGCATTAGCCTTGGGCAATGGAACTATCATACATTCCTTCCATTCCTGTGGTATCATTCCTGAGCTAAGACTTAAGTTATACAAACATGTGAAAGGCGTAGCCAATTCGGTTGAAATTCCTTTAACAAACGGACTGATAATCCGTCTGTCCCTATAGACAAATTCTTATCCAGGTTATGCAACATATCTTCGACATTTTCATGAATCTTCAATTTTCATCCAATGTAGCAGTAGCACTGTGCACCATGTTACATACACCTGGTTGATATATCTTAGCAAAGTGAGCGCTCATTAACTGAACAATCTCCTTAGCTTCCGGCACTCGAGAACTATTTACATTCGATAAAGTTATTCTTCCACGTTCATTCTTTCTTTTGCTTGGGGCATAACGATAAAATTCTTTTGGATTGCCTTTAGCTTGCACGGCCAATTTCTTTTCATACTCCTGTTTAGCTTTCCTCAAAATACTCGTTACTTTTCTGGCTTGAGCTTTATATATTTCATAACTCCTCTCACTCTTATTCTCATGATATTCTTTCCACATCATCATCTTCTTCTTGTGAATCTCTTGCTTAATAAAATTGCACATCCATTTCGCTCCCTACCTATTTATTCTTCGAACACTAGTGATACATTTAGATACCGCCTCATTTAAGCACTTTCCCATGCATTGCTGACATTTTTCCCATTCAGTAATAGCCTGTGTAGCTCAGTGGATGTGGCGTTTGCATACCACGACGCTTGGCCGCACGAAGGAAGACTTGGTTTCGAGTCTAGTCGTCGACTAGAAAAAATTTTCCTAAGCCTTTTTTCGACCGGTTCCCGAGTTAGTCGATCTGTGGCAGGGGTAAGTGGGTTTTTTCTCCCAGAAACTTGGGTGTTTCTTCCCGTCAACTGAAGAAAATCGACCGTAGAACCCACACTATTTCAGACATTAAATATATCGTGTTAGGGTTCGGGACCACGAAATGGCGGCACTTATAAAGCCGTCTCTCTTCACTGCGTGGCGCTTAATTAGTGATAGCCTTGGGCCAGCTATCTCTGATTGGGTATCAGTGGAGATTTAACTGCCCACTCAGTCTCCAAAAGTTAGTTAGGGCTAAAAACGGCCTCGCTTACTCCCGTATATATAACAAATATATAATATAATAAAGTCGAATTGCTCGGGTTGTATGACGTGGTTCATATCTGTTGCCTCTTGAATCCGTGTGAGCATAGCGCGTTCTGCTATCTTGCCTACGCACGAAAGAAGGCTGATCGGTCTATAATTCTGAGAAAATTGTGTATTTTCCCAGCTTTTGGAATTAGGAAAACATCCGCAAGCTTCCATCGCTCTGGAAAATAATTTAGCCGAAGGATGGCATTAGTGATAGTTACCAAATGTATAACCCCTTCACGGGGGAATAATTTGAGTGCTTTGTTCGTTATACCATCCGGACCTGGAGCCTTTTTGTTATTCAGTTTTCTTATGATCTCATGTATTTCTGTTGGTGACACGGATTTGTTGTTCGATCGGAATGAGGCATTTTGAGTAATTTTACGCAATTGCATGTAGATTTTTCTTATGAACCACAATTATGCATAATTGGAGCTTCATTGTCTTTCTAAGCTGTCTGCAAATGATTCTGTCTTTTCTTCATTACTGTAGGCGACTCCATGTTCACCTTGCATTGGGGGAGCATGTTAAGTTTTGAACGAAGTGATCTCATCATTCTCCACAATGACTGATCCTCTGTGTTTAATTGGTGTATTTTGTTTTTCCAAAGTTGGTTGCGATGATCCTTTAGGGCATACTGAACTTCGTTGGTTGCGATGATCCTTTAGGGCATACTGAACTTCGTTGGTTGCTCTGTTAACTACCTGCTTATCTGAGTGATCCGTTGTTCTGTGATATTTTCTTCTTATCCTGTTTTTCTCTCGAATAAGACGTTTGTCCTCTGGGAGTTTATTTGGTGGTGTGCATTTTGTTATATTGGTTACCTGTGATACTGCTGTTAGTAATTGCTTTTCAAAGGTTTTACTGCTTTTTTCTATATCTTCAGTGGATATAATATGTGGTACTCGCCCAGGTTTTAAAGGAAGGCTGAGGGAAGTTGTTTCCAGTTTATAAAGGTGGAGGTATTTTTAGTTAAATCTTGTATGGTTCCTAGTTACAAAAAGATGGGGGTTGTGATCAGAACTTAAGTCGTTAACTGCTTGTATTTGATAGCTGTGCGTAATGTTTTTTAGTATTTGCTATATGAAGTATAACCGGACGGCCGGTTGCTCCATAGTGTGTGGGTTCTGTGGATCCTATTACTCTCATTTTTCTTGTAGTGGTATATGAATTCAGTACTCTGCCGTTGATATTTGAGTTTCTGCTTTTCCGTGTGGAATGTTTGGCATTAAAGTCGTCAGCTACGATTACTGCTTTAACTGCGTTTAGTATTTCATCCAGATCTAGATCTAGGAGATTTTTATTTGGGGTGTCGTAAGCTGCGAATATCGTGATACTGTTTGTGTTTTCCACATGTTCTGTTTGGGGTTTGGCTATTGTTATGCTTTATGTTTCTATTGACAAAGATGGTCGTGCCTCCTCCTCTTGCATACCTTCTGTATGTGTGTGCATGGTTAAGTGCTATAATTGTTGATTCTGACCTTGTCACTTGGACGAAGGTGTGATTCATTTATAAGGATGATATATGCTTGGATTTATGTTGCAAACTGCTGTAGTTCCTGCATTTTGTTGGATAGTACATTTGTGTTCCAGCTGACAATCTCTAATGATTTATGTTTTCTATTAGTCTTATTCATTAAGGATTTCAACAAGCATTGATTGTGTGTGTCCTAAATGATATCCTTAGCTTCTTAAGTTCAGTTGGTTTTCCGGAGTTCAGGAAGCATTTCTCCTATGTGGCTTGTTATATTCTGTAGGATAGGTTTCTTGGTGTCACTATTTTGGTTTTGGGTCTTTTAGGTAGGTTGGTCTTATAACTTCATCATACGTCCTTCTGTCCGTTGTGGAGATTGTGGTTTGATGGGAGGATGTGCGTTCTTGTATTGGTTTGTAGTTGAGTCTTTTGGTTTAGAGGAAATGCTATGCAACCCCTATAGTTTGCGGGGGGCATGGACCTCCGCAATTTGCCCACTTTGCTGGTTGTGTGCGGGTTTTGGGCATTCATTGGTTGCGTGTTTGCCACTGCATTTAACACATCGGTAATCTGCTTTGCAGCAGCGTTGTGAGTGGCCAAACGTTTGACAGTGATGACATTGCGTCGTTGTTTGTTTATGTTTTAGCGATTCGGTCTTTATCACTAAATCACAAATAGTCTGAAGATCGTAAATGTGTCTCTGATCTTTACTGATCTCTATCAATATTAGAGGATATGGAGTTTTATCAGCTCTACGCATTCGGCTGACTTTTGTAGTACTGAAGCCTTTGTTTTGGAGATCTTTTTGTACTTCATCTGTTATAATGGACTGTTACCTCTCTGAGTACAACTTTAAGGTTCTTTTCACTGTTGAGTGCAAATGTGTGGTAGCGAAGGTTGTTATTATCCAGAAATTTAGTTAGTTGTCTGTAATCGGTGGAAGTTTTTGGTTGCATGCGAATTCCTTCTTCTGTATTAGTGGCTTTCGTAAATGATATTTCCAGAGTTCGGAGTGAAGTAACAACTGATCAATGATTTTTATCCCTTGGGATGACTGGCGGTATTCTTTCTTTTGAGTTTGTATTAATATCAGTCTCCATTTCTGCTGTTTTGGGTGATTCTCTAGTAACGAATATTTTCCTTTTTTTAGTTTTAACAGTTTGGAATGCTTCCTCTAAGTCAGCTGTGTCCAATATATGGTGCGCCTAATTTTAGGATATTTGCGCATCCTCAGGATCTAGTGGCTGACCCGAGCTTCGCTGTCCGATATCTACTACTGTCACGTTTACCAGACTGTTATCTGTGACAATTGTGGGGGGAAACGTGTCATAGAGTTTTACTTTCCCCGGCCACCTCACCTCACTAAGTGCCTCACCCAAGCGGATAAATTCACGATAAACGTCCTCAAACTATGACTCGTCTATCAGATTTTCCATGTCTATGTCTATCAGTTATCAAAACTTAACCCCCCCACCCCCCCCCCCCCCCACCCCCCCCCCCCCCCACCCCCCCCCCCCCCCACCCCCCCCCCCCCCCACCCCCCCCCCCCCCCACCCCCCCCCCCCCCCACCCCCCCCCCCCCCCACCCCCCCCCCCCCCCACCCCCCCCCCCCCCCACCCCCCCCCCCCCCCACCCCCCCCCCCCCCCACCCCCCCCCCCCCCCACCCCCCCCCCCCCCCACCCCCCCCCCCCCCCACCCCCCCCCCCCCCCACCCCCCCCCCCCCCCACCCCCCCCCCCCCCCACCCCCCCCCCCCCCCACCCCCCCCCCCCCCCACCCCCCCCCCCCCCCACCCCCCCCCCCCCCCACCCCCCCCCCCCCCCACCCCCCCCCCCCCCCACCCCCCCCCCCCCCCACCCCCCCCCCCCCCCACCCCCCCCCCCCCCCACCCCCCCCCCCCCCCACCCCCCCCCCCCCCCACCCCCCCCCCCCCCCACCCCCCCCCCCCCCCACCCCCCCCCCCCAAGAAACAAATAAATAAATGTGGTCAAATAAATACCGCATTTATTTCACTACTTTGGACTGTTTTCCATATATTTCGTCATATTGATTTCTTAATCCTTCGAATTTAAAGTGATCGCTTTTGGCGCTGTCGCCTTTTGCGATCTGTGTAGGTTTCAGTATGTTCATATAGTGTTAGTGTAATTGTTTTCTTTTGTGATTTTTGTTTTGGAATTTTGACGGAAGCAGACGTATTATTTTAAATTGAGCCTGATTAGATTTCATTACAAGGTTTTTCAGGAATCTTACATTGCACTGGCACTGACACAGTTTGATTCCTACTGCCTCCCCATCTGCATGAAAAATGCACGAGGTCTGATGGCCGTGTTGGTCCCACCCGAAACGAAGACCAGTGGTGGATTTATGGTATTTTAGGGAGGTAGGTTTTTCACTGTGGCCAAGTGAGTTCTTGACACTCTTTTCCCCTTTTAGTAGCGCATTACAAACTTGCTTTACTTAGCCAATAGACTTCCACGTGAGTCTACAGGATTTGATAGCACGTTATAAGCCTATACTATTACCAAAATTGCCATAACGGACGAAAGGTATATCTACCAAGGCACTGTTTATTCCAATATGGACAACACGGACGATATTGTTCAAGTCATTTGCAAAGAAAAGTTGCTTGACCTGTTCAAGAAGATATTTAAAAAGTTTCATACAGAATTCCCGGGATTTATAAACATATACGCCCAGGTCAATGATCAAGAAGGAGAGGATGAGGATACAGAGGGCGAATTCAAAACCAATAGACGGAGGAACTCTGAAGATCTTATGGATGAGGATCTAACACCACAAGCTTCAGAAGACAAAAAAGAAAAAGTCCCACCAGTGATTCTCCGATACAAAAAAGAAAAGTGAACATTGGTTTCAAGAATCCTTGGTGAACAAACATCAATTTCTCCAAGGCCAAAAACACAGATGAGGGAGTTAAGATTCATCCCACTACTGTCTCAGATTATTGCAAAATGACAAAAATGCTGGACAAATCTAAATTGCGCTTCCACACCTGCGTACTAAAAAAAAAATCAGCTGGCGCCTATGTTGTTCCCATATAGGGAGTATGTGGGGCCGTTTACCCTATCTAACTTTTGGAGACCGAGTGGGCAGTTCAATCTCCACTGGTAGCCAATCAGAGAGATAGCTTGCCCAGGGCTATCACTGATTCATCGGTATGCAGTGAAGAAGGCGGTAAGCTCGTGCCACCATATCGTGGTCTCTAACCCTAACACAATATTTTTAATGTCTGAAAATAGTGTGAGTTCGACCGTCGATTTTCTTGAGTTTACCGGACGAAAAACCCGAGTTTCCGGGAGAAAAAACTCGCTAGCCCGTGCCAGAGATCGACTAACTCGGAAACCGGCCGAAAAAAGCCTTAGAAAAATTTCCTCTAGTCGCCGACTAGATTCGAACCACCAAATCCTTTCTTCGTGCGGTCAAGCGCTGTAGAGTGCAAACGCCACTTCTACTGAGCTACACAGGCTACTAGCAAGTGAGAGAAATCTAAATGTGGTCCTCAGAGGAGTTTCAGGCATCACAACAGATCAGGTCACTGCCGACCTCATCTGTTGCCTTTAGTACTAGTAGAAATCTGCAACGCCCAGAAAAGGATATACGAAGTGACAGATATCTGCAGGCTCAAAATTACTACTGAGCCTCTAAAGAAAAGGGCATCGGCAGGCCAATGCCATAGATGCCAAACATTTCGACATGCCCAAAATTTGTGCAGAGCAGCCTACAGATGTCTAAAATGCGAAAATAGGAATGACACCAGACAAGCTACTGCACCAAGCCAAGGACTACACCTGCCTGTTGTGTCAATTGTAGAAGACCTAACCCAGAAAACTACAAGGGGTGCCTTTTCCACCCAAAAAATCTTGGGTCAGCAATAGTGAACCCCACTCTTCCACGTAATGACACCAAAAGCAACCAAGCAGATTGCCCTCCTGTTCAAAATGCCTCAACTTCAGCAGCACAGGAAGGCACACGATCTTGATCCATGACCAAGATATATGCAGAGGCGGCTCTAACTCAGATTCCTTGATCACATGACCAAGCAAGCTCCAAATTAACATCATTTCTATGTCCCTTGCTACTATGCTCCCGGAATTCAGCAAAGCAAGCTCCTCACCATCTTCCAGAAAGAGATTTTATCTAGAAACCCAATCCATAATGAAAACACCATAAAATGTATAAAAAACTGAAACCAAACTCACTCACGATAATAGCGTGGAATGCTAATAACTTGCTAAACAAAATCCTTGAACTGCAAGAGTTCACTCACAGATACAATCCTGATATAGGGACATAGTTAACGAAACGCATCTTAGGCCAGTTGACAGCCCAAAATTACGGGGCTTTACGATGTATAAAACAGAGAGACTTACCGCCGGTGGAGGAGGCACAGCCATATACATCAAACATTATTTAAGCCATAACGTCCTGAGCAACCCACATACCAAGAACCTCGAGATAACATGTATAGAAGTTCATATTAACAATACCGGCAGCATCAAAATCTACGCCGCATACAACTCACCCAGCATCCCACTGTTGCCATCTGATTTGGATTCCAATCTCAGCTTTAGTAACTCCATTATCATGGCGGGAGATTTCAATGCCAAACACACGGCTTGGTTCAGCTCCATAATCAACAATAAAGATCATTCACTAAACAATTACCCCACCTAAAACTCAATAGTTACAGCCGGACCTACAGAGCCCACTCATCACAGTCCGGCTGGAAGCTCAGATGTACTTGACATAGTCATTCTCAGAAACATTAAATACCAGTATCAGCTGGAAACACTAAATGAACTGTCTTCCAACCACAATTCCATTCAGCTTAAGTTCGGTACGCTCGACAACTCACTCCACCACACTCATTTATACCTTAAGACAAATCTCTAGAATTCTCCCAGAGCACATCGGCCCAGCCACCGTTATTCACAATAAAGAGGAGATAGACTTTGCTGTAAACAACCTAACGAGTCTAATCAAAAAAGCAATAAAGTCAGTCACCAAACTACAGTCTTTAACCTGCTCGGTCGGATCCCTGAGGAAATCATGGATCCAGTCAGGTAAAAAAACAAATCCTGAAAGAGCTTTAAGATTCACTGCCGAGTTGAGCAGGTTTTATGACAACAAAAGAATAACTCAGAACCTATAACAGAATCAAACTCCCCAGAAAAGCCATTGAGCATCTAGTCAACATAATCAATGCCATTCTTAGATTCAAGCATTTTCCCATAACTTGGAAGACGGCCGATATCACACCACTTAAAAAGATTGGAAAGAACTCTCAACTCCCCAAAAGCTACAGACCTATCAGCCTTCGAAAGGCAGTGGAAAAAGTCATCCTTATAAGGCTTCAGACAGAAACGGATAAGTTAGGAATTATTCCTGACGAGCGGATTCAGAAAAAACACAGCACTGAACAACAAATACACCGTCTGGTCGAATATATCACAAATGGTTTCAACTAGAACCTCCACACAGATGCGGTCTTTACAGATGCCGCGAAGGCTTTTGAAAAGTTATGGCATCAGAGTCTTCTCTACAAACTCATCAAATTCAATATACCAATTAATCTAGTAAAAATAATTGACATATACCTCAGAGATACATGAAGGTCAAAATAAATGAAACTGTATCACCCAGACGCAAGATCCTAGCAGGTGTGCCGCAGAGCTCACTTCTGGCCCCCCTGCTATTTTCTATCTACATAGCTGATATCCCTCAAAACCCAAGCTACAACCACTGCATTTTATGCAGGTGATAGGGCTTTATTAGCAAGATCTCTTAGCACCAAACTGACTATCAGAAGACTCCAAACCAGTATTCATACACTGGAGAAGTGTGTGATGGATTGGAGGATCCAAGGAAACCCCCAGAAGAGTTCAGCCATACTGTTCTCTAAAAAGAAGGTTCAGACCAAGGAGGACATACAGCTACTATGAGTTAAGATTCCATGGCAGACTGAAGTCAAATATCTCGGCGTGATACTTGACAAAAAACTCCAATTCACCAGTCACATAAAACACATAAGCTCGAAGACATCCAAAGTAATCGCGCAAATCTACCCCATGATCAACAGAAAAGCAAATAGATATTCGGAACAACCTACTCATATACAAGATGGTAATACGTCCACTCATCACTTACGCATCTCCTGCATGGAACAATACCTCGGATACAAATATTCAAAAACTGCAGAGGATACAGAACAAATGCCTGAGAATGATTCTGGACTCCCCAAGGTTCATTATAAACTCCCAGATTCACAGAGAAGTCAACTTTCCCTACATCACATCTCTCCTTCATGATCTAGCAGAAAAGTTCTTCACGAAGACAAGCAATCATCCAAACCTGCTTATCAAGCAAGCTTCAGACTACAATAAAGCAGACATTCTACAAATACAAAAGACCCAAGTCAATTGTATGCTCAGCTGAACAGAACTAATCTCACTGCCCTTCCAGGACGAGCTTAAAGCTCAATTACTCTCCACTGAATGAACTTCGCCCTCAGACAAAGGGGAATATGAAAAGCATTTATGCTTCGCCCATCAAACCAGTAACGTTTTGCGTTCTGCGTTTTGTGTAGTAAGTCTGATGCAAATTGATATTGTGTATTAAAAAAAAATAATTTATTTTAACAAAATATCCGCATCTGTATTTTCAAAAGGACTGCCAATCCATTTAAGTAAATTTAGTGATCGTGCCACAAATGATATCATAATACCAGTGTTCCAAAATGCTGAGAATTATATGTTTGATATTCAATTACCCGATATTAAATAAATAAACTGGAAAGTGAACTCAGTGAACCTCGCTAGCTGTTTCTTGTATATGTGTATATACGTACTGCGTTTTGAAATAGAAATATTATTTAATAAGAGCATACTAATACAGAGTAAGAAAATAAAATTGCAGTTACATTCTGTCTTACTAGTTTTTATTTATTATATGGCACCTCCAGGGATTCCAAAGACTCATAGAGGGAGAGTATGCCAGCAGCATCGAACGATTGTTCCCTTCCAACTACTAACCGCGCTCAAACTTAGTTAACTTTTTACGTGAGCCATTAGTAGCCAAAGTAGGACAGCTTACAGCAGCTGTAAGCTGTCCTACTTTGGCCAAACAGGCAGGACAGCAAATATCAGAATTTCAGAACACAAGGACTACATCCGGTTTCACCAATACAGCCACTCTGGTCTTGCTGACCATGCTCTGGATACCTGCCATAGAAAACGGTGGAAGAAAGCCAGGATAATACACCATAGCAAATACAGATATGAAAGGCTTTTCATAGAATCAGCTTCAGCCCTAAGAAACGATCCACCCCTAAACAAATTTGGCTGCATTAGACTTCCTCAAATTTGGGAAACCTACATCAGAAGACCTTCAGCCCAATCGCCCAAGAATACCAACATTGCGCGCTAGAGAGCACCATCAGGACTTTAGGAGTAATAATAGCTTCATACTTCTTCCTCATTTATTGTTTTGCTGTGCCTGCGTGCACATATCTTGTACTTAAGTTCTTGAAAATGGCAACGTGACGTTGCCGAAATATAGAAATATATTAAAATTTATTTTAATGTATATGCTAGTACGTTGTAATTTCCTGAAATAATATAGTGAAAAAACAAACAAACAGTAAATTATTATTACCATCAGACCTTCATGGCGTCAAGAGATTCATTGTGGGAGGGCCCACTCTCACAGCCCATCATATCTTGATTTAGATGCGTTCATTCAAATCACTTGCCACTCTCCATGCAAAAAATCCACTCCTCACCCCTGCTCACACCCTCCTTATACAGCTTCCAGAGATGGCCTCTTGTTCTTCCCCTGTCTACAGACATTCTATAAAAAATCTCATCCACATTAATTTGGTAATTACTCTTTACCAATTTATGTCTCAATCATGTCCTCCACTTTTCCTTCTATCCGCTATGCTCTGCATTTTGTGTTCTCTCAATCTTTCTTTATTCTCTACATTTCAGAGACCAAAAACTGACTATGTCAATTGTCTCTGAACTCTCTCTCCAACACCTCATCATCCTTTTGAAAACCAGTCCACTGAATCTGTGTACAGTAATCCGCATGCGGCATGATGAAAGCTTTATACAGTCGAATCACAACATTTTTGCTTCTACATATCAGTATTCTCCATTATTACCATAATTCAACTGTATTGTCCTTACAGTTTTAGCAAAATATCAGCCATCATCCCCAAATTTTTCTTCTCCTCCACCTCTTCTAAGATACTCCCACGAATCCTGTATTCTTCAACCCATTTTTGCTTCCGAAATTTTAAAATCTAACACTTTGCAACATTAAAAGTGATATTCCCTCATACGTGTTCATTCAGACAGTCTTCAGGTCATATAGCAACGGACATCCCCTTGCCCATGGGGATATCCGTTAACTTCTTTCCAATCAGTGTACATTTAGCCCTAAATTTTCAGAAATTGGTTAACAGTCAATATTCACCATTGGCAACAGAGAGTGCATTACAACGGTGTGCTAGATGAAAGCGATATTCCTATTCCCAATTAATTTTTATTGATAAATATTTCATGTTTTTACGGTCAATTTTGACCATAAAAACATGAAATCAAAAAACCACATTTCCTCAGCAGAAATCATACTTCATGTGCTAAAGATAGAGTAACTCTGAAATTAACTGAAAAAAAATTGAACGGTGGAAGGATATACCATTTCTTGGTGGCACAAGATGGAGAAATGGGATGGTAGAGTGATACATATGACAGGCGACGAGTTTTATCGTTCAGTGTATCAAACTAGAATGGAAATGACACTGGTGGTCTTGAGAGTGTGCTGTTTGAGATGGAGGTTTGCAGGACAGATATTTAGTAGGATATTGCTATAAGCAATGGAACATGGAACATATAGGGTGATGGAGGAGGAAATGTTTGAGCCCATTTATTGACTTGATAAGTCAAAAGCGGATGATCATTATCAGAGATTTCAAGAATGATAATATACATGGCATAAAGGAAGTAGTATATAGTAGTAAGGGTCGATAGTACAATCGGGAAGTGCTTGGTGTGTGACGCACGTCCTGAAAATATAGAGAAATGTAGAAATAGTTTCTGAGGAAATTATTTTGAAGCAGTTTTTTGAAATAATTTCTTTATATCAGTTATTTATGAAAAGAACAGCGACGCGTTTCATTCCCGTATAGGGAGCAGGCGAAGCCATATTAGTCCTGTCTAACTTTTGGAGACTGAGTAGGCAGTTCAGTCTCCACTGGTAGCCAATCGGCTATCACTAATTTAAGCAGCCCACAGTGAAGAGATGGCTCAACAAGTCGCCATCTCGTAGTCCCTGACCCTAACACAATATTTTTAATGAGTGAAATAGTGTGGGTTCTACGGTCGATTTTCTTTAGTTTACTGGACGAAAAACCCGACTTTTTGGAAGAAAATACCCGCTTGCCCGTGCCAAAGATCGACTAACTGGGGAACCGGTCGAAAAAAGGCTTAGAAAAAGTTCCCCTCAATGGCGACTAGACTTCAACTTAAATCTATCTTCAAGCAGTTAAGCGCTGAGGAATGCAAACACCACTTCCACTGAACTACACTGGATCCAAAAATTATTTGCTTGCCAGGGAACGAACATGGGACCTTCCGCATTTCAGGAGGCTGTGGTAACCACTACACCAAAGGTATCAGTTATTCATTTCCAATTTATTTATACTTTATTATTATTATTATTTCTTTATTTATTCACATAATTGATACACAGTCAAAACAAGATATCGTTTATACAACAATTTGACTGGTTATACAGAATAATCCAGATTCTACCCAATAATGTAAAAATAGTCTGTCAGGTAGCGTCGTAAAATATGGACTGTTTCGAGTAATGCTGTTTTCTCTAGATCACATGGGGTCACTTCGTTGATGTTTAATTGCTGTAAATAGTTGGACAGCTTCTTTGAAATTGCACAAAGTGCACCGATAACTATTCATTTGCTGAAACTATGGTATGTTTAAGCCACCGCCGGCCAACTTCGATTGTCAGATTTCGATATTTAGTAATTTTTTTCCAAGTTCTTTGCATGTTGTTATCACTGGGTACTGCGATATCACTAATCCAAACCTGTCGATGTTCGATGATTGTGATATCAGGTTTATTTTGTTCCAAATGCCGATCAGTTTGTATTCTAAAGTCCCAGAGAATTTTTGCTGTTTCGTTTTCCAATACAGTCTCTATTTTATGCTGCCATCCACCAGTTATCAGAAGTAGGAAAGCCATATTTTTTTGCATTCATGCCAATGAACTATTTTGTCAACTTGATCATGGCGGTATTATTTATAGTCAGTTTGAGCTATTTTGCTGCAGGCACTGATTAGGTTTTCTACAGTCTCATCTTTCTGATCGCATAATCTGCATTTACTGTTAATATTGATGTTCAAAATTTTTGCTTTCATTGCATTAGTTTGTAACGCCTGTTCTTGAGTTGCTAGAATAAATTCTGCTCTTTGTATTTTAATGTATCCATATTGTAGCCATTGCCACGTCTTGTTCACCTCAGTATCTCTAAGAGTTTGGCCACGCAAAGGTTTATTTTTCCAGCGCACATATCGGTTATTTTGCTGTTCAGTTTTGTAGTCGGATTTCTTTCCTGTTGCGTTTAGAAGGTCCTCTTGTGTAATTGCTTGAAGCATTTGCTCAGAGCCATAGTTAATGTAACTTTCTAAGCTAATTTCTTCTTCCACAGTCTATCTCACTTGCAGCAGACCCTATCCACCTATTATCCTTAGCAGGTACAACCGATCAACAACACTTCGTGGTTGTGATGCATGATGCATAATCATTAATTTTCTAGTTTTGTGGTCTAATTTGTCCAGTCTTCTTTTGTCCAATCTATTATGCCAGCTGTGTATCGGATCACTGGTACTAAGAATTCATTGCTTTAATTGTGCTTAATTCCATTTTTCGTCTTCAGAATATTTCTAACTCTCTTGGTGCATTCTACTGCTACCTATTGTTTAACTTTCGGTTGAGAATATCACTGGCTTCTAATATTCCTAGGTATTTATAGTGTCCGTCAGCTGAAATTGCTTTTATATATATATCTCTTGATCAAAATTAAAATTGATAGAGTCATTCATTTTTCTTTGTTTAACAGATAAAATTGCACATTTATCTAATCCAAATTCTATTTTGATGTCCTGACTGAAAATACAAAGTGTGTTCAGTATGGAGTCTATTTTCTGGGCAGATACTCCATGTAACATCAAGTCATCCATATACAACAGATGGGAAATTTTAATGTTACATTTAGGAATTTCATATCCAAGTTTTGTTTTATTAGAACCATAGATGAAAGTATCAAAGGAATGTTGAAGAGCAATGGTGACAAGAAATCACCTTGGAAAAGTATTATTGTTATTCAGGTACATCCATGGAGTCAGCAGACTCATAATGGGAGATCAATTTGTTCACTCGCTAACCATTATTCGCACAATACCTCTCATACTTCTTAAATTCATTCACTGATGTAGCACTCACAACCACCTCTGGTAACTCATTCACCAGAATTCCTTCATTTACCATCAAAGATTCATTCAGAAAAATTATTCAGGGTAACTGACCTTACAGTTGCTTACTCTGACACAATATATTATTGTCTGAAATATCGTGGGTTCTACGGTTGATTTTCTTGAGTATATAGGACAAAAAAACGTTACTTTCCCCTTGTCAGAGAACGACTTAACTCGGAAATGATTAGAAAACGTTCTCTAGTGAGAGAAAACAATTGAACTCAGGCTGTATAGAAAAATCTAAGTTCAGTTCTAGTGACCGCTCATTTCAGTTATCTATTTCAAATTTATTTATTATTTATATCACTTATTTGAAATATATAGTCAATACAAATGTCTTGATATTTGTATCAGCCAAGGATTGTTAGATATATTAGGGCATTCATAATGTGCCTGCAAATCGGATAAGTGAATGCTGCTATCGAAACACGTGTTGTCTAGTCATATATATGAAGAGAGAGTAATGGGTTCTTCCCTATGCGGTTCTTCTACGAGGAATTTTCATGTATTTTTAACGGCAAAGGGTGAGCGGAGACGAAGCAGCATATACACGCTGGAACATTCGCACTGATTGAAATTTGGACAACAATTAATGAAATGAGGGCTCTGAACATTACCTGAAACCGAAAAGTGCAGTACAATTATAGTTTGCGGTTTTCTGAAAAAACAGTATTTTTTTACATTTGTCTTTTTGGTCCACAGGAAACTGTGTTGTCATTTTGCATACACCTTTTTCGAACCCAGAATATGAGATCCAGTTAAACATGACGGAAACGAAGGATTAATGAGATGCACAAATAGAACTTTTCTATTAATAGTCAGCTTTTTATACAAATTTAATTATTTTTAATAATATAGCCCTACCACAGCATACCCACTGCAATACTCCAGGTATCATACTTGTTCTTGAATTCATTCACACTGTTTCCACACACACACATTCAATGGCAATCCATTCCAATCACGCAGTGCTTGAGAGAAAAATCTGGTTCTCTTCCCCTTCTTAGCGGCATTCATTCTCCACTTCCAAGGATGCCCTCTTTTCCTTTCCCCACCCTCCATAAATTAAAAGATTCCATGAAATGAAATCCTGTATGACCCTTTCAGAAGTTTGTCTCAATCATATCACCTCCATCGTTCTCCTGTTTGCTAATGTCTGCAGTCTACAAATTCTCAATAGGTCTTCATAATCGGTATTCCACAATTGTGGCTAGAATGAAGATTAAGTGTGAAACAATGGCCTTCCTGGATGAAAGATGTCATCGAGTGAACAACCTGGAAGGCATAGTAGTTACTTAATGAATACTTTATTATTGTTGGAAGGCAAATTAGTAATTTGCGTTCCACCAAGCTAGTCAGACTAGAGAATTCGCCACGTACTTTATGGAAGTGCGCTAAGGAATTTAAAAACGTCACTTGTATTGAAAGCTTTGCAACTCGAAAAGTTTTCCTGAGGTGAAGAGGATAGGATGGTCATTGAATAAAGGTGATTGCAGAACAAAGGTATCAAACTATATATTACTTTGTAATACTTCTGTTAAGCTTTTTCGCCCAAAAGCCTTGTATCGTTGATATCTCGACTGGAGCTCATTATCCATGATGACCCTAGGATGAAGACCAGCTACGGATCTCTAAAAAGTTGGTCAGGAAAAAAAACATTGTTGCCATTTTCCTTTGCAAATTAAATTCTTACTTTCTAAGTGCTTACAACTTTTCACATTTTCCACGATTTCTCAACTGCTTGTTGTAGAGTGAAAATCCTATTTTGACATCTATTTGGCTTGAACCCAGCTTGTTGTTGAAAATTTCCTTCTAAATTTTTCTTAGCCTCTTCTCAAATAGTACCTGCATGAAGCTTACCCAGAACACTTAATAGACAAATTCAAGTGTAAATCTTACTTTCAGTTTTATTTCTCCTTTTTATAGGTGAAAATTATATATTTCACCTTCTGACCAGGACTTTCTGAATTTGTGCAGTGTAGCCATGATAAACTTTTATATCTCCACATCTGAGTATTTCTGATCGAATATTGCTTGTTCCAGATGCTTTTCTACATTTCAGGCTTTTGACAATTTTTCCCTACATCAAGTATTGATATGTATTCCTGATTGCATTGCTTCTAAATATTTTCTACCACGGTTCTGTCAATGCTTGTTCCATTTAATATGTTTAGTTTGTTTTTAAAGTTACCTTCATAATAATCTCAGACTCCTTTTTCTGTAATCTTTTCCTTTCTTAAGCGTTTTAAATAACCCAAATCGTTTTGGATTTTCTCTCTTACCTTCTATATTCTTACTCAAGTCTTCCTAGGATTTCTTTAGCAACTTTTACACATAACTTCCTTCCATTTTTCTCTTCATTCTCTTTAGTCATTTGCTTACAAGAGTGGTCTGAAAGGTTGTCGGCCTAACAATGAAAAAACGAATTTATAATTTCAAAATTATTTTTATTTTTCAACATAATCTCCCTTAAGACTAATACATTTATTCCACCGATGCTCCGGCGCCATTTGCCTGTCCCTGTAGTGGTTCTCTGTAAAATCTGCAAATTACCCCTCAATAGCTGCAATGACCTCTTGATTCGAAGAAAAACGCTGACCAGCGAGGAAGAGTTTTAGTTTTGGGAAGAGATAGAAGTCAGAGGGAGCCAAATCTGGCGAATAGGGTAGATATTCCAACAATTCATAGTGCAGATCCCTTAATTTTCCCATTGCAAAAACACATTTGTAGGCAGGCTTGATGAAAGATGATTTTTTTTCCTTCTGCAAACCGGGTCTTTTCTCACGAATTTTTTCCTCTACTCTGGTTACAAGATCGAAATAAATCCCTGGTTATTGTTTTATCCTTTTCAAGATAATAAACAAAATGCCTCTAGCATCCCAAAACAGCAATGCCATGACCTTTCCTGCTGATGGAACAGACTTTATCTTCTTTGGCACTGAACAACCGGCATCTGTCCACTGTTTTGACTGCTGTTTGGATTCTGGTGTGCAATGGTGAATCCAAATCTCATCCATAGCAATAAATCGATGCACAAAATCAGTTTTATTCTTGTTAAAACGCTCCAAGCACTGTTCAGAGATTTTCATGGGAGTGCGTTTTTGATCTGCCTGTGAGCAAACGTGGCATCCATCTTGCGCAAAGCATTTTGATTTGCAATTCTTCATGCAAAATAAATCCTATACGTTCTTTTAAAATGCCCAATCTCAGCAATTTCATGCACTCTGACTCGCCGGCCATCCAATACCATATGCTGCACTTGATTAACGATTTCTGGTTTTACACTTTTTGGGCGCTCTTCACGTGGATCATTCTCAAGACTGGTAAGACCACGTTTAAACTCGGCAGCCCATTTCTTAATTGTCGAAAACGAAGGAGAAGCGCTCCCATAAACGTTCATGAACTTCGAATGAATTTCTTTTAGCGTCAAACCTTCTTTTACAATGAATTTTATAACAGCACGATACTGAATTTTATCCATTTCAAGGGATACAGGCAACAATTTTGCTTCAGACAGCTGTATAGAACAAACTATTTGATAGAATGACTTGCAATTTCACGTGGATGCTTATGACAGATGTACCAAGTTAGAAAAAGAAATTCGTGCCGATAGTGTTGCCATCTATAGTCGAGGCCGAGAACTTTTCAAACACCCCTTGTATTTACTTCCTAGGAATTTTGGTATTGTGCTCTCTTGAAAAGCTTTGCTTTTCAAGAGAGCACACGGAAAATACAACCATTTCGTTGTCTTAAACTCTAGTATTATTATCTGCCAAAGAGCAATATCTACAACAGATTCAAGATGAGGGGTAGTTAAAAACTCAGCTTCTGGGAGGAAAAATCTCCACTTGCACGATCCAAAGAACGATAAACTACAAATTAGAAAAAATGTCCTGTAGTTGGTGACTATAATCGAACTTATTTTGATTCTCGTCGCTTTTTTTCTGGGTGGCTCAGTCTTACAGACGGAAATGCAATTTTCAATGGACGAACAATTTATAGAGGTGAAATCAGGCTGTACAGTCATCCCTTGACTTACGTTCATTCTAAGATACGTCCGTGATCCCATAACGGAATAAATAACATTTTCGAGCGAGAGTAAAGTGAAAAGGTTTCTATTTAGCAACATTGCATCATGCACAGTGGCAACAACACATTCAGCGTCAACCTCAGTTGGCAGTCTGCACGTGTCTTCAACAGTTCCTCTATTGATTTTGTGTTTGAGAAAGGTTATGCATTTATCGTTAAATATTTCGCGATATTTTGTGCATCATGTCGCTTACACGCCTAATCGAAATACCTAGTGAAGAATCACAGAAAAAGAGGTGAGCAATTCATCTTGAAAAGGAGTTGCAAGTTATAAAGCAACGTGAAGGTGCTAAGCCAGTCAGTGTGATCGCACGACTTTGGATGGTCTCATTCTACAGCGACAACCATTTTGAAAAATTGGGATAAAATCGTAGAATCTGTGTGAGGATCTCATCATCATCATCATCATCATCATCATGCTTGTCAAGGATTTAGACCTACAGTGGCTTTTTCCGGCCTTAGAAGTCATCATTGAATCTCTTAAGAGGATGTCCAGGTGTTCTCCCGCGATGTCTTTGGACTCGTTGGAGGTATCAGGAATAATAATATTTATCATGCTATTAAAAATATTGCTGTCGCTTGGGACGAAGTGACCTCTCAATTGTTAGGTTGTTACTTTCTGTTATTTTTATTTATTTTATCACTCTAGTGCCTTCTAAGATTATCTATAAACTGGTTCTCTTGGAGCCGTTTCCCTTTTCGGACTCTGACAAATTTGTTTGATTTCCTGCACCAGCCAGAGCATATGGAAAGAATTCTCTTGTCCTAGGAAAGATCCCAGAAATTAAGTGTTACCAAATTTGTCAAGTAAATTAGGAAGCTATAGATATCTTAACTTTGCAGTCATGGCCTATTAACTCTAAAACTGTTTGTATATTCCGCTTACACATAGGTCCGAAATTTAATGTTTGGTGAAGTCAGTCTCATGCTTAGATCACACACACACAGGCTTACATAAGAAAGCATGTTTATTATATGGCTAAAAAGGCTAGATACAATACGAGGTTAGCATTCTACCTCAAGCAAAGCAATACTAAAAGGAATGATTTAAATCACACGCACAACATTCATACTTTAGGCATATAATTCACTATTATACACAATTCATCTACTAAATAGTTAGCATATTATTCACATACAATTTGATACGTATATGGTACAAGACACTGTTCTAGTTCTGAACTTATGAATTATTAATTAACAATCCCCTTACGATATTCTTGGAACCATACAATACTTGGGTTCTCAGACTACTAGTCTAATAAGATTAGAGTCCCTGAAGATGTATTATCATTAAAGTTTTACAAAATCTTATCATTATAAAGCAAGAAAAGTCACAGTACTTTACCACTCTGCAGTGTTGACGTTGGGACCCTTTCGATCGTCCTTTGTTGTGGGATATCACCGCTGCTGCAAACTGCTACCACGTGGAGGTCACGTGCTCATTTCGAAATGGCCACTCTTTCTTGCTGGACATTCGCTTAACACGTAAGTCGCTACTGCTTAACCCGACCTTCTTCAAAGGGAGTCCTTTGCTGTCTTTCATCAGCACAGTTTCACCGATGGCCCGCGTTTGGTATCTGCCGTCGTCTTGTGCATAGCCTTGCGGGACTGGCGCTAGTCAGCCACGGGAGAGTTGATACTGGTCATCGCCGGTCAGCACGAGGGAAACAGGAACAGAAAAAAAGGGGGGGAGGGGTACCACGCATAACGTTACTGGCTGGATGGGTGAAGCAAAAATGCTTTTCTTTTTCCCCTTTATCTCTGTAAGTGATACTGTGAATGAGGTATTATTGAGCTACCTGCTCGCCCTCTTGGGGCCTGAAGTTAGTTATGGTCGGTGTGTAGTAGAATAGATTTTGGTCTTCTGTATTTGCAGTGTATTGCTTCACTGTAGTTGTTGGCTTGTTTGATCAGTGGATTTGAGTGCAGGGTTGCCTTGGAAAAGAATTTCTCAGCTAAGTCGTGGAGATGCGAGCGGATGTAAGGGATGTTTACTTCTCGGTGGATCTGGGAGTTTCTTATGTACCATGGGGCATCTAGGATCATTCTTAGGCACTTGTTCTGGATTCTTTGTAGTTTTTGTATGTTGGATTCTGAGGTATGACTCCATGCTGGAGAGGCGTAAGTGATAACTGGGCGAATTACAGTTTTGTACAGCGTTAGCTTGTTTCTTACATCTAGTTTGCTTTTGCGGTTGATCAGGGGGTAGAGTTGTGCAATTACTCTGGATGTCTTCACTCCTGTTAGATTGATGTGATTACTAAATAGCAGTTTGCTATCCAGTTTCACACCAAGATACGTTACTTCTGTTACCCATGGGATCTTGAGTCCGTGGAGCTGGATGTCATCCTTGCTGGTGACTTTTCTTCTGGAGAACAGCACAGCAGAACTTTTCAGGGGGTTTATCTGGATCCTCCAATCTGTTAGCCAAGTTTCTAGTGTGTTGATGCTACCTTGCAGCCTTCTAATTGCTAGCTGAGGGCTGCGAGATCTTGAAAGTATCGCGGTGTCATCCGCATATAATGCTGTAATATTTCTCGGGTTTGGGGGGATATCAGCTGTATAGATCGAGAACAGTAGAGGTGCTAAGAGGGAACCCTGTGGCACTCCTGCACGGATCTTGCGTCTGGATGACACTGTTCCATTTAGTTGGATTTGCATGTGTCTGTCACTTAGGTATGCTTTAATTAGTTTGACTAGTTTTATTGGGAAGTTAAATTGTATAAGTTTGTAGAGAAGTCCCTGATGCCATACCTTATCAAAGGCCTTCGCTATTTGACTAGTTTTATTGGGAAGTTAAATTGTATAAGTTTGTAGAGAAGTCCCTGATGCCATACCTTATCAAAGGCCTTCGCTATGTCGATGAAGACTGCAGCCGTCTGGAGATTCCAGTTAAAGCCTCCTGCTATGTATTCTACCAGACGGTGTATTTGTTGTGCTGTGGAGTGTTCTCTGCGGAATCCGAATTGCTCGTTTGGGATGATTCTGAGCTTGTCAGTGATTGCTTGTAGCCTTGTGAGTATAACTTTTTCAGTGACTTTTCCAAGACTTGATAAGAGGCTAATGGGTCTGTAGCTTTCTGGAAGTTGAGGATTCTTGCCTGCCTTTTTTATAGGTATGATATCTGCTGTTTTCCAGGTTGTCGGTAAGTGCTGAAATCTGATGATCGCGTTTGTTATATTAACAATATGTATTATTGCTTTTCTTGGAAGCAACTTTAGTGTTCTGTTGGTGATGCCATCAGGGCCTGGAGCCTTTTTGTTGTTCAGTTGTGCTATGATTTTGGTTATTTCCCCTGGGGTAGTGGGGGAGATGGGTTCTGAGGTATCAGCGAGATTTAATGCTTTCCTGACATGGCGATGAACTTTATAGAAGAAATTAATGTTAAGACTTTTGTACGATGGGCTGCACTGCTCCTCCAGGTTGTCTATGAGGGCTTCTGCCTTTTCCTTGTCTGTGTGTACTATTCCTTGTTTGGTTTGTATAGGAGGTAAGGGCTGCCTTTTGGTGCGTAGGATTTTTAAGAGTTTCCATATGGAGTGATCATCTGGGTTGAGTGTGGTTAATTTGGTTTCCCATTCTTGATTTCGGTGGTTTTGTAGAGCTTCTCTGACTTTTCTGTTGAGTTTATTTAGTGTTGTTTTGTCCTGTGGTGCTCTAGTGTTGTGATATCTCTTTCTTGCTTTGTTCTTGGTTCTAATCAGGTCCATGATTTCTTCTGGGATCCTGTTGGTGGTGTGGTGGAGAGTGGTTTGCTTTACTGAGGCTATTGCTTTCTGCATTTGGCTTGTTAGATTGATTATGGCTATATCTATTTCTTCTTTTTTCTGTATGATGGGTGGTGGACCAATGTATTCTGGTAGAGTTTTTGCAAGTTTGCTGGGGTGAGAACTGTTCTTGATTGCCTAGCCTGAGCTGATTGGGGTTGTGGTCTGATAAAAGTTCTTCTATTGTTTCTAGTTGGTATTGGTATGGGATGTTTTTAAGTATTACGATGTCCAAAACATCTGATCTTCCTGTTGGGCTGTGGTGAGTGGGCTCAGTAGGCCCAACCACAATGGCAGAGTTGTGCATTGCATAGTTGTATAAAATGTGTCCTTTGGTGTTAATGGATGAGCTAAACCAGGCTGTATGCTTGGAGTTGAGATCTCCTGCTAAGATTATGGAGTCTTTGGATCCGAGGATAGAGTCTAGGTCAGATATGAGTAGTGGGATTCCAGGTGGGTTGTACGCTGTGTAGATCTTTAGACTGCCTGCGTTACTGGTGTGTACCTCCACTCCTGTCACCTCTAGGTTCATAGTTGGGAGGTCAGTTACTGTGTTATGGTTTAAGTAACTTTTTATGTAGACAGCAGTGCCTCCTCCTTTTGCACCAAGTCGATCCTTTCTGTACATGATAAAGCCTCGGAGTCTTGGGTTATTTGCTGGTCTGAGGTGAGTCTCGTTGACTAGAATGATGTCAGGTTTGTATCTGGATGCAAATTCTTGGAGTTCTATGATTTTATTTGTTATTCCATTTGCATTCCAAGCTACAATCTTTAGTGAGTTTGGTTTGTGTTTTCTATTCATGACAGAGGGCTGTTAGGATGGTTTGTGTTCCTTGTAGGAATCTCTTTCTGGAGGAAGGTGAGGGGCTTGTCATGCTAAATTCCTGCAGCATGGTGGCAAGCGAGGCAGTTAAGATTTTTTCTAAGTTGGAGCCTCGGTGTTCGTAGGATGTGGGGTTCTTAGGTAGTGCAGCCTCAGCATACGTTTTTGTCATGTTGGTTGGCTGTGTTGTTGGTGTGAACTGAGACGAGGGGTGAGTTGCCTGCTTGGTAGCGGAGTTGTTACCGGGAGGGGGTCTGAGGCTAGTTTTTGTTATCCCACGATTTCTTGGGTGGGACATGCACCCCTTGTAATTGGCAGGGTGAGGTCCTCCACAGTTAGCACCGCATGCCGGCGTTGTTTTTGGCTTGGTGCAGGTGCTAGTCAGATGTTCTTTGCCGCATTTTAGGCATCTGTAGGGTGCTTTGCAGAGCTTTTGGGCATGCCCAAACGTTTGGCATTGTCCTGCCAATGCCTTCCTTCTTAGTGGCTCAGTTGTGATTTTGAGCCCACATATATTTTTTAATTCGTATATGCTTTTTTGCGTGTTTGATATCTCTACCAGAACTAGTGGCATAGGTTTTTATCCGATCTTAGCATTCTGCTCATTTTAACTGGGGTCAGGCCTTGGTTGATGAGATCGGCATTGACCTCGTCGGTCGTGATTCCCTCGGCAACCCCCCTGAACACCACTTTAAGGTTCTTTTCGCTGGCCAATGCAAATGTGTGAAAAGGCAGCATGGAGTTGTCCAGCATTTTTGTAATCATGCGGTAGTCTGCGACTGATTCGGGTTGTATCTTTACCCCTTCATCTGTGTTTCTGGCCCAGGAGTAGTTGATGTTCTGTTCTCTGAGCGATTTCGAGACTGAGGTCCACTTATATTTGTCTCGGAGGATTACCGGGGGTACTTTTTCTTTATTTCCCGATACTGCTTGTGTGGGCGCATTTTCTTCCGTGGGATCGTCCGCGGTCCTTCGCCTTTTGTTTGTGTGTTCATCTGCTGTTGGTTCTGTCTGTCTGTTGTCCTCGGGTGTGGGGAGGGTAATGTTTTGTTCTGTGATATCGTCCTCTTCCTCTTCGGGTTCCTCTGCCTGTGTATACAGTTTAAGGTAGCCTGGCCATTCCGTTTCGAACTTTTGAAGGAGTTCCTTAAATAGTTCTAAGGCTTCGTCTCTGTTTATGTGTTGAAGAAAATCTTTAACGTTGTCCATTTCTAGTGTGTGTGTGTGTGTAGGGGTTCAAAAACGATGGTAAATTCGCATGGAACTTTCGTAAAAATCTTAAAGCTTACCTTTACCTGGGTGGGTGCTGGTAAGGACATAGGTATTGCAGTCTTCAGAGTCTCTTCGCTATCTCGCTGGTAACAGTTCCCTTGGTAAAGAGAAGCAGAATAATCCAAATTCGAAAGATCAGTTCGTAGTTCACGATCAGTTGAAGGCATCACATTCAATTCATTAAAAACAAAACTTAATCACTGCTGTAATAATACAAGGAGCGCTGATAAAAACCGGGGGGGGGGGGGGTACCAGACTTGTGTAACCGTATTTTTCCCCCTTTCCATGCTGGAATCTTATTCAACGGAGCCTCCCTATTCGTCCCGACGAGGTAATGTCATTCCGCCGCCTTTCGGGGAACGCGTGCCCCGTTCACCTTCTACGAATACCCTAGCTTCGAGCGTTACGTCACCGATAGTGGTTACCCCGCAACCTTTGGACTTTTGTTGGCAGTACCTTTACTTTCTTGTATAGGACACAGTTTTAATTCTAATATTTAAATATTATTATACATAATCCAAACATATTATTTCAATAGCATAGTTTCAGATGACATATTCAAGTCTCAGATTTATTATCTCGTTTTCTATGTTAAACATGACATGGGTTTCTGATAAAACGAGCTTGATCGCTAGGAGCACAAGTATGTTCTTATTCAGTATTGTGTTTCCTGTTCGATCTTGTATGAGTGATTCTTTTGTTAAAAGAGTCCTCCATTCAAGATCTAACACAATGTAGAGGAACATATGGAAAAATACATTAAAAAGGTTTGTGCACGATTTTGGAAGTTTTGAAAAAAATGAAGACCTTTGTAAATTGAATGAAGAAAGAGTGGGCCTAGCAGACAATCTGAATCTCGAAGTGAATAACGACGACGTAGTTCAACTTATAGAAAGAGCCCCTGAAGAGGTGACCAACTAAGAATTGGTCGAACTGGAGAAACAATGTGTTTCAGAAGAGGAAGACCAAGAAAAGAAAGAGGGAAAAGAGAAACAAGAAAAGGTAGATAAACAATTCATAGTGGAGGGTCTTGCAGAAATTTTCTCTGGAGTTAGCGATGTTCTCAAAATGGCTGAAGACATGGACCCCATTGCTGAATGCTACTTATTAATAGAAACGAAAGTACATGTGTGTTTGCTGTTATAAACAAATTTATGATGAAAAGAAGAGAAACAAGTGATGCACATTGGACATTTTCATATATACAAAAAAAAGGTTACACCAGAAGAGCTGCAGCATCCTTCACATAGGGAAGGTAATGAAGATGTGATTGCAGAGGAAAATTTAGGTGATTATAGTTGCAGTAAATCACAGTAGTTCTATAAGGTTTAAAAATTAAAATGACAGTATACTTATTACAGTTAAGTCCATAACCCCTAAATGTGACTAGTAATTTGAGACAAATTTTGCTATTATATAATAGCAAAATTTGTTCGGTTATCTCATATATGATACCCGCACATAACCGAAATTATTTTCTAAAAGTGTACTCTCCACGTGAGTTAACGCATATCCCAACGTTTTTTTTGCTGCTGGAAACAGGTCTCAAACTGTTCAACTGGAATACTGTTAATCCTCTAGCGACTTTATCACTTCAACATCGACGAATAACTACCTGTCATGGTTTTCTGTGGGAATAAAAAGTCACGACTGCGCCGTTAGTCTAATGGCTATGCGCTTCGCAACCATATGCCGGTTCGATTTCCGTCGCTGGCATGAGGAGCTTAAGGATCTTTCTCAGCCATAGCCAAGTTAGCAGGTCTTGGGTGTGGATTGCGGTTTTTTATTTCATCCTGCGAGCAGGCAAACTGGCCCCATGAACACATAGGCTACAGTCATAGGATATAGTACAGCAAGGGGAAACCACATTGCTCATAATCATTTCCCTAGATGTGGCATATATATATAGCTACCCTCAAACAGCTGTAAGACTAAATACTATCAATCAATCAAAAAAGTCACATAGAAAGAGATTGGGTGAGTAAGAAGGTGGAGAACATCTGCCACGTTGTTTTTCATCAAGAACTGTAGAACAGACAAGGCTATGTGGGCTGGGGCATTGTCATGGTGCAGCAACCAATCGCTGTACAGATTGTGTAGTTTCATTAACATAAATGTTTTTATAAAAGAATCAGCAGTCTTCGTGTGCCTTCTTGGGCCTCAGTGAATTTGCATGTTTCCATTGGCTTGATGCTGTTTTGTTTCTGGATCATAAACATAAAACCAAGACTCATCCACAGTCACAAATTTTCAAAGTACTGGTAATTAACATTTCTCCCTCAAATCGTGGCAACACATTCACATGTTTGTTTTTTTATCCTCTTTGAGCAAATGAGGCACAAATTCAGTGGACACACGTTTCATTTGCAAATATTCTGTTTGCTGGAACAAACTCGCCTCTTCAAAAAGTTGCTCAATGGTCTTTCGACGATTCTCACATTGACTGCCGGGCAAACTTTTTCGATGTTTATCATTTATGCATGTCGATGGTCAGTCAGATTGTGGTTGGTCTTCATCTGACACATTCTCATTTTTGAAATGGGGACATGCCATTCGGTGACCTTCGTTTTACCTGAAGTGTTGTCCTCAAAGGCTTGCCGAAGCATAACAATAGCTTCAGCTGTAGTTTAACCCAAAAGAAAGCAAAATCACATGCACAGACTTTGTTCCTTGTAGTCAGCCATCACAAAATTGCCCAACTTGCTTGTAAGCATTAACAAACAGTTCACACAAGATGATGCCACTTGCCAGAAACACGTGGAAAACTGCACTTACGATGCCTAGTGCCATCATCCATAACTAGAAATTGCACTCAATCCATGTTCTGATTCCAAATATCTTTGGGAATCCTCGTAAATTGAGAAAAAAAAAGCAGCAACTAAGAATTGTTGGATGTTGTTCGAAGTTCTGAATAGCAATTGAGAACAACTTTTTAGGTGCCATTTTGTATATAATAAAATGAAGCATGAGAGCACATGCAACATGCTATAAAAATATCATCTAATGCAAAATGTACAATCAGGTGAAGGTTATAAACAGGGCCAAAAGTACCCAAATGCAATATATCATTGTTTGAAATAGTACATGTTCTATTTTTTAAGATCCAAAATTAAAAATTATCTCTGACCAGTTCCCTGGAGAGTCAATAACTAGCATGGACAAGAGGTTTATGTCCTTTAAACTCAAGAAAATCGACCACAGAACAAACATCTATTCAGAAAAAAAATAGGATCAGGGACCACGAGATCACGGCAATTGTCAGCCACCTCTCTTCACTGGATGCTGAGTTTGATTACTGTCTTGAGCCCACTGTTTTTCATTGGCTCGTGGTGGAGATTGAACTGCTCCATATAGAATTAAAACAGCTTCACCCACTTCCTACTGGGGAATACTACTTGGCAAACTACTACTGACATATGGTAAAAGCTGTTTTCACCTGTCAGATTGAAACTCTGGAACCAGTTGAAAGGCTTAGAAAATGTTCTGGTCAGTAGACCTAGAATCTGCTTTTGGATTCTTTGCTTTATATTCCACTTATTCTACTTTGCTGATTTACTGCATAAAAGATTACTTCAGAGGAAGTTTAAGTTAAGTAGTCGAAGGCTAGCATATGTTCATATTAGGGTTATATAATTTGTATTTTTCATAGCATGGGCAGGAAACCAAATGGAGACATTTATTCAAAACATTATATTGAACAGCATGGTCTAACTGCATCTGACAATAGCCAACTGCCCAGTTATGCATGTGGCAATTATCACAGTCACATACCACTCAGCCAACACGTACTTGGTTGGCTGAGGTAGAGAGCATATCAGCTCTTCAACAAACTGTGGGTTCAAAACCTGGACATGAATGTTTCCAAATGCCTTCACGTGATAAACTATCTGTTGTCCCTGTAGGACTATCACCCTGCTTATCAAGGGCCAGAGGAAACTTATGAATACTGTTTTGGACTCCAAGGTAGAATTTCCAAATTGTTATCCTAAGACACACCTACAAGGTCCCTTTTCATACCTTGCCTTAAACACATTCAAATTCTCTGCAGACAGAACAGTATCAGGAAAGCCATTCCAATCATTCACAACTCTGCATGCAAAAACCCTGCATCACATTCCCTTGCTCATACCCTCCTTATAAAGTTTCCAGCAATGACCTCTTCCTGATCTCTCATTTTATGGAAAAACCTCAACATTGATCCTATAACCCCTTAAAAATTTGTACGTTTATCACATCGCACCTCTTCCTCCTACACCTCTATAAATTGCATCTTGTCAACCTCTCCTCATATTCAACATTTCAGATAAAAAAAACTATATTAGTCAATCACCTCTGGACCCTTTCCAACATCTCATCCTTTAGAAAAACTAAGTGACCAAATCTGTACATAGTTCATATGTGGCCTGATCAAGGCCTTATACAATGCAAAAAGAATGTCCTTACTTCCACAAGTTGGTGTCCTCTGCATCATTCCCAGAATTCCTTGTCCTCATAATTTTGGCAATGTGCTCTAAATTTTTGGTCCTTATCTGCCATCACCCCAAGATCTTATTTCCACCAGCTCCAACAATATATTCCCACAAAGTGTAAATTCTACATCCCAAATTTTAAACTAGCATCCCAACTCACTCAATCTATTCAAGTCTTATTCTAAAGCCAGAACATCTGCTCTACTTCTCATAGTCCATCCTATCTTTGTATCAATATATCCCCATCCAAATCTTCCATACAGGTTAAACAGCAATGGTCCTAAAACAGATCCCTGAGGCACACCACCAGTAACTTTCTTCAGGATATTGCTCCCCAATACACAACATGGTGATACCTATCAGATAGCCAATCTCCAATCCAATGTACTAGTCTAATATCCAACCCCCGTCCAATCTTCAGCTTACCCAAATCATACTCAAGTACTAAAGGTTTGCAATCTTCTGCAGGTTAGGATTTGCATATGAAAAATGTCTGAGCTGCTGGCAAAGGTAATATTAGGTTTGTGTAACACATCTGAGATAGAAATAGTAAACTGTACTGTTTGTGACTTGTTTGTTTTAATTTTCTAACTGCAAACACTTGGGAGTGGGAGTCATTAAAGGTTATCCTGATATTGGGTCAGTTTCAATTGGATGAATTTCATTGCCCAGTGTGAGACCATAGCCTTACTTATTTTAGGTGTTTAGTGGGGGTGAAAAAGTTCCAGGTTTTATCTCTGGAGAAGGGTATCTGAACTACTGAAAATTAAAATATATATATATAATATAAAATTAATAGAAATACTTAGCCCATCCACAGTACAAAATGTACTATAAGTTAGTAAATAACCTTTTGTGGGTGTGAGCAACAAAAAAAAATAATAAAATTGATGACATATTTAAATGTGGAAATAGTCTCACAGAACAGGAACTACTACTTCTTCAGAAATAAACACAGAACAGAAACTGGGGTACGAGATACAATGGCAAATTTATCTATAGGACAGATTTACTGCCTTTTGTTGAATGAATCCGATGACAAGGATTACAGTAGATTCTGATTTAATTGCTGGCATGAAAACCAATGCAATTAAGCAGTGACAATGATAGGAGATATTAACGTACATAATACTCGAATACAAGAACTAAAATAGTAATAGATAACATCATCTTAGAACAGGTGAATTCATTTAACTACCTAGGATGTATGATCACATATGAAAATGAAAAAGATATAAACATAAAAATTGCAAAATGTTTAAAAATAACAGGTGTAATTAACTCTATATTTAAACCAGAGTTCAAAAACAACCAGACCAAAAGTATACAATACATTAGACCTATGTATTGTATATTTAATGTATGGAAGCGAAATCGGGACAACAAAACAAAAAGACAAAGATTAACAACAGCAGAAATGAAGTTTATGAGAAAAACTGCAAAGTATACCCTATTTGATCAAAAAAGAAACGAAGAAATTATGAAAGAATTAAACCAAGAACCAGTAATAGAAAATATTAAAAAATATAAACATACATGGATGGAACACGTTCAAAGAATGAAAACAGAAAGATTACCAAAACAAGCCTTAAAGTACAAGCCATTAGGAAAAAGAAAACCAGGACATCCTCTTAAACGAGGACTTCTAAGGCCGGAACAGGCCATGCTAGGCTTAAATCCTTGATATGCATGATGATGATGATGATACTCAAATATGCCCTACCTGCAGATAGAGTGATGTTTAAGACAAAATTATGAAATGAAATTCCGACTTTATACTAGTGGAATGTGTGATTTAACATTTAATTTAGTTACTAACTTAGAAGTGGAAAAGCTGAATTTCATCAATTTGGTTCTTATTTAAAATTATTTCTTTATTGATAAAATTTTAACATTGTATTGCAAGCATCATCAGTACAAAAATAGATGGACAAAAAACTTTTCAGACACAAATAATTCAAAAAACTAACAAAACAGCTTTAGTAAGATAATAAACAATTAGTAAATATCTTAGAAAAAATAAAGAGTTGACAGACTGAAGTACGTTTCCCATAAGTGAGACAAACATAGATCAATAGACCAGTTCAAGTTGGAACAGTACAATGTTTCATAGCTTTCTTTCTAACACCTTTCAATGACAAATCTTATTCAGACTGTGTTCTTCCTCAGAACCCAGTGTTTAGCAGAGATGGCATATTTTGCAAGACCAGATTGTTTGGGTTAATTGATAATTTACACTTTATATTCTTCAGGAGCAGAGGAAGAACAAATTGTCCAAAATAACCACAACAGCACACGTCTGTTATCTGTTAAATGCCTGTAAAGTTGGGAAAGTATAGCTTCAGATTACATTACAATTCAGACAGTATGCTAGAGTAACCCTAATTGGTCAACCATTATTCTTTTCACACAGAAATTTTAGTCTTAGATATTAAGTGTGATGACATCTCAGTAGTGCATAGGAATAGAATTCTCTCCAAAATGGATCCTGCTGTTGACCATTTCTAATTTCATCAGTATCTCAGTGTTAAAAAGTAGGATACTTGAATGGATTTAGTGATGAAACAGTAACAGAGTTTATAGCCCAAAATCTTTTTCTGAGTAGGACCAACATGTTTTGACAATAACCTAGGAGAACAAATTCAATGGATGGAAAAACATATCTAATGAACATCTCTAAAAAGTAATTCCATCAAGAAAAATCATACCAGACTCATAATTAAATGCATATCTTTGAAGTAATAAAAATACTTTTCCCAAAATAACATGAAAAGATGTAACAGGCTTTCATCACTAATATCTCTGGATTGAAAATCCCTCTTAATCTTACATCTTGGTCTAAATTTCAATTAAATCACACTGCAAGTGATCTTTAAAGAAATCCCATGTAATAACAGAAATTAATGTTCCAGTATCAAAAAATACTTTATGTTAAGTACCAGCTATTGAAGCATTAATTAAAGGGTTGAACATCACATGAATTTAATGTAGTCAAGTTTTTGTGTAGCATCTTCATGTTCAAGAGAAGTGGTAAAAAAAAAAAATCAGCTGTCTTTTTGTTCCCATATAGGGAGTAGGCGAGGCCGTTTTTTTTAGCAATATCTAACTTTTGCAGACTGAGTGGACAGTTCAATCTCTACTGGTAGCCAATCAGGGATAGCTGGCCAAAACTATCACTAATTAATCGGCATGCAGTGAAGGCGGCAGCTAGTAAGTGCCGCCCTCTGGTGGTCCCTAACCCTAACATAATATTTTTAATGTCTGAAAAGTGTGGGTTCGATGGCCGATTTTTTTTTAGTTTACGGGAGGAAAAACCCGCTAGCCCGTGCCAGAGATCGACTAACTCTGGAACAGGTCAAGAAAAGGCTTAGAAAAAGTTCCTCTAGTCGGCAACTAGATTCAAACGCCTTTCGTTGTGCGGTCAAGCACTGTAGAGTGCAAACGCCACTTCTACTGAGCTACACAGGCCCTTTTCTCTTGAAAAATCCACTTGGACTGATTTTGTGGAAACAGAATCTTGAGTAACAATAGGAGAAATTTAGTAATATTGTGACTGAATTGGCTACAACAATGATAATCTTTATGGGACATTTCATACCAAAATATAGGGATGTGGCACAATTTACCACAGCTATGCCACTTAAGTTTTCTTTTGTCAGAAACAGAATTCTTTTAAGGGAGTATCACTATGAACCTTTTATTTTTTGTAAAATTCTTCTCTTCTACTCTCTCAATTTGTAGATATTTAAGAAGAGAAGTAAGCTGTTATTCCAGAAAGTTTTTTATGAACACACTAAATTCTTCTTTTAAGGAATTCAATTCCTTAATAAAATTTAAAGTCATAATCACCAGAATCTTTAATATTTTTTTTTCTGAATAGTTGATGGCAACTTAGAGGTATTAGGTTCAACTATGCTGATATCTTCAACTAAAAAAAGTTTCATGGTTTGCAATAATCTCCCCTCAGCCATTTTTAATGCTTGTCCAATATTCAGTACTTTTTTTCCATATATAGACCTAAGTTCTGTTTTCAATCCATTTCTAAATTGAAAATATATAATTCTATCGGTGAATAATTTTCATCTGACTTTAAAATGTACACAAGACTAGTCAGTCTATCCTCAATCCAAATTTCTGGAATATTCATTTAACAAAATTTTCTTAAAGCATAATCAGATGCATCTCTACCTCTCTTTGAGTTTAACAACAACAAAAAAAAACTTCCCCTTTCCCTGCAATTTAGACTTCAGTATTACAAGCAATTGCTCATCAGATGGCCTTCATAAATTTAATAGTTTCAGCTGAGTAAAGAGAGTTCAGAATTTTCTCCACCTAAAATTCTGTACAGCATGGAGCCAAGTTTATACATTTTATAAATTCTTTATTTTGCAGGCAAGCTGCTGAGTCACCATTAGAAGAAGCCATATTGATTATTTAGGCAACACACGCATTCTGATTTAAAACAGTGAAACTCCAAAAATCCTGGCATACAACTGTATCATTGTTTATTTATAGGTACTGTGTTCATAATCATCATGACTTGCAACATTTGTTCTGTTATTGATTAAGCCATCTAACAGTTTATACTAAATTTACAGGTTCTTTCTCCAGGTCTATATATTTGGTGTTTCAGTATGCAACATACTTGAAAACTGTTTATATATATAGATATCTACTCCATATACATAAAAAGATAAGCCGAAATTTGAAATGTTTTTATGTCACGTATTTTGTCTCCAGCTTACCAGCCTGGAACTCAGGGGGTTGGACAGCGTAGGTGCCAGAGCCTCCCTAGTATGTGTGTGTGTATGTGTATATATATATATATATATATATATATATTATTAACAAATGTGTGTATGTGTGTGTAAACACAATATATTAAATATAAAATTGTATATTAAAAAAATGGATGACCTCTCTATTCACTGATACTAACATTCATAACCTTAACTACACTATCTGGCCTTCCCTTCATGTCTTGTGCCAGAAACTTACATTAAAGAAGGTGCAGTTTTACCAGTAAGGGAAGAAAGGCAATGAAAAGAAAAAATTTAATAAAAAGCGGCAGCAGACTTCCAAATCAAGTAATTCTATTTGGTATGATAATAACATTAAAGATACTGAGTCCACTATCTTAAAGATATAAAAACCAACTGTGTTAGCAATATCTACTAAGAAAAGCAATCAGTTTGGTTGTGCAGCATGGTGGCAAGATTACAGGGATAACATCAGGTAATCTGTTTTTCCCCGCTACTAGATGGTAATCAAAAAACATGGTATGAGATTAAGGAAGATATATATGTGAGAAATATAAACTTCACACTCTGCAACTGGATCATCAGCAGGAGTACCCAGGACTCTAATGCTTATACCAATTTCTTGTTGTTCATAAACGACTTGCTCTCTCAGGATTCCAATCATATCCATAGCTTTGCTGATGGCTGTACATTCCATTCCTCCTTTTCATTTGATAAACCTTGTGTGCTCAAGTATTAAAATCCTCAGGATCCACCATGACCATTGGCTTGAACTTTGATCTTCTTGCTACATTTAACTGGGGTAAGGACAACCACATAGAGTTCAATGCCACAAAAACTCAGTCCTGTCTGATCTATCACAAGAAAGGGTTTGCATCCTTCCTCTTTACCTTCAATAATACTAAAATATCCACCCATGACCAGATTTTCCTTCTTCGAATGACCTTTACCTCTGATCTTTTCTGGCACTTCAATTGTAACTTTCGCAGTAACCACAAAACTTAGTGTTACTATAGAACTTTTTTTTGCAAAAGACACTACCTCACACCTACTAACTATACAAATCCCAAATCTACTCAGCTATGTAATATTGCTCCCTTATTTGCGAAGGGGCAACAAAACCCTCTAAGAATGTTCTGTTGTATCCAGAAGAGGGTAATGCAGCTATATAATGATCCCTCTCTCAAATGCTCACTTCAATCCTTCACTCACATATGTTTATTTTCTGCCTTGTGCCTCCATCTACACATACTTTCATGGCAAGTGCTCTGCTGAACTGGCCATGAAAGTATGTGTAGATGGAGGCACAAGGCAGAGTGGGGAAAACTGTTCCAATTTCACTGTCTCCTCTTTCATTCCATCTATGTCTGTTCTTTGGAACAGTTTTCCCCACTCTGCCTTCTGCAAGGAATATAATCTTCAGCTGTTCAAACAAAATGTGAACAGATTCCTCCTTTCTTCTTTTCCTCTTGCTCACACATGGCACTAATGTGCTATAGGTCTAGTGGCCTTTCACACATAGATCATATATATATATGTATGTATCCACACATGAAAGGCTATAAGAGCTATAGCACATTAGTGCCAGGCATGAGCAAGAGGAAAAGAAGAAAGGACAGTTGGTGACAGTGTTCATATAGTCCTGACCTAGGAGGTGTGAAGACATGCAGAGGTATACAAAATAAGAAGATACATGTGTAATTAAATGGCAGGAGATTATGGAAAGTTCAGAAAACAGCTTGGCAGAGTTCCATGGGAAGAGGAACTTGAAGAAAAGGATATTTATATGGTGTGGACATTAGTTAAGAAGTATTTTATTATAGGAATAACAGACTGTGTGCCTAAATCACAAAGAGTAAAATAGTTGTTAAATGAATGAATAGGGAAATTAATTGAGAATTGCAGAAGAAAAGAAGATTACAGAGAAAATATAAACTTCTAAGAATCAAACAGTTACATGAAATGTATAAAATACAGGCAAGAAGAGTGACAAGCATAACATGGGTAAAATTAGATTATGAGAGGAGCTAGTGAAACAGGCTAAGAACAATCCTAAGGAATTTTGTTATGCAACTAGCAAGAGACTGATTATAGACGGATAACTCTGCTAGATTGAGATGGCATAAGAGTGATCAAAGAAGTTATTGTGGAGCTGTTCAGTGATCACTTTGCTAAGGTTTTCTCATTCTGGTGATGATACTATTCTAAGGAAGCAGGAGGTTGAGTAATCAATACTTTAAATTAGTTCTTCGAAGGTCAGTGAGGTGAAAGTCTATAATTGTTTATGAATCTTGATGTGAATAAGGCTATTGGGCTGAACAGATTTCACCACATGTTGTGAAAGAAGGTGCTAAGGAAATGACAATTCCATTGATTTGGCTGTTTAACAAGAGTCTTGTGTCCTCAGCACTCACTAATGAGTGGAAAGAGAGCAAGATTGTTCCACTACTTAAAGGTGGAACAAAAGATACTTTTCAAATTACAAGCCCATCTGTATTTCTGCTGTGGCTGTTAAAGTTTTAAAGAGACTGGTTAGAAATAGGGGTGCTTAAGGGGCAAAGCTGTATAACTGAGAGGAGACCTCCACATAGCCTTTAAAGGAATGCGGAGCACCAAACAGGGCTTCTGACCTAATGTCCAATTCTCACCTTCTCGTGGTGCACCCTGTTGGGTATTTACGTAGATACTGAACGAACGAGGATGGACTGGCAATTTGGGATTTAGCCGACCAAATTGTATTCTTATTAGTTAAACCAAAATACAAAATGATGGTACAACATGACAAAATTTCATGCCGGCTGGGGCGTCGCCCGGTTAAACAAGGCCCCCGTTGTTTTCGCCAGGGAACCAGGGCAAACAGCGAAAAGTCAGCTACTGGAACAAATCTGAAAACACACCCCAACTCAACATCACCAGAGTTGAAGATCGGTACTATCAATGTAAGAAGCCTGAATGGCAAAAAAATGGAGCTAGCTGAGGAATTAGATAAGTACCAGATTGACATAATAAGGGTGACTGAAACAAAAAAGATCAAAACTGGTGAGATCTTTCTGAGCAATAAATACAAAAAGTTATATTCAGGCAATGACAATCAAGGAAAAGAAGGAGTAGCCATTGTATTCAACACAAAATACGAGGCTAATCTTCTTGAATGGCAGTCAGTCTCAAGTAGAGTAATGTGGGAAAATATGAGAATGGGGAACTGGACAAAGAGACTTATTTGTGCCTATGTCCCACAGAAGGTTCTACTAAGGTAGAAGTGGAGGAATTTTTTGAGGCTTTAGAAAAAGCAACTGACACAATGAAAAAGGAAAAGTTGGTCCTTGTTGGGGTTCTAAATAGCAGAGTAGGAAATGATTGTGAGACATACAAAAATATTTTGGGAAAATTTGGAGAAACTAATAATAATGGCAAATATCTGTCGGATTTCTGCTCAGGACATGGACTGGTTATTACTAACACCATGTTCCAACATAAAAATGTGCACAAATTCACATGGAGAGAAGAGGCTAGGAATAAGAAAAGTCTCATTGACTATGTTATTGTTGATAGTGATGTTTTCTCCCTGGTGCAGGACACGAGAGTGTATAGAGGATTTGAAATTGGAAGTGATCACTATTTACTCTTGAGCAGGATAAAATTGAATTTCTTATTGAAAAGAATAACATGTAAGAAACTTTTAAAGTGAATTAAAGTTGAGCAGTTCTCAGATGTGAACTGTAGACTAAAATACACAAAGATTATTGAAGAAAAAATGAAAGAGTTTGAGAACAGGAATCAAATCTTGGAGATTCAGTGACAATCTCTGAAGAAAACTGATTGATTCTGCCAGAGAGGCATGCGGTGAGGTTGTCTGCAAGGATAAAAAAATCAGAACTCCCTAGTGGACACAAGAAGTTAAAGAGGCAGTGAAGGAAAAGAAGAAAGCATATTAAAAGTTCTTGTCAAATAAGTCAGCTTGTGCTCTTAGAGAATATAGAGACAAATGCAAGAATGCTAAACACTGTAAAACTAGCTAAACAAAAGTCATGGGAGGACTTTGGCAAGAATATAGAAACTAAATATCAAGAAGGTGGCAAAATATTCTGGAGGTTGTTGAAGAAGCTTAGGGATGAAGGAAAGACTGCCATAAAAGGAGTTAGAGATGATAAAGGTGACATGAAAACGGGAGAAAAAGATATCTTTGAAGTATGGAGTAATTACTTTGAAAAACTGCTAAATGAAACAAGCAGTGATGACAGCACTATGGTAAAAAACACTGACCAGGCATGTTAGTCATGAATACATATACATACTTGAAGTAGAAAAAGCCATCAAAGGCTTGAAATGTGGAAAGGCAGCAGGATAGATGATATTCGACCAGAAATGCTGAAGTATGGTGGTATAACAGTGGCTTACAGTGGCCGCACTGCATAGTTCAGAATGCTGGACAAAGCGACGAATTCCCGATGATTGGAGTAGAGCTCTCATAGTACCCATATATAA
This sequence comes from Typopeltis vanoorti, assembly GCF_054136105.1. Taxonomy (NCBI): domain Eukaryota; kingdom Metazoa; phylum Arthropoda; class Arachnida; order Uropygi; family Thelyphonidae; genus Typopeltis; species Typopeltis vanoorti. The sequence continues at coordinate 14,345,469 of NC_143562.1, forward strand.
AAAGGGAAATAAAACTGACTGTGAGAATTACATAGGTATTTCCCTAATGAGTGTTCCTGGCAAGATCTATGCAAGTATACTTGAGAAACGGTTGAGAAGAATTGTGGAAGAAAAGTTTGGTGAAGAACAAGCTGGATTTAGGCCAAATAGAGGCTGTCAGGATCAGATCTTCACTTTACGACAAATAGTCGAGAAAGCATGGGAATATAACAAAGATCTGTATTTAAGTTTTGTTGATTTGGAAAAGGCATATGACAAGGTGCCAAGAGAGAAGCTATTCAATACACTGCAGTTATATGGTGTCAATGGGGCATTATATCAAGCAATACTTAGTCTTTATTTGAGTTGTAAGTCAGCAGTTAGAATTGAAGGAAGTACAGGAAGATGGTTTAATGTTAAATCTGGTGTGAGACAAGGATGTACATTATCCCCTCTGTTATTCATTATCTATATGGATCACATTATGAAGGAAAGTGGTATTAAACATGATATCAAAATTGGAGATGTTAATGTCAGCTCTTTGCTTTATGCGGATGATGTTATACTTCTAAATAAATCTGTTACAAGTTTGCAAGATTCTCTGACTAAATTGAATAGCTGTTGTAATAGATATGGTATGAAGGTCAGCAATAAAAAGACAAAGACAATGAAAATAGGCAGAATCACTGAAAATGTTAACTGTGTTGTGAATGGAGAACCTGTGGAACAAGTAAAACATTTCAGCTACTTAGGCACAATTTTTAGTGAAGATGGTAAATTAAATATAGAAATAGACAACAGAATCAGCAAAGCTGGTATGGTGGGAAGTCAATTGAATAAATTCATATGGAATAAGAGAGAAATTAGTCGGAACACTAAATTAGCTGTATACAAGACAGTGTTCAAACCGGTTTTAACTTATGGATCAGAGAGCTGGATCAGAAGTAAAACACTTGACCAAAGACTAGAGACTGCAGATATGAGAGTCCTGAGAAAGATTAGAGGCATGAACAGATGGCATCAATGGCAATATCATATTAAAAATGAGGATATTAGGAAAGAACTTGACATTGTCAGCATCCAGGAATGCATTACCAGAACTAATCTCAGGTGGTATGGTCACTTAAACAGAATGGGCGAGGAAAGATTAGCAAAACAAGTGTTCTCTGCCAGGTTGGCAGGAAAAATGACCCAGAGGAAGACCAAGATATAGGTGGATTGATACGGTGCAAAGTGCCTTAGATGATAGAAATAAAAGATCTGATAGTGTTGGAGTCTTGACAAGTAACAATGTGATTTGGAGGAAAATTATAGATAAGAAGTTAGTAATGATGTAAATTTTTCCATGTAGTACTATTATATCCTGTACGCCCCTTGAGGGTGCATGTCAGGAATTTGATGATGATAATTTGATAAAAATGGCAAAAAAAAAAAAATCCTTATTTCACCCATGGTACAAAGTGTACTATGGGTTTTTAACCAAGCTACCGGCCAATATGTCCATAGACGTCAAGGTTAACATGGATGCAAAGTGCATATTAAAATTGTAATACTATTGATATTACATTGAAATATATGATCGATACGAAGTGTATAAGAATGCATATTTGATCCATAATGGCCAGTTAGGGGGTTAATAATGTTTCATGGGTGGAAGCCATGCATATTCAGATGTTTGCAGATGATGCTAAGTTGAGAAAAATTATTAGAAATGATGGAGATGTACTGGTGCTTCAGAGCGATTTGAACAGAGTGGCTATGTGGGCAGACAAGTGGAGATGTCAATTCAACACCAGTAAATTAAAGGATTCACACTTTGGATCCCAAAAATGTGATGCTGTGGATCACATTGTGGTTTATTATAGGTGGTAGAAAACATGAGGGATATCGGTGAATAGAGAAATGAAGTTCAAAGGACATATATAGGCAAACGTGATAAAAACAGCACAAAGAAATACCAATATGAGTAGTAGGAATACTGACAAGTAGAGATAAGGATGTGGTTATTCCATTGTACAAAGCATTGATTAGACCGCATCTGGACTACTGTGCACCGATTTTGTCACCTGTGTTTCTAGGTGATAAGTTCAGAGGCAGATAAAAAAAAAACAACACTATGAGGATTGTAGAATACTGACTATAAAGGCAGGTTGAGCAAATGTAATTTGCAGAATCTGGTAAATGGGCAGAGGAGGGACAACATGACTGAGACATTTTAAGTTTCATATTCGATTTTATATTTCTTTCTATTTTTAATTAAATTTTTACATAGTCCAGAAACTCTGCTCTAGATACCAAACATGGAACTTTTTCAAGTCACCTGAGGCCTCCAGTAGTTGCGCACCAGTGATGAAATTCATCTCCAGCCTAAAGATAATCACGAACGTCCATGACCATTGTAGGATTCGAACCCACACACTGTTCATTGCACAGTGGGTACACTAACACTCGATCAACCAGGTCAGCATAAGGAGAGAAGGGGGGGATAGAAAAAAGAGGTCATTCTTATAGGCTGTATAAAGATGTGATGTATAACAGAGCATGACATGCCTGTATTGCATGAAGAGTGGTTGGTGAGCACACAAAAATTTAACCAATTTAAGACAAGGTATGATAAACATTATCTGTGTTAGAATGCATCTTTCTATCGCCTCCCTCAATGAGTCTTGACTCCAGGAGATGTTTGTATTATAAGCATGGTCCTAATCCTAACAACACTATATTTACTGTCTGAAAATAGTGTGGGTTTACAGTCAATTTTCTTGAGTTTATCAGACAAAAAAAAAAAAAGTTTCTGGGAGAAAAACCCACTTGCCTGTGCCAGAGATCAACTAACTTATGAACCATTTGAAAAAGGTTAGTAAAAGTTCCTCTAGTTGTCAACTAGAATTGAACTTACGATATTATTTTTGGGTGATTTAGTATTATGGATGACACATGTCACTTCCACTGAGCTACAAAATATCTACAGTGGCAGAAGTTAAGATATTTTAGTCAGACTCAGAGAGACATAACAGACACTTGACTATCTTGCCCTGGAAAATCAAAACATCTTTTTCATCAATCCTTAAGTTGACTAAGGCACCAAATTTTCTTGCACACAATTACACAAGAAAATGACAGCTCACACCTGTATCTTAAACATATACTTCAAACACATTCACAGTTACAACTTAAAACAATGTTTATTTCTTAAAATTCAGAAATCTAGAACTGAAGCAGAAAACAACTATATGGAATCTTCCAGTGTTTTCACTTGACAACTGTTAATTCTATAAACAGGGAATAGCCTTCCATCTAATCTTCACCCAAAAATATTTTGAGAAACACTGTCTTAGAACAGGGATGATTAGAAGTGGAGGTTTAGAAATATAGCACATTGGATGATTAGAAGTGGAAGTTTCGACCCAAATAATAATAATAAAAATGTAAGCCTATTTATGCAAGAAGTATTAACCAAAAACTGAGGTGTAGAAAAATAGTTAAAATTTAGTAATTATTTTTTTTAGCCATTTTATTGTTTCATGCACATCTTTTGCACATTAATTTGTTTGATCCTGAGGCAATTTTATAAAATATATTGAAAAAATCAGGTTACTGCAAGAATCAGTTGAAAGTTGTTTTTGTAATTTTGCTAAAGAGAATGGCATACTTGAATTGATAAACCCATTTTCACTTTGTGAACAAAAAATTATGAAGATGCCTAGTAACATACAAATGGAATTTATTATTTTGAAAACAAATTCATTATTGAACATGAAATTTACTGAGCTTCCCTCAGTCCCAAATGTTTCAGACATGATTAATTTTGGCAATCATTATCCTATGAGTATTTTCCAGAATTAAGAAATTTTGCAGATAGATATATCTGTCATTTCAAAACGATGTAGATGTGAAGCATTTTCAGCCAAGAAATTGATTAAAAACAAAATGAGGTCATAAGTGACTAATCCAAATCTGAAGAATTCTCTGCTGTTCTCAGTAGCTAATTTAACTCCAAACATTAAATGCTTCACAAACAGACTTAGAAGTCTCATTAAGGTAAGTAATATTTATCTTGTTTTCATATTAAAAAAGAAACAAATATATCATGTTTATATTAACATATTTTATTGAGAGTTTTTAAAGGTATAAGAGTTGTATAATGCACCTGAATATGTAACTAAATAAATTGGTGCATGAAACAAAAGCTTGGCCATCCCTGCCTTAGAAGATAATGTAATGAGTGATATTGTAATTCTCAAAAAAGAAGATTAATTTGGGGAAAAAAAAATTGATAGTTTGATAATAATGTAAACTATCAGGCAGTACTATTATGGCATATCCTGTACCCCTCTCCCTTCTTCAGTGGTGCATACCAAGAATTTGATTTCTTTCTGAAATAGAGGCAGAAGGCTTAATATGAACATTCTGCAAGTGTGTTAAAACAGTATGTTCTTGAAAATAAATTCATATGCCCTCACATCCAGTTCTAAGCTCAGAATCTCAAGACATGCATTTTCAAGAAAAGACACAAGTATGCATTTTCAAAGCATACTTGTGTCTTTTCAGATAATTTGATTCCTTAAACAATTTCATAAAAATTTTCCATTACAACTTTCTCTTTACAGTGAAATATTTTCTAGCTTCAGACAATTGGAAATAATTTTCAATAAGTTTCAAATAAAAGGTCTCTCATTTATGTGATTTCTTGTGTTTTTCTAGATTATTTGATATCTTAAATGATTTTCCACAGCTTTCACAGACAAAAGGTCCTACATTTGTATGAACTCCTGTATGTTCTTTCAGATAATTTGCATGTCTAAATGATTTTCCACAAGTGTCACAAGTAAAAGGTCTTTCATTTGTGTGAGTTCTTATGTGGTCTTTGAGATGACTTGACATTTTAAATAATCTTCCACAAGTTGCACAAGTAAAAGGTCTTTCATTTGTGTGAGTTTTTGTGTGTGTTTTGAGAGAGCTTGATGTTGTAAATGATTTTCCACAAATTGCACATGTATATGCCCTTTCATTTGTGTGAGTTCTTGCATGAACTTTCAGAACCGAGAATACTCTAAATGATTTCCAACAAATGTCACAGCTATAAGGTCTCTCATTTGTGTGGGTTCTTATATGATCTTTCAGACGCTGTAATACTTTAAATGATTTCCCACAATGTTCACAGCAAAAAGGTCTCTCATTTGTGTGTGTTCTTATATGCTTTTTCAGATAATTTGAGAATATAAATGATTTCCCACAAGTTTCACATGTAAAAAGTCTCTCATTTGTGTGAATTTGTAGGTGCATTTTCAGGCGATTTAATAATGCAAAAGACTTGCCACATGTTTCACATGCAAATTGCATTTCATTGCTGTGAATTTTTTTATGTTTGTTCAGATGAACACGTTCTGAAAATGATTTTCCACAAAATTCACAATTAAAAGGTTTCTCATTCGTATGAATTCTTATGTGTTCTTTCAGATAGTTTGACATCTTAAATGATTTGCCACAAGCTTCACATCTAAAAGGTCTTTCGTCAGTGTGGACCCTCCCATGTACTTTTAGACAAGAAGATTGTTTAAATGACTTTCCACAAATATCACAAGTAAAAGGTCTCACATTTGTGTGAAGTTTTATATGTTTCTTCAAACCACTTGATAATGTAAATGATTTACCACAAACTTCACATATAAATGGTCTTTCATCAGTGTGGATCATCATGTGTACTTTCAGATTAGCAGATTGTTTAAATGACTTCTCACAAATATCGCAAGTAAAAGGTCTCCCATTTGTGTGTATTTTTATGTGTTTCTTCAAATAACTTGATAATGTAAATGATTTACCACAAGCTTCACAAGTAAAAGGCCTCTGTTCTTCTGTATTTGTGAAGGGTACTGAATTCTCAACTTTCAGATACTTCTCCATAACTATCCTTTATACAAAAACCAATTTAATTTTATATCTTCATGGAAGACCAAATGAACGCTTTTGCACTAAATTCAGGGTAACTTATATTTCGATATCAATAGTCATTCTTGCCTCCTTTAATAAATGAACCAATTGGTATCTAGGAAGAAAAGAAAAAAAAATCCTTTTAACAAGTAAATATATTTGTAATATATTATGCAATTGTATCACTAACATTTATTACACTGATAAATTTAAAGGCATGATAATATTGTATAGTATGCATCTATTAAAAAAAAAAAAAGAGGGGAAGAAATAAAACTGTTGCGAATCACAAAGGAATTTCTCTTCTGAATATTTCTGATAACATTTATGCAAATATACTTGGGAAAGAGGCTAAGAAAAATTGTGAAAGGGGGCTTGGAGAAGAATAAAACTGGGTTCAGGCCAATGGTTTTAGAATCAGGTTTCACTGTAGGACAAATAGTTGAGAAATCATGGGAATATAACAAGAATCTATATGTAAGTTTTATAGATCTTGAAAAGATATATAAAACTAGGTTCGAATAGAAAAGCTGTTCAAAATGATACAGTTACAAATCTTTCTTGCTCTCATATAAGACAGTTAATAGACTAATTATCATGATAATAAAGCAGTTGATGTAAACTCAGCTGATGTGTATCACAGATCTTTCAAAGACAGCAAATGGATATGCAGTATTTAAATCTATTAATTCCCCACTCCCAACTTTTAAAACAGGATTTGTTATACACTGTTGAAGATACATTGACTCAGCGCTCTATTAGGTGCACCTATATAACAGAAAATCCAATATAATAAATGAGACATCAACTATTACATGACCAAGTTCTCCCATCACCAACTAATTTCCTATCATGCTGTTTATTAATAATGAGTGACATTTCATATTACATCCTTTCATCATCATCTTTTCTTCCCAGTTAGGCTCAGGGAAGAAAAGATGACTTGTCACAGACCAGTAATTTAGCTTATTCTAAACCTCATACTCCTTACCATAAGACAGTTGATCCTATTGGCAAAGTGTGCTATAGCATTAAACGGTATGCATTCTTGCTGGTTTGTCAGTTTTGTGGAAAAACCATGCCATCTGTATGAAAACTAACTAACTCCTCTTCGACTAAAAG